>NC_134572.1:92279722-92619008 GCF_050947875.1 Dermacentor variabilis | reverse complement strand
CATTTGGAACGAATTCTCTGGACAGCACCAGCTCCGACATATTAATTTTCAATGTGTCCGTGGATATGCATCGTGGCTCCAGTTACCTTTATTCTACAATGCATAAAACAGCAGTTTCTTTAAAAAGTTCTCAAAGAAAGCTGACTCTCCCGCAGAGGAATTGGGATCGATCCCTGCGGGAACTTGGTATTTCTACAGCGAACCAGTTTATGGCTAGAGTTCTATGCATTGTTGATATGCGTCTACAAAAATTTGAGCCGATACTGTTGATAGTGCAGAAAAGGGTCCAAGCGCAATGCACATAGTCCTGTGGTCCCCGGGTAGTGGGCCTATGAGTGGGCTCCGGGACCTGTAAGGCGCCCTTTAACTAATTTTTGGGCCACGCTCGGATCTTAGCCCAAAAGGCCTACCCGCGTAGGCCATGTCTACGTTCGCACCGTCTCTCTACGTCGGCGTTGTAAGCGCTTGCGTATATGTACTCCATTCCACACATAGGAGTCGATGCTGTGGAAGTTGCGCAAGAAGTTCGGTCAACAAATCTATCACTCCGTGTGGTTCCGTGCATGCTTCCCTGCGCACCAACAGCGTTCGCTCGCGCGAGCATGCGCGTGAGGCTCCTCGCGATGCGTTGCGAATAAAAAAACCCGAAAAGAACAATGAAAATAAGAATGATCTAAAACAACGTATTTGCAGTCGTATACCACAGTGTGTTTGTTTCTAAGAATGAAAACTTGTTTCAGCAAATGGTGAGCCTTATATAAAGAACCATATCACAATCGCGGTAAAAAAAAGCAGATAGAACTATATCCAAGTGCGAACGAAACCACTGCAAGAAGTCTCTCTAGCCTCCACAGCGTTGACTGCTATGTATGGAACGGAGTATAGTTTCCTTGCCTTACACTCTCCCGTGGTGGTGGTGGTGCCGTCGAAGCTTCACCCGTTGTCTTTTAAGGCGAAAGCTTTACTGCCGCGAACTTGCGATTTCGCCGTGGTGGTGCTCCGAAGAGGTACATGACGTCACAACACGCGCCTCGCCGCGGATATTTCTCTCTCTCTCTCTCCTTAGTCACTGCTTCGCATGCACCACTAGTAACACCGAGCCACAGGTGCTCCGCCACTGCGCAGCGCCGCGCCTTTCCGCCGACGCCATTTGGTATGACTTCACACGCATTCCTCGTCGTTGCGCTCGCCTCTGCTCGCTTCGCCAGCTGCATCGCATGCCTGATAACATGTCGGAGGTTTGAAAAGGAGAGCTCGGGTGCTCCGCAACCACAGTTGAGGCGGCAGTATGGACGGCGACAATTCTGATAAGCAGGAGGAGGCCTGGAATCGCCATCGGAATGAGATGAAGAGGAAACGAATCGCCCAGGAAACAGACGAACATCACGCCGAACGACCGGCTAAACGCCGCAACATAGCTAGACAACCAGACTAACCTGGACTTGCCATCAAGATTAACGAAGGCAAACCATGCTATGCCTTAGCTTTCGCTACGTATATCCTGACATAGCCGAGCTAAGCCATTGTCAATTTTCCCGTCCTGCTCCTCGGGGTGGTGGCCCCGTCGTCCACACGAATGTACACAAAAAACCAGAAAGAAATTGCCGTTGTCCATTTTAAATTTCACTTCTCTTCTGTCGTCGTAATTGGGAGGCCGAATGTAGTCCGGACTCTAGAGGAGTGACGCACCTACGAGGAGCGGCTTGCCGCATGCGCTTGGCATTTTGCGCACGATCTTCATCGGTGGTGTTCGCCGCTTGCCGGCAACGATTGCATTCTCGTCTCTGTTCCTGCCGTCGCTCTTAGTAGGCGCGTTGCTCCTCGGGAGTCTGGGCTATACGCAGATATTGTGGAAGTAATATAATAATAGCGGAGGTGATACGACAATTTCTGTGCTTACCTACCGTCCCGATGACCCCCTATCCAGACAATGGGTTCGTACCTTTGCTCAAAATTGTGTCACCTCTGTGTCGTGTGCTAAACAGTTCCACTGGTCATCCACCTTCAAAGAGTGGAATGGCTCATGACATTTTTTTTTTCTCAATCCCGGCGATAGCTGCTATGGACACCGGTCACCGGCAGCAACGGCGGGCACCCTCGCCCACCGAAACGCCTATTGGAACGAGCCCATAACAGCTTACGCTGTAAAATTGTTGCGCGCTTTTGTAATGATGCGCGTAAAACATTCTGAAAAAGACAAGACAGACATAACGTGACACCGTACGGTATGTAAACCATTTTAAAACTAAGGCCAGTGTTCAGAAAAAAGATAATATACAGGACAAATCTTCGTAGGAGCGTGTGCCAGCTAAATTATATGGCCGATAGATTTTTAAGGAAATGGTTGGTCAATTGGAAACGGCACCAACTAACAAACATCGTTAATTCAGCCCCAGATTGCAAGCGAAAAACAAGATACACTCATACGATCTCAGGTATAAAAGGAAAAAAGTTCTCTCCCAAAAAGGGATAACAAAACTGCAAGTAAAGTGAAAAAAAAAAACACAGACAAAGGGAACTTCATGTGTCCTGGTTTTCTGGACTTCGCTTGCGTTACGTTGTGCCAACAAGGCCGAATTTCTACCTTTCTCAAGACAACAAAAGCAACAAAACCTATCATGCAAATTACGTGGTGCCAGAATAGGCAACCCATTTCAAGCAGCTGCAGAAAAAACGTACTTAGCGTTAAAACTTTATTTATGTATGTAAGGACTCTTCTCGAAAGAAAGCACACGACTCTTATAAAAATAGTACGCTGACAGCAAGGTATGCGGCATGGGGAGTACGAAAACTATTGTGACATAGAAGGAGCCTGAGGCCCATCGAAAGCCTCTGCTAGTTAAGAAAGAACAGAAAAGCTTCCTCGAGCAGGAATTTCATCCGCATTTTAAGTAGTTGGACAGATTGTCTCGCTTGGCTGCGGTATACTTTCCCTCGGAACTTCGTGCAGCACAAAGCAAAAAGGGGCATTGAATTTTTCTTCATACGCAGCGAAATCTCCACAATAGTGTTCGTGTTTCGTAAGTTGATCTCAAGTTTTTCAGTTGCGTTCCGGAAGGCTGCATTGCTGGGTTACGTAGGGAGAGTCTGGACTGCTTGCGTATCCCTGGGCCAGTCGTTTAGGTTAGGTACGGTGGTCGGCCCCCATACGGTTCAACCTGCTCAAAGATATAGCTGTGGTCGCGTCGTGTTCGGACGCATCCCGAATAGGCCGTTTGTCATTCACCACCGTAATGATCTCGCGCGAATGGCCACAGCCGCATGGAGACAAAGATATCGGTAACGGGAGGTGCCCGAATCCGTGTCTATTATACGTTCGAACTCGCCTCCAAGTAATTGCGAATGCTCGATTCAGGTTTGCGGAATACAGCGGTCAGGCAAAGTGCATGACCAAATAATGGTGCCACCACGGGAAGCCGGTAACTTCTTGTTAGTCTTATAATGAACCGCCAGGGGCAGATTGATAAATAAAATACCAAACGCAAGCTTCACTCCCCGATATTTCCTCATTTCCGACGTGCTTGTCCCAGATACAGCGCGCCTCTTAACCCGGAAGGTTTAGGTTAGGTATACAATGATGTGCCCACTCGTCTGCTATGCCACAGAAAGCGCATTTAAGCACTGATCAGCCCCTACGAGAGTTTGCGGATCGATGCTTGTATTTTGCGGTATTGTAAATTCACTGAGCTCCTCGAGTTCGCTGCGGCTAAGGTACGCTCGAGTTTCATATTGTTGTAAGATGACTTGACAGGGGGACTGAAATGACGACCACTTAAGGCATGACGACGGCAAAAATGACCATTATGAAATGACACATGAAACCACATTTGACTTCGGTTTCTGACTGCATTTTGTGTTCAGTTTTCGTGTGTCTGCTGTGTATCTGCTGTGTCTGCTTTCAACCTGTCTTTCGCGCTGTTTTTACCCCCTTCGTCATGATTCAACGGACCCAATTCAGTAAACTGCTGCAAAAATCATTGCATTTGAGCCTGCAAGTACGCCAAGGCATCATAGCCCAAGCGAACAAGCATACGTGCCTGGCTGGTGGCGAAAACTGACGGTATTGAGTATAAGGCTCATCTCGTGCACCATAGACGAGCAGAGACCGAAGCTTAAAATATTATTCTAAGTGCACTTAGGCGCGTGATTTCTCTGCTTCACTGGCGTTTCAACTGCGGCTACATATGCCGTTTGGGAGGTTGTCAGGTTTGCGAAGGCAGTGCGCAAAAATATGCTTTCAATAACAGCAAATACAAGAAAAGCAACCACGCATCGCGCTTGCTAACCGGATGTGCGTATCTTACAAGTTCTTCTCGGTAATGCAGCAATCGATGTCCTGGACTGAGGGGATCGATGCGTTTTGTTTGTATCGCGGAATGAACTGATTTCTGTCTCTCTCTCGGCAATGAAGGAAAGAGGCAAAATCGACGAATGTTTTTGTCATTGTCATTTGTCATTGACCGGACGAGTGCGCTAATATGTCCAGCATTCCCTTTGGCTCGGCTAAGACCGTTTTTTTTTTTGTATACGGGTAAAGGTGGGGGGGGGGGGGGTCAGTGTGCTTGAGCTGCTTTGACTGCATAAGCTGCATGGTTCTTAAGACTGCATGCTGGAAGCTAAGAAATATCGGAAAATCCAAAGCAAAGATGGTATTGCGTATTTACAGCCTTATGTGGTACAATTGGTTGGCGAAAAGCATGCATATTCGGTGTAGTATCGACAGGCAGAGGAATTAGAGTGGGTTGGCTAAAAGATTTTCGTTTGACTGTACACGACTGCTCTGCAAAACGGTCCTTTTTATTTTCGAACAATGAATCCAAAAGATATGTTCTGATATATTTGTTTAATTCAAATATAAGGCACATGCTTGTCGAGAAGTTGATATGCGCTGATACCTTATTTGATAAAAAACAAGAAAATCTGTTGAGAGTTCACCACGCTACTCTTATCTTTTTACGCTGATACCGGCTACTTTCTGCAGAGGCTTTAACTTCAATACACTCAGCAGTTATGGTGCATTCTTCCGGCAGAATGGGAGCGTTGCACTTTATGCACTTCCTTGCTTCTCCGCTTTGTTATTGTTTCTCCTGCTTCAAGAAAGAGCAACGCTAACCACTTGGACTGATATTTCTCTATTTTGTGTGGTCAACGAAATAATGATTGTCGACAACCATTGCAATAAACTCTACATGAGCACCATGTGCGATGTACCTGCGTAAGCTTGTGCATTGTGCAAAGGTTTTTGCCCGAAAATTGGAAATATGATGAAGATTGTATTCGACATTCATTGCATCCTCCGGTCACATCGGGCGGTAATACGTAGTTCATTAGTAGTGCAATGCTTCATCTGTGACACAACTTCGTACGTTTTCCCGCTTGGTGTGGATTCTGACATATATTCTGACTTGGTGACTGACTTGGTGACAGTCAGGTTGACAGGTTACTGACACATAAAGAACAAGACTTAAGCTTTGCAAAGAATACGTTTTGTCCTTCACGGCACTTCATAGCATCGCTACGCCTGTCACACACTTTTAGTTTCGGTTTTCTTAGGCAAAAATATGTTTATGGCGGGACTGCTCCGATGCGAGGCAATACGGGTAGCGCACGTGATGGCCGGCACGCTTGTAATGAGTCGTTCAGCAAACGCTCTGGTCCAATTGCAGCCATATTGCTTGATCAAACATCTTATTTTCTGCTTCTTCTTTTTTTTCATCTAACGAGCTAGCAGGGCCGTAGAAGCGATATCAGTAGCGGGGTCACGCTCCTTTCTTTGTAGCCCCGAACGACGCCCCCTCTCGGCTCTTTTCCCTGCAGGTGCATTACAGCCAGTAGTCAGGTAGCCAGCATAAACGTGACCTTCGAAAACTGAACTCAAATGGCACGCAAGATTGCTTCGAGGGCCACGCAATCTTCAGGATTGCGTTCATCAATCAAATTTGTGCATTCTGGCAACGCTTTACCCTCCCCCTATCGCAGCATTCGCTTGCAGTCACTGTTCTTTCCTGCCTTACTCCTTTTTCTCGCGATATTTTGGGTTGCACAGGGAGCTCCCACGCATGCGTTCCATGTACCGGATGTCTCAAAGAGGCGAGGGTAAATGTATCTCGAATCCAGCGGACAGCCCCGACAGGGGTGCGCGGATGGTCGACTTAGGAGCACGCTTCGTCACTACCATGTATGTTTCACTAGCTTGCTTTGCTGTGAACACTTGATCACTTTGTTTCTTTACTAAAGTCGAAGGAACACGCACTTAACCCTTTAGAGAGGGCATGATTGCATTGGGGTTAGGAGGGCGCACGTAGCAGTATTTATGAATGCCACACTAGTTGTGTGGAAGCCGGCTGGGTGGAGCAAATTCAACAGAGAAAAGAAATTGCCCTCTGTTGTTAACTTGAGTGTAGCACGAAGCAATCAACGAAACGCATACGGCTTTTTAGGAAGGATCGCAGGCTTCAAGACACAAGTTTCTCTTTCAGTAGTCGTATACTTTGGGAGCCAGATCTATGATCAGTCAAGTTGCGCAGGTAACAGAAATGGTCGGTGACATCAAATAGTGCCACTCGTATCTTCTATAGCTACAATGCAGTTCGCTTAGACCGTCATAAGCTAATTGATGGCCTGCACTATCTTAGTGTGCGGAATTGAACATTTACTGAGATGCAATTTTTTAAATAAAAAAGCAGGAATAGACGGAAAGACGGGGAGGTTAGCCAGTTCTCAGACAATTTAAGAAAATGTTTTGCGAGACTTTCGTTGCAGATAACTCATACAGCTACATATCGGGGGGCCATGTTTGGAGCGTATAACACCAATGTTTCAAATCTTAGAGACTGCAGCTTGCTGCTTCCAACACGTTCTGATTATCAATTCGGTATACGTCATCGGCTTACTACTATTCCTTTCATGCCTTTCCACAATGGACAGGACAGTAACCCAGGCAGTGGTTCAGCTGTGCCGTTGTTGCCTGTGACAACAGCAAAAATTCCTGCCGTTCGCCGGTAACACCGAAAAACGTAGTCCCGCCGTTGCCGTGGTGGTTAGCAAGGTGAAATCTCCTCGTTCTGGGAGCTTTTCTTTTGGCTAGTACTTTTTTGTTCTAGCTACGTTGCGCCACTTGAATTAACTGACCTTCCCTATCACTGAAATCTAGCCTCCTTACCCAATACTCGTTGCTCTCGTAATCCAGGTGCCTTCTGCCAAAACTGGTCATCCTTGAAGGAGCTGAACGACATGTTTTTTGCCGCAAGTTAACACACGCAAAATGAAGACACAAAAGGACAACACGGGCGGCACTTCCAAGTGGTTTAATTTGGGCTGTGACCCATGAATATATATAGACACATACACGCATGCGCAGGCTGTTCACAAATCTACGTTACCCAGCGCGTGTTAACTTGCGGCAAAAGAACATGTCATCTAGCAAGCACCAACTAGGCCAACAAGCAGTTCTGTTGCAAAATATTTCTTGAAGGAGCTCTTTAGAAGATTAATTCTGTCAAGCTTGGAGACTTAAAGATGGCTCATAACTTATCACCGATAGTGATTACCTTTTTGTGATTGCTGTTGCCTCCTGCCTGGCGTTAATATTGTTTCTGCCACCAAGTGATTTCGCCAGTTCCCTCTCCTCGAAGGTACATAGCTCACCGAGGTAAGAAAAGTGTCGTCCCCGCAAGAATAAATTCTTCAACATGTATTCTTCAAACTCTTTTCAGGTAGCACATTGGGACGCGATTAGGGCAGCCGAATGGTAATCGGTACAAGTTAGGGGAAGTTAAAGAAATATAGATAGCTGTCAAACGAACGAACGGAAGCAGTTGTTCAGCACAAAATGTTCCAGAGGTAAAAGTAGGTAGCCTGAAAATGTGATAGAGAGATAAAAACACGAACCTTATTATCCCTGTTTATTTTGCGTATTTGTTGAAATAAACATTCTACATTCTAGCAGAACAGTTCTGCCGAAGCACTCAGTATGGAGGAAAGTACATGAAAGGCAAAAATTTTCATTGATCTTAATTTTAGTACAAAGCCACAACGGGAACTATATTACGAGTTTCTCAGAAAGAAAGCTTCACATCTGAAGGAAACTAAAGACGAGGACGAATTTTTCTTCAACGGCGAGGCGTTTTTTCTGAGAAAGCCGTGTGAGTTTCATTCGTATCTTCGAGCTACGATTCCGTCGGATGGCAACTTTTACCTTTCACTGTACGTCATACATTCATATACCCTCCTCGCTCGAACTTCTCTTTTGTAAGCCACAAATACGACATGAAGATCGGAGTGGGTTGAACCTCTAGGGACGGTGATGGGAAAGTTAGACGAGTAGAAGTGGACTATTGCACATACTTGAAAGTGTCATTGCCACAAGTTTGCTTACCGCATCTCTAAGCGTTATATTCAGGTCCTTCATGCAGGTTGGATAGGGTTTTCTATGGAAAGTTTTGGACAACAACCACATTTACCCCACTCATGGAGAGAAAATATGCAGGAGAAATATGGGTTCTGACCTCACTGGATACTAACTACGAAATCATGCGTTAAACCTTACTGATATCTTCGGAAGGATTAGCCTATTAACACTGACTGTCCGCAGAGAACTTGACTGTCCACAGGGCAACATCACGGAACTTTGTAGTGTCCTGAATAGTGTCTTACCGCTTTCGCGCCAGAACATTTCGCTCATCACCCTTGACTGCGCACGCGCTGCAGAACACGTGATTTCCAACACTGCGTGTGGTCCATGCATACACCACCGACACCGTGACAGCGTGGCAGCCGATTTATGGCACATCAAGTGGGACATTTGATATCGAAGTAAAAATGAGTTGCATCAGATCAGGCAAGCAGAAAATACATATAAAGAAAGCACGCGAACGAAAGAATATGAGAGGCCACGGATCATGAAGAAAGGACACAATATGAAACGCACGGTGGACCGATATAGCAGAAAACAGATACCGTGCATGCAGAGAAAGTCCATTGAAAGAAAATTGGGAAGGCGAGGACGCCAGACCCAAATAAGGAGGTACGAGAAGAACTTGACGCCATATTCACCTTGCAGTGGCCAAGAGGCGATACGGGACGCTACAGTGCTTTATTGTATCACCCCGGAATCGCCGACACCGGTCGCTATAATTGTGAAGCAAAATGAAATGATATTCCAGACAACACTTACCCATGCTTGAACGCTGGTTTTAGTGTTCCGAACTTGTTTTCCGAGCTGACGGTCAGGCTTGTTCGCGATTGTATTTTCGACATTAAAACATGCCCAGTCATGCGAGTTACGCGGTCTTTTAAATTTTCATGAGTCTGAGACTCTTTCCTGGTGATAAGGCTTCGGAGGTGGCAGGGTCATTGTGCCTGACGCCTCTTACATTTTGCTACCACCCGCTCACTAGGCTTTTTTAATTTGCGCTTCCCTCACTGTGAACACTTTCAGCGCCAGGTGCATACAAAATGACCTATTCTATCAATCCTGTCACAATGTCTGATGTTTGCTGTTTGAAAAAAAAAAGTCTTCAAGAGACCTATTCTTCTCGCGATGGATGGTCTAACATGCTGCTACTATACGGAAATTAAATGCTTTTACGATAGGCACCTAGGAGATATTTTTAGTTCAACTGCCCATATATGCAGCTGTCCGCTGAATCCATCAGACCAACTGGACGCCGGAGGGGGGCGACGTCATTCGGTGCACGGTGTCACGTTTCTATGACAGGCCTGTAGACGCTTATGGCTCTGGTGGACGCGGTCCTGCGAGGGCTCGTAACAAGCTGACAAAATGCTTTGTATGGCGGCTTGCAACCTTTTGCAAAGGACAGGTTTTTTGCATGTCAGCTACCGCTCTGGTCACGTTTATATGAGATCTTTTGCACAGGAAACTTTCGTTTTTACTGACCTTTGGGCCATTTTAGTCGTTTGCTGACCTATGTTTGTGGCATGCCACTATGATGGCTTTTACCCCCTTTTAATGTTCATGTAATTTTCAGTAATGGTGGTTTTACTGTGCGATCCAAAGCGGGAATAAAATAAAAAAAACCGGATTGACAGGGAAAGGCTGGCACTATATTTACTGCGATAAACTGAGAGTTGGCATTGCACCACAGGTACATTAGCCACTGTAGACACGTAGTCCGAAATGTCTCGGCAGAAGCCTGATCGAGAGGAAAAGGTCAAGTTAATAAGACACTCTAAAACCACCATTTCGCCTAATGCAGGTTCGGTTTCCAAATGCGAGAGTAGCTCTCTTCGCTTAGATTGCAAGCCGATTACCCGCGACCTAATTTCTCCAAACGCACGGATTTATCGCAGTCCAGAATTTTGTTTGGGGCTAGCGATTTGTATAGGCAATCAGGCGAGGATAGGCCTGGTATAGGCAATCACGCGAGGATACTCACATAATTGGCCTGCTAATTTATAGCGAACTTCACTGATGACTACACTCTAAAAAATAGGTAGGGTATCGCAGTAGTGAAGCGGCCGATTTCCTCTGGCAAAATGTCGAGTGGAGTGAAATGCATTGTTCACTCTGCCACCAAGGAGAGAGTGAAATGTGTTTTTCACTCTGCCCTTCTGAGAGAGAGTAGAATGCCCATTCTACTATTGCGACAATAGAGAACAAAACGTAGCGTAATCTTCTGCTTCAACTGTAGGAGGCTAGTTCCGAACATGGCAATGTATCACTGACGCACGCTGAGCAAAGAACACACCATTTTGCTTCTAAGAGAACAGGCAGCCACATTTCAAAGGAACGCGGAGCGAGCGCTCTACTCTTTCACTCGGAGTTTCTCCACCGCGTGTGCGCTCAACATCGCGAAACAGCACACCACCGGAGAAAGGTGATCCGTCCAGTGAGCAGCAACGAAGGCGCCGTCATCAGATCTTTGTTCTCTCAACCTTTCCAGCTTCAGCTCACAGTTAGATTTACCTATTGCATATACAAAAGGATAGTCTACCAATCTAAAGTAACCTTGGCGTAATTATGAGTTTCGGCTAAGGAACAGTCATTAGTGACACTGCAATGCTTACACTGCAGTAATGGAGAGGCGTTCACCAGGAATGACGCAGCAGAGAGCTGATCTGGAGACGCAAACCCATTAACGTAAGCACGCGCACACAAGGACCGAAACTAATTTACTGTCTCCTCTGTCTTCGATCAAGAAAGGAACGTCTGAACAACGTGATTGTCCTCCGCAACAGGATTCTGCACGTTTGATTAAAGTGCTTTCAATGTCCACAGAAAAGGGGGACGGGATCGTCCTCGGGTGTTTGTAGGCGCATGCGTGCGTTGTCCCTTTGCCGGCGTGAAAAGGCTCGCGCCAGTGGGGACTTGTGGACGTGTTTGCCAGCAAGTGGGGCGCCAGTGTTTGTCAGTGCCAAACATGCATGAATTTTCCGCCCGCTCTGGCGCACACTGGTTTCTGTGAATGTCCCGCGCGCGCCCAGCAGCCGGACATAAACCGCTGTGCTGTTTGCCGAGCGAAAACAGAGCCCAGTGCCGGCCTCGCAGATAACGCTGAAGCGCCTCCGGTTCCTTGGTAATCCAATGCTCTAGAATGGTGCAGCCTTCACGTTGCGTGCCTGCTTCCTGCTAGCCACTGCTAATCCCTAAACTGGTCGCCTTCGGTTATTCCACAGTGACGACAACAGTTTACACCATTTTGTGCGCTGAACTACCCATCTTATGACTCAGATAGACTTGCAGCGCATGTCTTTACGATGCAGGACACAGCAATGTGCTGTTCCTTTTCTTCCATTATTCTGAAAAGCGTTACCGTGTATATTCATTAGGTCCTGTGAAGAAGATAAATTAAGTACTAGAAGAAAATAAAACCTTTTGTTGACGCTAAATTCACCTGCGTTTTGTTCAGAAATAAATGGTCATCAGAGAAAGGTCAAAGCAAAGCATGCCTGTGTGTCAAGGACATGCGACGGGATCTAATGTGATATTCCTCACATTAGAAAGATTCTTTTTTTCCTGAATGTAGGGGACGCGTAGAATCAAAACACAATATCCTATAAAGCTTCCAGCCTTGCTGCTGACTTCGCTGTAATAGACAACTGCAACATCTCTAGGTGGGTTGCGGTTACTAACGGATTTCAAAGCAGCCGAAAAACTCGCAGTCCTTCAGTGTTCAGTATATATATATATATATATGTCATGTACGAAACACATACCGGTTGGCTGTTATTCGTTTCATTTTTTCGTTCTACGCCTCCCCACATCCAGTAGGGGAGGCGTAGAACGAAAAAACGAAACGAATAGCAGCTATCGAAAAAAACGAAAAAAAAAAACGAATAGCAGCTAACCGGTGTGAGTTTCGTACATGACATATTTGCTTCGTCGTGAAAACTGCACTGAGAGAAGCAAAGCCGAAGTTGCACCAAAGTGAGGCGAAGAACATGGTACAGCGTGAAATAGCTACTAATGAAATATTATTCTACCCGCAGCTTTGGTATAGTGTACGTGGCTCTCGTCAGTCTTCTGGTTATATGGACCAATCCGACGTTCATTTCAAAATACGTGGTACACGTGAGCAGTGTGTACTTCGTGAGCAATGCTGGTGCTTGCAAAGCATTTCATACAATAAAGCAAGGGTTAACAAAAGATACCGGGATTCATGATAGCTGCAGTCAGTTTCGCCGATCAACAGTGTTCTTGCTCACGGAAAACATTGGAATTCATCCCCATCTTAGCGCTTGCAATCTCGCTCTCACGGCACTGCTTTTTTTGCCAGGCTAGAACTCAGCCGCAGGTGTTTACTTGCCGCCTGCTACACCAGAACAATTTCTCAAGCGCACCATTGACCCAGCCCACAATGGGCCACCCACGTAATTGGCCATCCCTACTGACCAGCACTGACGCCTCACTATTCTCGAGTCAAATAAATTACAAGTGCATGCCACCTGTGAGCTATATGCATGTAAAAAGTGCTATGCCCCTCTGATTTGAAAGGGTTCTCGGCAAAGTAAGCATTCAGTAGCCTACAGTAGCATGCGCATTGTGAGTGTGCTACAGACAAGACTAGGAAGCGGAATGTCACTGAGGCACTGACCGATCACCGACAAAGGGCGGGTCCGCAAAAACAACATAAGCGGAAGAGAGCGCCATCACGTGGTCACATTTATGTAAACAGCCGGGAGGTCAACATGGGGTCAAGAACCATTTTGAAAATTGATCTTGCTTCTTTGTTTAGCTGCAGTGTAGTGTAAGTCTGCGTAGTCTTTGCGGGAGACGTTTTGTGCGTGCATAATCGATGTTTTGAAGGAGTCCCTGCACAGTCATAGGATGCAGTGGACAAATAATGGGTCCACTGAGTGTCGGACTCGTAGAAGTACGCTTGCTTCAGTGGCCCACTCAATTAAAACCACTGGGCACAAGTGGCATGCAACTTTGTTTTTCGTGGGTATCTCACGCCAGCACGTTTCCTAAGCAGCAGTACGTGAGAATAGTTGTCGGCTACGGAGGTGCCAGCCGTATAGGGCGTTCCGGCTACCAAATATATCGGATGCTTTGACATCGAGGCAGGTGGTGCAAGGAAACCATTTTTTTCGAACCACTGTTGGAGCGATACAGTTGAATCCCTTTCTGAATCTGTTAAAATCACAGCGAAAAACCAAACCAATCTTGGACAATCTTTCAAACTGATTTTTTCAACGGTACATTAGCTTAGGCAAGTTGGTTCAGTAAATGATACTGCCTGGCTTTCAGATGCATAGAACGTCTGATCATTCTTGGCTATATAATATGGATTTGTTCATTTTGCAGATATTTTCTTTGTGGGTAAACTCTCTTGGCTAACTTTTTTTTTTGCTGTTGTTAGCCTGCTGACGCGGTTCGCCTATGTTATTGTTAGCCACTGCTGCTTTCGGAGAGCAGAAACTACGACCACAAACATTTGAATTGAACCAATGTTAGGATTCAGGCAGAGTCCTCGGCGCTAATAGTAATTGAATTATTTCCTTTTATATTTAACAAGTGCTCTTATTTGGTGGTTATTATTTGCCGTATTTATTTAAGGCTTTTAGTCAACATCGTATTCATCAGTCGTAACGATTACACAATCATTCAAAAAAGAGCACAGCAACCACACCTTTGCAGTTCACGCTCCCATATCAGAAGGTCAGGTCTATCATAAGGACAGAAGTAAATTTCCTCGCTGAAAAAACCGCGACCATTCTGTATGTCCTCGCTCTGAACACTGCCATTCGCCATACCATTATTGCATATCTAACTCGGTCACCCTAAAACTTATATTCACCGCCTAAGTACCGCTCTAGAATTTTTCTAATGGTGCAAGTGGCAACAACTTTCTTTATTCTGTCGTGTATACTTTAGGGCTGAGATCATTGTTCTCATTCTAACTAGCAATCGTCTAATTACGTCGTCTGCTCAGGTAAACACTTGAGAGCCCGTATTTTAATATTCTAGCCACGACGCTCTTCAAGTGTATACTGTGTATGTGACGTTAAGCTGTAGCAAAGTAGTCGGCTGCTAATTCTGAACGAATAAGCAGTCGACTACTCTCTCTTGAGGTTCTCTCTTCTGCTTTAGCCATGACGGATCTTGTGCAGCAACCACTGCAGAAACAGGGACCGCACCATTTATATAAGCGAGTATAACTTTTATAATGCCGTCCTTCTTTACAGCCTCTGTCTCACGGTTCCCGAAGATTGTATGAAAGACGGGTAGCCACGATGCGTACTTGAAACGTTGAAAAAGTGTTTCACTCAGCGAACCTATTGTGAAATTTTTTTGGGAGACCGCTGTCTTCCTTTTTTATCTCTTCGCATGGAAAGACAATTGATACAATCAATAATGGAATATTCTTGTGTGATGCAATGCCATGTAACTCTTAAAGCAATCTTTATCTGAAAGTGGCAAAAATATTTCTTACGTCCTTCAATACATAGAGGGAGGAAGCTACCGTATAGAAGCAGCCACTGTGTACCACTCCGTAAAAGGAGTCAGAACATAGCTCTTACATTTATTCAATTATGAAGACATTTACAAAATGTTTTCTCCTTAGAAAAATTATTTTTTACGCTCAAGAGAACTAATAGGTTAAAAATATATCGCAAACTAATAACAGAAAGAGGGAAATGAATTCAGACTTTTCAGTTTTTGTCAAATCGTGAAGTCGTAAGGTCATCTCGAAACCTGAGCTCTTCACTCTATTGATCACAGGTGATAGAACTTGGCTACCTGCACTGGAAGTGTTCAAAGAAAACTAAGAAAAAACAACATAATTCTCAAGAGGCGAGTAAAAGTTCTCCCAGATAAACGGTAGAGCAGGGGAGAGGTGAGGCCGTAGAAAAAAATAAATGTACTGTTTTGAAGTTGTGAGACAGCATTTATTTGGCTTTTTGTTCGCTGAGGTCAATAGGAGAGGTTCCGTACGATACATTTTGTGAGAGAAACAATAAACAATAGTTGGCGACACATTGCTGTCATTTTATCACGTACCTCAGCAAAATACGCCTTTAATAAGCAGGATACCTGATACCAACAGCCGGACTCTGACACGTCGCCTACGTTTTCTTCTTTTTTTTTGTAAATTACAAGCTCACCTAAAACACCAGCTGACATTATTGTCCTTTCAAGGAATGGCCTATTCTTTCAACATTTGAAGGAATACTATGATCGTGTTTGGAACATTTCGCATACTGTCTCACCTTCCCATTGCTTACCACGTACTTGTGCTTTCAAAGGCAACAGAACACTTAGTGCTTTTGAACCGCAATTGGCCATCTATTCAAGGAGTATCCACCAATCATTATTGCGTAAAGTGTAGTTTGTTGTCTAAAGTACACGTTAGAGTAGAATCATTGCTAGCAAATGCATTACAGACATTTAAAATTGGAGTGAGGCCCGTTAGTCATACCGATTTGGATAAGTGATAACGCATGCCGATGAACACACAACGGGAGTGCACATATATCGCAAAAGCCTCACACTAAAGACAAAAAGATAAAAAAAGATCGGCGATCTATTATCGGGCGCTAGAAAAGAAAGGTCTTGCGATAGTAATGCCCGTTCGGCTCTTCTGCCATTCATCAAAAGTTCTTCAAGATAGATGAGTGAATTTGGGTGAACCATGAACCTACTCAAAGCGACTGCTGCAGTGTTCTGTCTGAGTGTGTCATCAAGCCGTCCTTCGGGTTTATATGAATGTAAAGTTGTACAGTTGTAGAAAAAAAAGATTGAACCTTGAGGCATCGTCGTGAGCTTTCTTTAAGTTCGTAACGCTAAGAAGATTCTCGAAAAGAAGAGTCAGTCTGTGTGCACAAATTTCTAAATATTCAGGACGTTGTAGAAAGCACGACTTATGACACTCCAAATCGTTGTCTCGAAGCTCGGACCTAAGCGTGAACAAACCCTTCGTGATTTATTTTTTTCCCATCAAATCACTTGAACTACAGCAAGCAATGAATGAATGAACGAATAAATCAACTAATAGATAAATCAGTGGTTTTATTTTTCGAATAGAAAAATATATATATGAAAAAATGTACAGAAGGAGATCCCAGAGCACAGGACAAGATGGGGGAGGTTGTAAGAACAATAAATGTTGAGTTAAAGAGACATCACCTGAGAACATACAGATCGTGAAAATATTAGAAAAAGAGAAAGCAGAATAATATTCTTTGCAACACAAAGCAAAAAATACATAAAAAATCAAAGCCCCTTTCTAAAAGAAAAATGGTTGAATGCGAAGCTTTCTCAATGCAAATTGAACAATGTCTAAAGTCCACAACCGTGCAACGAACCCTAGACATCCTGAGGGACGCGATACTATGGATATGTGATCTGATTGGTTTTTCGGGGTTGTATCTTTTGAACGTTGAACATTTCGTTAAGTTGCACCGCCTTTATTTCAGATCATGAAGCCGTTGATCAGACGCACACACTCGCACTTTCACAGACGACTCTATACTTGCACAGTATGTCTTTGTGATCGCTGTGATAGACGGTCAGAGGCTCGGCCATCGTAATGGCACACAGCATGCTTGCAAACGCGAGATCAATGTAGGAACAGTGTTGCGTCGCGGGTCTCTGTAGCGTCTTAGGTTTTAACGAGTAGCGCTCAAGCATGAAGCGCTCGATCCGTTTGCCGTGCTCTTAAATTATTAAAATCACCGCGCGTGATGATCGGCGCACTATGTGGCTTTAAGGCCTCCGTCGTTTCAGTCAGGAATGTTTCCGCGTCACAACGAGACGAGTTTGGTGTGATGTGCACGCTGGAGATCACAAGACCAGTAGGCATCTCGACTGCACAAGCGTCTCCCACGTGGCTTCTGCATGCCGTTGCCGATACACGGGATCGGCCTTATGGGCGCGATCGTGCGCGCGCTTGCGTTCGCGTACGGCTTGCCCCTTCTGCCGTGCGCTGCGCCCGCGGCCTACCCATGGTGACCGCCGGGAAAGCATTACGTGATGGGCGTAATGCAACGAGATGCATACAATTCGTCTGGGAAGCGTGGTGTTCAACCATCTGTCTTTGAGAAAGGGGATTTAATTTTTTTTCCCAGATCCGAGGACAAGCCCGTGTTCACGCGCACTTGCTGTTTCAGAGAAGCAGGGAAGCTCAGTTAATCGCGACAGGGGCGGTATCATGCCTAGGAGACGCAACTTGCGCTTCCAGTGAACTTTGTGCGCATGCTGTGCTCATAGGCTCGCGCCGTTATCAGGCACTGACCGGCCGGCCAGTCGATGCTGGCGCTGTAAAATGCAGTGTTCTACGCAGATCTGTAAGTTGGCTTTCGCGCAGTGCGTTTTCAGCGCTCGTGGACGAATCAGTGAGAGCATAGAAAGCTTCGCTTAAATAAACTTTTGAAATATTATGTATTGATAAGAAATGATAGAAACTCCTTGTTGAAAATTTTAAATGAGGAATCATGTTCATTGTGCTGCGGGAGTCCATTCCACAATGATAACGCAGTAAAAAAAGCGGTATACGTTTCGTAGTTTGGGTGTATTGAAGGCAGCAAAAATTCCCATCAGGGACAAATCCGGTTGGGTTTGTATCTACTAGACGATTGCCCATTAAAGTATTGGAGGAAATTAACTGATTTATTGACTTGAGCAAGATAGTTGAGACATTAAACTAGACTAATTTATGTGTGCAGAGTACCGAGAAGCTTTAGAATTACTGTGAAAATATAACGGTATGTATTGAATGTGAGTATTTTAAGAGAAGGAGTAGATTTTAATGAAGAGAAAGGAGGAGAGGTCGGGCTGGAGAGGGTGAGCAGCTTTGGTTTGTATGTATTGAGTGGCGTGAGCTAAGTTGGGATAGGTGTTTCCTCATGATGAGATGCAGTAATTAAGAAGGCGAAGTAAAATTGAAGAGATTTCACGTGCTGAAAAGTATGGCGCGCTTTAAGCAAAATACCCTTATGGCATACATAACCTTCTGTTGAATGCACAAACTGGGGTTTCTGTATTCGAGGATAGAATCCAGTATAACTCGAGAAGTTCCGTCGTGCTCTTTCTTTCCATTGCATGTTGTGATCACTATTAAAGTTTTTACGAGGTACAATTACGCGAGGATGGTAAACGCAGGGCCAATCGCAGTGAAGTCATCCATAGGGACACAAAGACATCACAATAGCATCGCGCAAGAATTGCGTCATGTGGACCGCAGTCTATTACGTTAAGACCTTTTCCGAGTTAATATGCTCACCAAACGCTAATTGAAATTAGGACAATGGAAAAAAGGCTGAGTCAAGCGGGGAGGGAAGGTGAAACCATCGAGCTTCTTTACTTTTGCAAATCAGTGTGAGTAAGCCATGCGTCACGTGCGGCGGTGCCACAGAGATAGAGGAGCGAACTTTTATGGCTCAGCGTTGAAAGTTTCCACCCTCGTTTGCCTCTGACTCCCGGACGCCACTGTATGACGCAACTTAGTGCTTTATGACCCACCGCTTTATGACCCGCGTGCCCTACCACACTGGCTCTGGGAGAAGCTCTACATTTGTCTCATGCAAAACGCAGAACTGCCGGGCGCGCTGAATAGGTTCCGTGACTTTGAGTTACGCCAATGTGTAAACTTAGGTGTTTCCCACTGGGAAAGCCATCCATGTTGCACGCCAGCCCAAAGCGCCAATAGCTAGCAGCGCATCGGGCGCGTAGCGGCGCCTGTCGTCAACTGGAATCGACTCATGCACTTAATTATGTGCGCGGACCGGGTTGGAGTTCCAGTCGAAATCAGTTTAGCGTGACTGTTGGTTAAAGTAGATTAAGCAGGTGAATAGTTGACCATCGCGATTGCTTAGTTTGCGCTAACTGTTCTCGTACTTGGCTTCAACAATTTCCCGTGTATTTTGTGGTGCGCCTGCGTTCTGTTTCTTTTTTGAAAAGTCTCAAACGGGTGAGCTACCTACAAAGCACGAAACAAAACAAATCAAGAGCCAAAAAGAAAGAAAGGAAAGAAGGACCGGAGTTCCAACGCACAGAAAGAACGAACCCCTCAATTTTCTCAATTATGGCACACCGCTGGCGGAAGACCGGCACGCTCGATCATGGCACGCAGTGGTTGTTGCGGAAGCAGAACCAGTATGTGGTCCCACGTATGACTTATTTCGAGTCGTCCAGCGAGCAACGAGAAACTAAACCTACAGCGTAGAAAAGCACGGCGAGGACACTTGCCGAGGCTATGGTTCAGAAAAGACATCAGCGATGGGCATTGCTCTATGCTCGCAGCATGATGACTCTGCAGTCTCCGCCTCTTGATGACAGATCATGGACGTTGTGGTGAGGGAGGACGAAACAACGGCAAGTGTGACCTCGCGTGCTGCCACAGTCAATGGGAAGCAGTGCGACAAGGAATCGCAGCCTTCGAAGAAAAACGCCCCCCAACCCCGGCTTTCCCACATCTTTACTTTTTCCGTGTTCCCATTGTTTCGCCATGGAGAGGCTCAGATGAGTCCTGACCACTGCTGATCATTTATTTTTGAATAGCATTCAGGGGGGCTCAGCTGCAAGGAGCCAGCCGAAGAACACGATCAGTACCACTTAATAGATAGGAGTTGTAATGGAGAGCGTGATCAAAAGATGGTACGCGACTCAGAGACATTGTGAAGCTTCCTTGTCGGTTATTTTACGAAGGTTCATGTTGTCTTTCAAGAGCGATTTCATTTACTTTTCTGTGTCGGCCAGAACACAATCGATCTGAAAAGTGTAATGAATGGCGGCACACCGCTGGCCAACATTTTCCATCGTGTAAACGCGTTATTCTGAATGCGTATATTTATGGCTTTATTTCGAGGCGTACAAGCTTTCTTCGGTATCCTTTGTTCCCGTGTTTTCTAGATAACTTTAAGATGGTATCTCTTATCACATAGTTCTTTAACACTTCCTCTTGACACCCTTATTTTGTATAGAAAAAAGCTATGCTGTAAACTTGTGAAGGATTAATGTTTGGTGTGCGAACTACATTTTTTTTTCATTATTTCCCACTATTTTCTAACGTATACATGGCACAATGTATGCAGCCAGTTCCACAGGAAATGCAATAAGTAGAACGCACCTGATGAAACTGTCGCTGCTTTCATGTTTTGAACAATCAAACACTTCATTCGATATTTTCATTCCTGGAAATTATTTCTTCGTTTTTTACAGTTAAAATGCATGCAAGGATTCACTCTTGCAGTGTTTACATTGGGAGCCCTTCCTGCATAAAGCTGTTTCTGTATTCATTTACTCATCAATAACACTCAATTGAATGGAAAAAAGGAGTTGTTCATGGCTTTCAGATGCGCCGTTCACGCATTCGGTCGGTCATATAAAGAAAAGCAAAAATACAAAGGCAACGCTAAACGAACAATAATGCTAAAAACTGCGTAATAAACGCAGGAAGAGCTATGCTCGTGGACAACATTCCGTTGCTATGAAGGCAAAGCTACTCGCACAATGCCGCTGAACATGTGTTACCGCGCCGAGCAGTCCGGCAGCGTTTGCCAGCCCTTTTGATTGCTTGGAACAGACGCTGAATCGACGCACCTTCCACGAGCGATAGTTTCGCGTTTCCGTAGATGCGGAAGGGAAAAGCTACAAAATAAGTAAAGATTTACACTTAGTGGTGTGCTCTGTTTTATTTAACTGTTGCTAATAAACTGGACGTGGAGGAGCCCGAATGGCGAGACTAGAAATGAAATAGACTTTATACTTTGTGCTTACCCTGGCATCATACAAGATGTGGACGTGCTCGGCAAAGTGCGCTGCAGTGACCATAGGATGCTAAGAACTCGAATTAGCCTAGACTTCAGGAGGGAACGGAACAATCTGGTACAAAAGCCAAAAGAAGCCGATCAATGAGTTAGCGGTAAGAGGGAAAATTGAAGATTTCTGGATCAAATTACAGAACAGGTTTTCGGCTTTAACCCAGGAAGAGAACCTTAGTGTTGGAGATATTAACGACAATTCTATGGGCATCATTCAGGAGTGCGCAATAGAAGTCGGTGGTAACTCCGTTAGACAGGACGACAGTAAGCTAACGCAGAAGACGAAAGATCTGATCAAGAAACGCCAATGTATGAAAGCCTCTAACCCTACAGCTAGAATAGAACTGGCAGAATTTCGAAGTTAATCAACAAGCGTAAAACAGCTGACATAAAGAAGTATAATATGGATAGAATTGAACATGCTCTCAGGAACGGAAGAAGCCTAAAAACAGTGAAGAAGAAAGTAGGAATAGGCAAGAACCAGATGTATGTGTTCAGAGATAAAGCCAGAAATATCATTACTAATATGGATGAGATAGTTCAAGTAGCTGAGGAGTTTTATAGAGATATGTACAGTACCAGTGGCACCCACGACGGTAATGGAACAGCGAATAGCCTAGAGGAATTTGAAATCCCACAAATAACGTCGGAAGAAGTAAAGAAAGCCTTGGGAGCAATGCAAAGGGGGGAGACACCTGGGGAGGATCAGGTAACAGCAGATTTGTTGAAGAATGGTGTGCAGATTGTTCTAGAAAAACTCGCCACTCTCTATATGCAATGCCTCATGACTTGGAACGGACCGTAATCTTGGAAGAACGCTAACAATATCCTAATCCATTAGAAAGGAGACACCAAGGAGTTGAAAAATTATAGACCTATCAGCTTACTGTCCGTCGCCTACAAAGTATTTACTAACGTAATCGCAAATAGAATCAGGAACACCTTAGACTTCTGTAAATGTAAGCACCAGGCAGGATTGCGGAAAGGCTACTCAACAATAGACCATATTCACGCTATCAATCAAGTGATAGAGAAATGGGCGAAAACCAACCCTTATATATAGCTTTATTTGATTACGAGAAGGCGTTTGATTCAGTCGAAACCTCAGCAGTCATGGAGGCATTACGGAATCAGGGTGTAGATGAGCCGTATGTAAAAATACTGAAAGATATCTATAGCGGCTCCACAGCCACCGTAGTCCTCCATAAAGAAAGCAACAAAATCCCAATAAAGAAAGGCGTCAGGCAGGGAGATACGATCTCTCTAATGCTATTCACAGCGTGTTTACGGGAAGTATTCAGACAGCCGTATGTAAAAATAGGGAAAGATATTTATAGCGGCTCGACAGCCACCGTAGTTCTCCATAATGAAAGCAACAAAATCCCAATAAAGAAAGGCGTCAGGCAGGGAGATACGATCTCTCCAGTGCTATTCACAGCGTGTTTACAGGAATATTCAGAGACCTGGATTGGGAAGAATTGGGGATAAATGTTAATGGAGAATACCTTAGTAACTTGCGATTCGCTGATGATATTGCCTTGCTAAGTAACTCAGGGGACCAATTGCAATGCATGCTCACTGACCTGGAGAGGCAAAGCAGAAGGGTGTTTTCTAAAAATTAAACTGCAGAAAACTAAAGTAATGTTTAACAGCTCGGAAGTTAACAGCAGTTTACGATAGGTAGATAGGCACTGGAAGTGGTAAAGGAATACATCTACTTCGGACAAGTAGTGACCGCGCATCTGGATCATGAGACTGAAATATTCATAAGAATAAGAATGGGCTGGGGTGCGTTTGCCAGGTTTCGATCTAGTGCTACTTTCGATCAGCTAGTGCTATGGAAACGCAATTTCAGTTGATAAACAGCTGTGTTAGCATAATATGCCCACAAACACAGCATTCATGTTGACACATCTCCATATCCGAGGTTCTGCGTGGTTACTATGAAACAAATTTGAATGGAAGGTGTTGATAAACTTCAACAAAAAATGAAATAGAAAGACCAAGATTAGCCGAAATAGTTATATCATCTTAATATTTTCCCGACGTTTCTTATTTTTTTCTTGCGAAATTTTAATATTGCCACGTCAATTACAAACGGAGGCTCCAGGTCCGTTCACGCCATCGGCGTGCTTTACCGCTATGTACGGCGCATGCCCCGTTTATGCGAGGAGTGTTCTGCAGAGACGCGCAATGCGTTCGCTTGCAAAAATAAATAATAATAATAAAGGGCGAAGCGAAGTGGACGCACTGTCAACGCTCCAATCGGCTTTGTGGTGGAGCCAGGCCGGAGCGTTCCGCCTTCCCCAGATGGCATGTCTGTTGCGATCAGGTACAGCTTAGGTGGACTAGCTTTCTTGCTGAGATTTCGTGGGTATTTACCCATCTTAGCATTCTGCTAACGTCATACTAACGTTAGCCAAAAAGGTCCCTGGGTATTGAATAACCCCCAGGCGGTTACCCGTCGGCCTGATCTTGTGCGCCATCGAGATGTGACGACTGCAACGGCACTGGCGGTTCTCATTATCGCACCAGCGTTGTCAGACGCCTGGCAAGCTGCCAGATCGCTGTTCATTCTGCCTATTAGCAGTTAGATTGAGTTCTGCCTCGCACCAACATGTCGCAAACTGCGTATAGTTAAAGCACTGTGCGAGGATTTCAAGCCGAATGCTAAACCTTGCTTTTGCTGCCTTTTTTTTCAGTAATACAGGCGTACAGTCTGGACGTGTGCTGGTTCTATTCGCGGAAAACAGGAGAACTTCTTCAAATGTGGTTTGCTATGTGGGAGTTTGTTTTCTTGAGAGGTCTTCGTGGAAAGCAAAATTTGTACCACGTACTGCGACTTTGGTTTCCTAACATATGACTCCTTAATTGGCAAGCCTTTTTCCAGTGTTCTGGAGCTTCCATGTAATTTCGCTGTATTTTGCCATATATAATTGACTATTGTCTCGCATTAAGATAAGTTTCATACCCACCTTGCTTTTTTCAAGCGACTATCGAGTAAAGGAAGACAGGGATCTTGAATGGCAAAGTAATTGCACCAACTGAGCTCATAGATAAGCCAGAACGGGAGGTCATTATGAAACTCTAAATCATAAGAAGGCGACAGTCTATTCACGACAGCATCCTCGGGTATGGCGAAGATCTTTTGGTTTGATTTACACGTGCTTCAGCATTCACCTGGATGACTGAAACGGTGCTTGTTGCTAGTGCATACCACGCAACCCCAGCGTCATGGGGAATACTTATATTTCGAGGTGTAAGCTAGCTATAGGAAGGCGCATACTACCGGATCGATCGAACGTTAAAGCAGTAGGCTGTCGCGAAACCTAGCAAGAGTGCCCTGATTTGCTTAGGCTACACTGACTGTTTATGCACACACGCGTGTTTTAAGAAGCGTTCTTTTTTGAATTTTTATTTTGGTCTGACTTTTGGGGTTACCAAAGCTGCGGCTGTCTGCGTGGAAACTGGAAACGAATGTAACGACGGGAAGAGCAAGGGTAGCGCATCGTGGTGGCGTGGCTGGTGCTTTCTGTGCTAAAATTTGCACGGTGACGTTGGTCACCCAACCATAAAGACCTCGCGAGGGCCCCCGATGGTTGCAAATCGCCACGCTGCTGCACAACGGGCTTAGCGTCCTGTGCCGTGCAAGCGGATAGGGTTTCACATGGATGAGTAGAGATGACTGAAAAAACGCATGACAACAAGGACAGTCGGGAATTCGGCCACTTTTTCACAAGCGCACTGAATTGAAATACGTAAAAGCGCATGAGCTAATTTGCAAGTATTAATTTACGATCACTGCATTCGTTTCAAAATAGAATTAACTGGTCTTACATAATCATTCGCCCTTGCTCGGGACTGTTGCTCCGCTACGTGTCGTTTCTTTGAGATATCACGTGCTCTTTCAGTTAATAAGTCGTTTCTCTGCCTCAATTCTAATGGATTTCCTAGAATGTGGCCTTTAGGTTGGGTCATGAAGCCGAAATTTTGCCATTTTGTAATTTGAGATTTCGAAACAAAGCAGAAATGTTTTAGTGCGCTTACATAAAATCTTAGATAAATTAGCCTTCTTCGCACGCGGTAGATATACAAAAGCAGTTGTAGGAAACGCTTTCAAATAGTTCCTTCTCCAGGTGCAGGGCCGCATGTAATGTGGTCGGATAGTGTTTACAAGAACACGTTGATCAAGGTTGTATTCTTTATCTAGATCCACTGTCATTTCTTGTATACGCGGAAAACAATTCTCTTTACATTAACATTATGTGCCACGAAAAACTAAGTAAAGCGTCGCTTCTGGACTTCATTAAGCAGTCCCAACGTAACATCAAACAATTCTTAAAGAGCAATAAGGAATAGTTATTTGAAACTCAGTTTTCATTTACAGCGCGCTTGTAACGTTGATACAATCACTCTCATCAAAGTGCACAAATATATATTTGCCCTACGGGATAACTTCTTCTATATACGTATTGGCTTATTGACGTATTCCACTAAGTCTGTGAGAAGGTTCGTGAAAAAACAGGCTGGGAATCGTGGTGTTTCATTTTAGCTTTTTGCGAACTTCTTCATTGCCCTTATTTCTTTTGTGCGCTAAAGATTCTAATGAGAAGTTTCCGCCTGAAGCTGTTGAACTTTTTTTTTTACTTTTATTGTACACTCACACTTTCGGAGTCTTGCCAACGTGATCTGTGCAGCGTGCGCGGCACATCTAAAAAGCATGACCCTCATGGTAGGTTCATTCAACATACTGCCATTACTCTATACCCTGGGGGATCTGCACCATGTCGTCCAGTGCATGGGAGTTTGACATGTTTAATGACTCTCTAAATGTACCACGTTCTTTGAAGCTTCACAATACATATTCAAGAACGCCCCACCATGCTCTTTACAATATTTACTTCTAGCTTACTTTTAGGCCTGTAAGAACAATTGCTTCAAATGTCCCAGCGGATGAGGTTTACAATTAGCTAGACTGTGTTAAGCTCGTGTGACTCATACTTAACCTAGCAATTTATCACTTCTCCTGCATATGCTAACGCATGTTATTGTATTTCTGCAGCCATTCACTTTAATCCAACTTTCACCTCTATTCCTATCACGTTGGTGGAAGCCATTCTTTCTTTCTCATTCTGTAAATTTTTGGGACCAGAGAGGTGCTGTTAGCAGGTTCACCCTTCAAGCATTAATATATATATATATATATATATATATATATATATATAAATACACGCTTTGTATCCTTCATATGTAACTGCCAGAGCGCCAACTCATTGCGCATGATCGTAGAAAATACTATCCCAGAACACTGCATCCTTCAAAGCAATGCATTATAAGATGCATTATCTCTATTTGATAAAGGAGCATTTGTTAAATGTACTTACACTTGGTCGCACGCAGTCTGTGACAGTACACACGGTCGCGCCATAAATATTACGAATACCTTCCACCACTTAGCATCAACAATAGACGTCGTCAACGTTCACTGAATCATTGGAATTTAGATTCCCTACAGGCACAAAAGGTCAAGGCTAGGTAGTAAAGGAATTCATCATCATCATCATCATCATCATCATCATCATCATTATCATCATCATCATCATCATCCTGGTTACGCCCACTGCAGGGCAAAGGCCTCTCCCATACTTCTCCAACAACCGCGCTCATGTACTTATTGTGGCCATGTCGTCCCTGCAAACTTCTTAATCTCATCCGCCCACCTAACTTTCTGCCGCCCCCTGCTACGCTTACCTTCCCTTGGAATCCAGTCCGTAACCCTTAATGACCATCGGTTATCTTCCCTCCTTATTACATGTCCTGCCCATGCCCCCCCCCATTTCTTTTTCTTCATTTCAACTAAGATGTCATTAACTCGCGTTTGTTTCCTCACCCAATCTGCTCCTTTCTTATCCCTTAATGTTACACCTATCATTCTTCTTTCCATAGCTCGTTGCGTCGTCCTCAACTTGAGCAGAACCCTTTTCGTAAGCCTCCAGGTTTCTGCCCCGTAGGTGAGTACTGGTAAGACACAGCTATTGCACACTTTTCTCTTGAGGGATAATGGCAACCTGCTGTTCATGATCTGAGAATGCCTGCCAAACGCACCCCAGCCCATTCTTATTCTTTTGATTATTTCAGGATCATGATCCGGATCCGCGGTCACTACCTGTCCTAAGTAGATGAATTCCCTTACCACTTGAGGTTCCTCGCTACCTATCGTAAACTGCTGTTCTCTTCCGAGACTGTTAAACATTACTTTAGGTTCCGGCAGATTAATTTTTAAGCCAACCCTTCTGCTTTGCCTCTCCAGGTCAATGAGCATGCATTGCATATGGTCCCCTGAGTTACTGAACAAGGCAATATCATCAGCGAATCGCAAGTTACTAAGGTATTCTCCATTAACATTTATCCCCAATCCTTCCCAATCCAGGTCTCTGAATATTCCTGTAAACACGCTGTGAATAGCATAGGAGAGATCGTATCTCCCTGCCTGACGCCTTTCTTTATTGGGATTTTGTTGCTTTCATTATGGAGAACTACGGTGGCTGTCGAGCCGCTATAAATATCTTTCCCTATTTTTACATACGGCTGTCTGAATACTTCCCGTAAACACGCTGTGAATAGCATTGGAGAGATCGTATCTCCCTGCCTGACGCCTTTCTTTATTGGCATTTTGTTGCTTTCTTTATGGAGGACTACGGTGGCTGTGGAGCCGCTATAGATATCTTTCACTATTTTTACATACGGCTCGTCTACACCCTGGTTCCGTAATGCCTCCATGAATGCTGAGGTTTCGACAGAATCAAGTGCTTTCTCGTAATCAATGAAAGCTATATATAAGGGTTGGTTATAATCCGCACATTTTTCTATCACCTGATTGATAGTGTGAATATGGTCTATTGTTGAGTAGCCTTTACGGAATCCTGCCTGGTCCTTTGCTTGACAGAAGTCTAAGGTGTTCCTGATTCTATTTGCTATTACCTTAGTAAATAGTTTGTAGGCAACTGACAGTAAGCTGATGGGTCTATAATTTTTCAAGTCTTTGGCAACCCCTTTTTATGGATTAGGATTATGTTAGCGTTCTTCCAAGATTCCGGTACGCTCGAGGTAATGAGGCATTGCGTATACAGGGTGGTCAGTTTCTCTAGAACAATCTCTCCACCATCCTTCAACAAATCTGCTGTTACCTGATCCTCCCCAGCTGCCTTCCCTCTTTGCATATCTCCCAAGGCTTTCATTACTTCTTCCGGCGTTACCTGTGGGATTTCGAATTCCTCTAGACTATTTTCTCTTCCATTATCGTCGTGGATGCCACTGGTATTGTATAAATCTCTATATAACTCCTCAGTCACTTGAACTATCTCATCCATATTAGTAATGATATTGCCGGCTTTGTCTCTTAACGCATACATCTGATTCTTGCCAATCCCTAGTTTCTTTTCTACTGCTTTTAGGCTTCCTCCGTTCCTGAGAGTATGTTCACTTCTATCCATATTATACTTCCTTATGTCAGCAGTCTTACGCTTGTTGATTAACTTCGAAAGTTCTGCCAGTTCTATTCTAGCTGTAGGGTTAGAGGCTTTCATACATTGGCGTTTCTTGATCAGATCTTTCGTCTCCTGCGATAGCTTACTGGTGTACTGTCTAACGGAGTTACCACCGACTTCCATTGCACACTCCTTAATGATGCCTACAAGACTGTCGTTCATTGCTTTAACACTAAGGTCCCCTTCCTGAGTTAAAGCCGAATAACTGTTCTGTAGATTGATCTGGAATTCCTCTATTTTTTCTCTTACCGCTAACTCATTGATCGGCTTCTTATGTACCAGTTTCTTCCGTTCCCTCCTCAGGTCTAGGCTAATTCAATTTCTTACTATCCTGCGGTCACTGCAGCGCACCTTGCCGAGCACGTCCACATCTTGTATGGTGCCAGGGTTAGCGCAGAGTATGAAGTCTATTTCATTTCTAGTCTCGCCGTTCGGGCTCCTCCACGTCGACTTTCGACTGTCCCGCTTGCAGAAGAAGGTATTCATTATCCGCATATTATTCTGTTCCGCAAACTCTACTAATAACTCTCCCCTGCTAATCCTAGTGCCTATGCCATATTCCCCCACTGCCTTGTCTCCAGCCTGCTTCTTGCCTACTTTGGCATTAAAGTCGCCCATTAGTATATTGTTTTTTGTTTTCACTCTACCCATCGCCGATTCCACGTCTTCATAGAAGCTTTCGACTTCCTGGTCATCATGACTGGATGTAGGGGTGTAGACCTGTACGACCTTCATTTTATACCTGTTATTAAGTTTCACAACAGGACCTGCCACCCTCTCGGTAATGCTATAGAATTCCTGTATGTTGCCAGCTATATTCTTATTAATCAGGAATTCGACTCCTAGTTCTCTTCTCTCCTCTAAGCCCCGGTAGCACAGGACGTGCCCGCTATTTAGCACTGTATATGCTTCTTTTGGCCTCCTAACTTCACTGAGCCCTATTATATCCCATTTACTGCCCTCTAATTCCTCCAATAGCACTGCTAGACTCGCCTCACTAGATAACGTTCTAGCATTAAACGTTGCCAGGTTCATGTTCCAATGGCGGCCTGTCCGGAGCCAGGGATTCTTAGCACCCTCTGCTGCGCCGCAGGTCTGACCGCCGCCGTGGTCAGTTGCTTCACAGCTGACCACGGCGGCGGTCAGACCTGCGGCGCAGTAAAATAATTATTTACCCAAAATGTGTTGCTTTAGGAAAAGCTGACGGAGCGTGCCAAATTTCATTAAATTTTGCGTGACTAACTGATGCCGACTTCATTCAGAATGGGGCCAATATTTCTCAAAGTGAGAAGCTACCGGTGAGTAGCAAACACACCTTTTTACAGCATCACACATTAGGTGGTAAGCAGGGCCCTTTATTTTGGTATTTTTATGTATCTTCTCCAAGATGCTTAGCAGTTCAAGGAAGTGGACTGACAGCCATTGAGCCTGAAGCGTCTGCTCACTTTGGTGTTGTTCAAGGAGCAATGACTGTTAGCGACTGTAATTTCTCAATTTCTGCAGCGCTAATTTTATTTGAGGGTGGTTTTAGTACTTTTATTGGTTTTACCAGTCGCAAACCATTCCATCGAAAGAGCAACAAATACCGTATAAACGTGAAGGCGGGTACGGTCTGTGAGCTGCACGCTCTTTAATGCGAGTCGCCATAAGAATGATGACATTGTGTACGAACGTGGGTACAGTAGACAGGGTACTAGTAATTGATGCATGCGATACTAAATGAAATGTCTCTCTTTAACACGTCAAAACTTACAATCTACTTATGAGGCACGCTATAGTGGGGGACTCCGGATTAGTTTTGACCACTTGGGGTATAAAGTGCACCTAAATCTAAGTGCGCGAGCGTTTTGCACTTAACCCCCGTCGATGTGCCACCGCCGTGGCAGGGATCAAACCGGCGGCTACATGCTTCGTACCGCAATGAAAGAGCCTCCAGGCTACCATGGTACACAAATGCGCTGTATTCGCGCCTGCCTCCAGCAGCATAGTTAGGGCATGCCACTGGCATTAACACGGGGCATTGAATATGGACTCGGCTTCAATCGAGCACCCTAAGCAATGCATGTGAACCCGTGCCCCGTTGATGTTCTCCTCAACGTGGTTCTCCTCAGGGGCCACTTGTTCGTCATTCTATGCATGAAGGACTAGGCAGATGATGCCGTGATTCGGGAACGATTGATTCGATCCCACGCCCTTTCCACAAGTTCAATGAATTTCCCTCCCAGTGGTCGTCACGTTGTCGGGTCCTCGCCACGTCGTTACGTATCATCATGTAACACACGCCGTGATAAATAGGATCGATGCTCTTACGGAGAAGTAAATGGAGTACTATAGAGCAAGACAAACAGAATGAATATGTGTTCGCCTTCAAACAAAAAAATAAACTTTCGCTTTGTGAGAGGTGTGTGTTTAGAAAACGAACTAAAAGTAGGGAGGAAGGCCAATAGACCCTCCTCACATGCGGGGCACAGAGCTTCGGTAACGGGACCGAGAAATTTGCAACCTGATTAAGCACGGGAGCTCCTATCAGCTTTGTGCCTTCTTAAATGAACTGCTACGTTCATGTTTTATTAAAGCGTTAGCTTCTGTTGGCTCATTGTTCAATTTTCGTTATCGTTACATCAAGGCCGTTGTTCAATTTTCGCCATACAGCCGTCGTCACGCCATCGCCGTCATGAACTCGTCGTCATCCCCCCGACGTCACACCACCTTCGTCACTTAATCGACGTCATTCCTTCTTCGCCATTCCACCATAACCACGCTGTCGTGATTTATTCGGAATTATGACGCCCTTGTCGGGGCTTCGTTGCCATTTTGCAGTCTTTGTTATGCCGTCGTTGGGATGCCGTCGTGGTCGTTCCTTCGTCGTCACTATAGCTTCGTAATCCGATTCTCGTCACGCGATCGTTGTCGTCACACTGTCTCCGCTATACTATCCTCATGCTTTTACAATCGTCGACCTTTTATCGCCATGCGGTCATCGTCATACCGCCTTCGGCCGCACCAGTGTATTCTTAGAATGCCTACGAGCACTACAACATCAAAGAGGAGCGTTGTAGTTTAAGCGACAAAAGTATAAAAGAATATTTACACTGAAATGTCATGCGAGAAGCAGGACTTGCCGACACCTAAGCAATTCACGCAGCTCGAAATCGGGGGCGAAAACTTTTAGCCCACAGCACACTGAACGTTTAAACATTCGTGTTAAACACAGTAAACTGTCGCGTTAAAGCTTTTTCATCTGCTTGACATAAAGTACTGCCTCCTGTGACGAGGGAGTGCGACCGCTCGTTTGGAAGTTACTTTCCATGTTATCGAAGTGCTGAGGCGTCGGTGAGGTGTACTCGCCAGTGAGCAATAAAAAAATTGTTTATTTGGATTTTGGGTGTCCAGCGTGAAACATATCGTCACTATAGCAATATTGAATAATCACAAGAATAACAGTGATATCGCTATGACAAGTAATTATTTTTGACTCTTAGTTGTTCATATTTGAACATTTTTCTAGGATAATAAACAAAACTAAAATCCTCAAAACACTGATGTCGAGAAATTTAAATTTTAGAGATTGATAAGACATTGTTGATTGTTGGGGTCGCGAAGCCTGTGAAACAGTTAAAAAAATGCACTGCCATTAGACATTGCTCTTTTGAGGCACTACTTCGGTTAACCTCCCTGCCTTTCCCATCCCGTTTATCTCTCTAAATGTGATAATTCCCCCAAATTCTTATTCTGCGCCAAGTTTGATGCGTATCCATCGGAGACTTTATTGTTTTGCAAAAATTTATGCTGGCGTTTATGAATGTTCATGCAATGTAGGGTGTTAGTACGTCCACAATATTGCGTGGACCCACCAGCATATTTTGAATTTTCTACATAATTATAACCATTGCCATGATTACGTTGCGCTGAGGTTTACTCTGTCAAAAATTGTTACAAAAAAGTGAACGAGGACGCTGACAGACGGAGCGCTAGCTAGCAACCTATAGCCGCTTCTTGTTTTCGTCATTACTTGTACACAAAAGAAGAGCGTCATATATACGTGCCAATTTCCTTCTTACTGGCCATAACGCATTGTATTGTTTCGGCACAGGGCGATGGATCAGTTCGTCGTGTATGAAGCATAAGCAGGCTACTGTGGCACATAACAGCCCCCCGATTACAAGGCTTGAAGAGGTATTAAATAGAAAAAGAAGTTTAGCTGCAGTTGAAATCTACCCTTTCACAATAGGAAAAGACACCATATTTACCGTGCTAATTGGCATGACAAGTCAGAATAGATACGAAAACAAAAGATTGGTGGCGGTGCGGCCTTGACGTTCTTGCACCAGCTCCATTACGTGATGAATTTTGACTGTGTCTGCTTGAACCTCGTTAATTTTGATCGCTTAGGATCATCTGAATTGTGTTCTAAAAGAGCCATACACTGTACTTAGCGAGTATCAACAATATTTACTGAGCCACACGTCCCAAATACTGAAAGAAAATACATTGTAATCAGTGACATCACAATGCCTACCGACGCCAGCGGTTCCGTGCCAAATAAAAAGATATATTTCACGTTAATTGTCTCTTTTAATCTACAACCTGCTACCGCGAAACTTATAAACCTTGAGTTCCTAAAGAATAGTTTTTCACTCTGAGCTGACATCATAAGTGTTTTTCTTTAATGTCCCTTTAGAAGGGTGCAGGAGTGAAATCGACTATATCAGCATGCGAGCATTGCCACCTTAAAGAAACGCATTACTTACAGTTGTGCAGCATCTGCAGATTTGTGAAGTGAAAGAATGGTTTGAAGGAAGCAACGGCAACGCGCTGTATGCGATAATGAGACACATAGTCACGATAACGCGAAGCAGTGACAATGCACTCATGGCGAAGACAAGAAGATTTGTTACGAGAACACCGTATTGTATTTTCTTTTAAGTATTTCCATAAAATGTATTAATTTAGCGGTATCTGTTGAAAATTCTCCAGGAAAAATTGTACAATATACATTTTCGTAATGTGAGAGTGCGAGCTGGAAGCGTGCTAAACATTTCACAATTTTCAAGAAAATATTCGGTGACGATTCATCTACTATACTTTGGCTTAAGCATTACATTACATACTAAAAATGCACTAGAACGTGATTCACGGTATTTGGAGACGAAATATTCAATGCAAAGTTCTTTTCCAGCGTGATCTGGTGAGGTACTAAAATTAAGTCAGTACATATTCCTTTTGAACCTCAGAACTTTTCAGGTTTCAATAAAGTGCAGCTTTGAAAAATGGGATGCATTTTTAAACTTATCAATTTCTAAAGTAGGCAGAAATAAATGATCTCATGTTGACAGCATGATGAACACCACTGAAGACTATTTCTTTATTAAGCCACTGTTACAAAAACAATGGTGATAAGGTATCATTATTTCGAAACAACTTCTAATGAAAAGTTAACACAGTGCACTTCGTGAGTAAGATTGAGCTGCTCGGACAACATATGTAGTCTCAATTAATAATTTTAATTTTAATTATAAACAGCTAAAAACGAAGCTGGCCATGAAAACTTTTTTCACATAAGACTCGTCGTGCTCTACCTATGTGGGCTTTGTTCATTCGTGGACACAGCATTGATGTAACAAACAAACGATTTGCGCACAAAAAAGTTTCTGCGTGGTTGAAATAATTGTACCTGACCGACGAATAAAAGGTTCAAAGGGTGTTTCCTTGCGATATTTTCTTTGCGCATTAAATTGAATGACATTGGTTACGTTTACCTTGTTATCAGCTTATGTGTTATTATTGATATATATATATATATATATATATATATATATATATATATATATAAAGTAAGCCACACGCAATAATACTATTAGTTTATTGATCCGCTTGTGCCTGCCACGAAATTTGCCACGTAACTAAACTACAGCCCACCTTTTCTGAACATATCCACTACATAACGTGCTTGAAAGAGTGCAGTGTCGGTATTGCATATCAGAGCTAAAAAAATGCGTGATTAAAGTAATATCGAGGAAGTGAGAGCAGATCTGCATTAACGTAGATGACGGCCTGCACAAAAAGTGCGGTAAAGCTGCAGAACGTTCATCGGCGTGTCTGCAGACCCGTACTCTAAAGACACTTCCAAAGGGTTTTGAATCTTGAAACTCTGACAGACACATTATAAGGAGGCAGCCATTACCTGAGCAGACGCAGGAAAGTCATATTGAATTACACGATTTAGTTGCGTGCGCTGCACAGCACGTTTAAAAGCAAGGAAGTGCTAGTCGGCTGAAATAATTACCGCTAAAATCAGACGAAGGCGGTGGTGTACAATGTCGAGAAAATACATATTATGGAACCCGGATTTGCGCCCCAAAGCTCAGAGCGTTAGCACACCAACTCGTTCAGCGAACCGGAGCATCTTATCAAACAGAGCACAAGACGTAAATGGTTGCCGGCCTTGCTGCCATTTGGCTTTCCAGAACCGTAACTTCTAACCTGGTCAGTAGTTAACCACACCGTTTTACGCCGGGCTGATAGCACTTTGTACGAGGTTAATACTTTTGTAAGGATTGACGACAACCAGAGAGTCATATACTGTTCTCTCGGTAGCAGACCACCCCTCCTTCCTTACCACGTGCCTTTTGTATTGCGGGGTCATAAATAACGAGAGTTTACGGTTACGGCAGCGGGCCTGCTGTCGAGTTACATATCGGGAGGCTACGTTTCTTAGCTTTCTTCCCAATCTATCTGTTTACGCTCTATTTGGGAGCAAGAGAATCAGCTCGAAGTGAAATTTCTTAACCCAGCACCGTAGTTCTGTGCAACATGAAACAGCATTTTGCTGTAGGCTGAATGATTTAAAATACCGCCTCTACAGCCTACACGGCCATGTTGCACTGCTCTGATTTAATTGTCGTTGCCCTATGCAAAAGCAAACATAATGTAACACAGTGAAGTGCTGTGGCTGAGGCATACTACAGCAAAGTCAACCCTTTGTTCTCTACTTGCTTAAGCAATCGCCTTCCAAGATAACTAAAGAATTAAGAAGAAACAATCCTAGTTATCTTTTTCGGGTGTTATCAAATTGTCACATGTCTCCTTTGAAACAATATTGTTTGCAGAAAACCTTACGGTCATATTTTTGAAGGTTTGTGATACCAGGTGTGTATGAATATAGTATATGCTAGTTTCACCGCATAGCGTATCACAAACGATTTGTCTCGTAGTTGTTCTATACCGAATTGTGTGGGCCAACTGTAAACGACCGTATATGTAAACATAGCAGGGCTTCTAAGTGCAAGAATAATTTCGTGGCTTCATTAAAATACAGTACGTGTAGCTGCCTGACTAAAAGAAGACCTGGCTCGAAGCAAGCAGCATTGTAGTTCAACAATATATTCAATATGTGATTCGACACTCAGTACAATTTTTCTATGCCCGTCGTACAAAAGTTCTGAACTATTCCCCGAGCTTTCTCCTTCAGTACGCCGTCATATAATTTCAAGGATTTTTCAATAGCCGCGCCGAAGAACTTTGCACCGTAGCTCTACCAATGAGGACGGCATAAAAAATTTCGCCTGCTTTGGAACTCAGGGTAAAAGAGCCAGCTCTTAATGGTTGCTCAAGGGGAAAAATTAGGTTGCTAATAATAATTATTTTTTTTCCTATATTTAACACTGCACGTGCTCTGGACGGTCCGTAGGTGTCGGAAAGAAATAAAACAGTTGGACTTGGCAAATGTGGGAGAAATAACACGGGTATCTGATTTTTGTTGTTTACGTTATCCTTCATATTTATGTTTCAATAAGAAAACTTCGGTAATTAGTGCATGCGTTCATTAGCTTATTTGACCATTCATGTTATGTGGTTCTTACTAACGAAAACTATCCCCCTTTTCTGCCTGATTCTTCTCACTTATTCGATAAAAAGGATCTGTACTATGGAACTATTGATGCCCGTGAGGTCACTATGCACGTGGCGGTGGACGAGCTGGTTATACATGATCACGACGAATGCGCCCAAATAAACCAACGGACGGAGGAAGGCGAAGGTTGTCCCATATCGCCTTCCTTCGTCCATTGTTTTATTTGGGGCCTTCGTTGTAATCAATTCAGCCAACGAGGTAGCATACGTGGGATTATTGATCTGTTGCCAGCTTTTAATTTGACGTACTACGTAAAGCCTGCAATTGAATGCATATCCCACATCCACTCTCACAGCAGTGAGTATAGTACTGGCCAGCGCTCCGAGTGCTAAGTTTAGTAAGCACGCGCGAACATCAAGGAACATATATCGGGAAACCGCCGCCGCCATACCTCAGTTACAAGGCTCAGTTACATGTACAGTCACGTACAATATGACCTGCAACACCGGTGCCCGTGGTCGAAGGAGCTCCAGGACTGTACGGCTGCGCAGACACAGGGTAAGGGTAAGACCTAGACACAGTTCCAGTTAGTGGTATTTATTGCACTGCTATTTCGCGTGGCAGAGCCGCGGCGCAGTTTTGGAGCCCCTTCGACCACGATCAAGGTTGTTGCATGTCATATCGCACGCGACTGTACGTGTAGAGCCGAAAATCTGGGTTCGGCTGGCACCGGCGGCTTGCTGTCTTTTCCTTATGTACTGATTAATTTCCTTTTTTCTCATCGCTTATACATTAACAATATCTTTCTGAGACCCGAATACAGCTATGAGACAAAATCGCTTTTCAAGCTGATTTTCATTGTCTACTGGTACGTTACGAACCTAAAAGACACCTTTAAGAATTTAGGTACTACGGTTATATTCCAAAAGCGGCGTCTTCATCGACATGGCAGAAGTGATCATCTGATCATGTTTGCTAAGGCAAAAAGTGCATTTCATTGCCTAAACGCAGAGATGAAGACGAAAGTATGTGTAGTACATTGTCTTGTTGCACTGTCCTGGATTTTCATGCAATCTCAGAGAATTAGAAGCGTACTTCAATGTTGCTTTCCGCCGCCTGCGACGACAATGTCGTCGAGATCAATTTAGTGTCCAATTTCTCAAAAGCGAATGACAAGAATGTCAGCAAACCACCTCCGTATAGCTCCACATGCACCGGACTTCAAATCTAGAATTAAATTTCGGTTAATCACTCCCGAATGAATTAGGAAAAGAAATAAAGCTAAGCACTTCTTATGACGTGTATATGCGAGAGCATTACTTGTCGCTCCGTATGTTGCGTAGTTATGTCACTAAGTTTAGCGTTGCGGCGAAATAGTGCCGAGTTTAGTGCGGCTGCGTTATTTTTCCGAGTGTAATGTCGCAGCTTGTGAGGCCTATGAGTTGCAGCCGCGGCAGCTCACCGTGATAGCTCGGCAGCCACTCGCTCTGCCTTTCGCGTTGCCCGCGACTTGGGTGGCGAACGTTGTTTTACTGCAGCAGCTCGCTTGGCACGCTTCGCTGCGTTGCGGTTGTCGCGTACTTCGTCGGAAGGGTACTGGCACCTCCGGCCATGCTTTGCCGTCGGGCCTCGTGATAGAGACGTGAGCAATTCAGCTTCGGACAATGAAGACTCCACGGCGCTACTAGTGGCGCCCCTGCTATCACGTGCCACCTGGTGAATCGCCGTTCAGACAGAGCCCAACCACGTGCACAGCCTCGAATATAGTCACCACTCTCACATGTTACAACAGTAGCGCAATGCAACAGTGGCGCAGGGTTTAGTGCGCTCGACTATGGAACGGTAGCTGTGGCGGTGGACTCGTAACGGCGGTAGCAGTGGCGGTGGACTATCGTAAACTCACCGTGGCCACTTTTCTTTAGTTAGATGAAGATGGCGTAATTTGTGCGACATTTTTTTCGGTCAGGGCTTTCTGATGTAGGCCCGGTCGCACAATGAGCCAAGTAATGCTCTCTCGTGAAAAGAAGTAAAAGAAATGTGCAACATATTGCACAAGCGGTTTAGGAGGTTATGAGACAATTTTGCCTTGGTTTCGTTGTCCTTTCACTTCGTAACGTTGTGGCTTTAGCAGATGTGAGACAAAGATAGTCTAGGGCTGTTGCAAAATGTATTTGGAGCGCGACTGTCGAACATAATAAACAGGCGCCACACTCATTCATTTCAGTTAGTGCCCTGAATCTTGGAGAGCTAAAGCCTTAGCGGCCTGTTACTGTAAGGAATATGGCGTGCAGTTTCACAATGAGAAAATAAAGGGGCAGAAATGCCGCATCGATTGTGATTCACTTCCTATATAGGTACACTATCAATTCAACAATGGATCATTATAGAGATATGGAGCATTGGCGACCCGGCACTGCTTTCCATTAAGTCTTTCAAGTATTTCCTATAGCACCCAGTGAAAATCGTGCTTGTGGCAACTATTAAAATAGTCCCGGACAGATGCCGAACAGCATGTCAAGCTTGTTGTTACCCATTCAGTTTCTGGCAATGTATTAACCACAGTCGTCCAACACTGTTTTTCTACTTGACAGTTCTGCCTCCCCAGTTCCCGAAACCGAGGTCGCTGAAGCTTTAAAGACTACATTCTGTTCTGGTTTTACTAAGGACTACCCTGAAATTCTTCCCACATTACCATCTTTGACTTATCCTTCTATGGCAAACATTACTTTTAATGCGAACGGAATTATTAAAATCATAGATTACTCGAAAAATTCATCCTCGTGTGGTACTGATGGCATTAACTCCAAGAGTTTAAAAAGCACTAAGCACATTAGCAGTCTTTTTCTAATACTAATATTTCAACAGTCTCTCGCTACGGGATCTGTTCCCACTGACTGGAAAATCGGTAAAATAATTCCCACCTTTAAAAAAGGCGACCGTAGAAATCCTAGAAATTACCGTCCGATTTCAATCACCAGTGTTTGCTCGAAACTGATGGAGCACGTTATACATCCCCACATTGCCACTTTCCTTTCATCTGTCAATTTCTATCATCCTAATCAGCTCGGATTTCGCAAAGATCATTCTTGCGACACACAACTTGCTCTGTTCCTACACGATTTGCATTCTCACGTTGATCGCAACATCCCCACTGACGCTCTCTTTCTGGACTTCGAAAAAGCGTTCGATAAAGTATCACATATTCTTCTGCTGCATAAACTCTCGCACCTTAGTCTTCACCCAGACATCTTTAATTGGATCCATGCATTTCTAACCAAGCGCCTTCAGTTTGTTTAATGTAACTCGATCTCCTCAATCCTATCTCCTGTTCTATCCGGTGTGCCCCAAGGGTTTGTCCTTGGGCCTCTTTTCTTTCTCATATATATTAATGACCTTCCACTTAACTTATCATCCAACATACGCCTTTCGTGGACGTTTGCGTTTTATACCGAAAAATAACAAATGCTTTAGACTGCTCCGCTCTTCAGGAAGACCTCCTCCATGTCCAGGCATGGTGCAGCAAATGGTACATGTCCCTAAATATCAGTAAGTGTTCCCACGTGTGCTTTCATCGACGTCGTAATTATGTAGTACCGTCCTACTCCCTTAACAAGTGCACTTTAACACAGTGTGAAACATTTAGGTACCCAGGCGTGCATATATCTAGTGACTTATCTTGGACCCATCATATAAATCAGTTAACTAATTCCTGCAACCGATTACTAGGCTATTTACGCCGCAACTTGTCATCAGCATCTCCCTCAGTCAAACTACTAGCATATAAAACCTTATTCCGAACTAAACTAGAATACGCTTGTGATATATGACAACCATCAGGTTAATATGATTAACACCATTGAAGCGGTTCAGGACCGAGCGGCCAGATTCATTCTTTCTGACTACTCCTATAACACAAGTGTTTCAGCCTTAAAATCCAGGCTGTGTCTTCCATCGCTCGCTTCCCGCCGCAAAAGTGCTCGTCTTCTTTTATTTTTTAGGTTCTTTCATTTACAGCCCACAGGTAACCAGGTCCTCATTCCAGCTCATCGTTTTTTCCGCCACACACATTCTAATGCTGTGTATCTACAGCGCGCCCATTCCACTACGTATCAACGTTTCTTTTTTCTATACACAGCCCGTGTATGGAATACCCTTCCTTCTGACAGCGCCCTCATCACTGACATTTCTCGTTTCAAAGCTGCCATCGAAGACCATCTTTTGAAGTCACATTACCTAACCTGAGACACCGTTTTTTCAATGAGCCCACCCCTCATGTAATGTCCTGTTCAGGGACCTTTGAGGTATAATAAATAAATAAATAAATAAATAAATAAATAAATAAATAAATAAATAAATAAATAACAAGAGTGCTACAAATATCCTGAAACGCTTTTCAGCGCTGTACGTCTCATGGCTTGGCTAAACTTCAATCAGAAAAATTTAGGTTTTAAAATTTTTATGTGCTCACAATAAAACTATGTGTTCGGAACACGCGATACTCGAGTATGCAATCTTGGCCACATTTGGCAAAACAGGCATGGACGGCGATGTGCTGGAGGTCTCTGCCTTAGTTATGCATATCGTTCTTTTACGTGCATCCTAATCGCACTACAATTTTGGTGTTTCGTTCTAATCAGTATGCATCCTCCTCGACTTCGTATCGAGTCTTTGCTACTTAGGCAACAATGGCAAAACATAGAGCGCTATGTGGCCACTAAACCAAGGCACTGGTCGAAGGAAACTTTCCGCGCAAGAGTGCGCAGATGAAATACTCCACCAGTGAGGTACACAGTTATGACAAGTCATGTTATTTTTTTATCTTGTCATATATCATGTGTCAAGGTCATATTTCTCACAGACAATGAAAGTACCACCTAGGAAGTGCTACCTGATTCACGCACTTTCGAATAATGATACGGAAAAATATGTTGGCACTAATCGGATACAGAATTTCACCATGTTGGTAGTCCATATGAAGTGTCGCTTTGCAATATGGGAAACTTCTGTACTATAGCTTGTCTGTTCACCTAGAGCGAGAGAGAGAGGGAGAGAGAGATAAATAATCCGAAAGAAGGCAGAGAGGTCGTCCTGAGCCAGCGCACACTAACCTGCTACTCAGCAAAGAGGGAGGGGGAACGGGGACAAAAATATGTGATAAGGAATGATGATGACGCAGAAAGACGGATGTACTATAGTGGAAGCAAGTTCACCGTTCTGATGATAAACATTCAGAAATGTCATCCATGGAGAAACCAATGGGTTCCAGAGCTTGGGTGCGCTCAGTCATTGAAACTTTAGACAAAGACGCTAAGATGAACATGGTGTGTGGGCTTTTCCTGCGTGAGCAGCACAGGCGCCAAGGAAAAGTTTACAAAATGTAAAGAGCTGCGACAAGCGGCTGGAGCATACGGCAAGCCCCTGCAGCGCACCTTTAACTGCCGGATTCTGGAGACCGCAGAAAATACGCGCATTGACTCTACCGATGCTTCAGCGTTTTCTGAACGTTCTTGTTCTTTGTAAACATATCTCCTTGCTTTCCTATTGCGTCGCCGGCTTTATTTGGCCTTTCATGTTTGGCTTCTTGGCGCAGAGGACTCACTACGACACGGTGCCATGGCCGTTTGCTTTGAGGGCAGCAAAGCTTATTTTGTTTCTGTATCAGCCACTGGGGACGAATATTCGCCCTGCGTTCTCACCCACCTTGAGCTCGCTGTAAGCGTGGTCCCTCTCCTCGATGCAAACACATATACAGGGGGTCATGGTGCCTGCGTCCCGCTATGCAGTTCTGAAGTGGCTTGGTGGCGCTTGTTTCGCGAGGGTTGTTTACGTCAGCGACCAGTTTGAGCTGGCGCTCTACGGGAAGATTTGTCTATATAGTTTTCGAATAATACAAGCAAGCTTTATGTTCCACCTTCGGGCAATCCTTCGACATTGCTTCGTAAGAACCAGCACTGTTGGGACATTTAAAGGAAGGCGCATCACAGTCGGCGGTATTAAGTTGTCCACCGTAACGCGGGTAGGTGAATTAACTTCTACAAACAGTGCTCATATCGCCTATCTTAGACATTTTCGGCACTGAAGAGGCCTCTGAACGAATTATCGTACATGGTGTAACAGGTAGCTCACTTTGACAGATGCTGGTAATGCCGAATACTCAAATAATAACTTGATGCCCTTCAAATTCTCGAAGCTCAGCATTTCAAGAAAGCGTACCGATGAACTAGAAATTTCTGCGTACTTCAATAAAAGGTCCACATCGGAAATGACATCAGCTGTTTATTCCATACCTTAGGTAATAAAAAAGCGGACGGGAAATGCGTCTAATGTCATTATTGTCTTTAACTTCGCCAGTATTGCTGAATGTTTTTCATCTACCACCAGGATGTTCTTTCAAGCGTTGATCCTGATCTTGAGCGTTGAGCCACACTTTTGAATTATCGTATTAGAACTTGCCTGCTGAGTCAGTTAATGATGTGTGACGTCGAGAGCGGCACATAGGAAACCACGAAGGATGCCTGCTCACTTTGATTCGACGAAGCTGGCTCATTTGACATCCGGCGCATCTTCTTGTTCATACGGTGGCCTATGGTTACAGTGTACTCACTGTCAGAGTCCATGACATCCGGCGTTGAGCTCTCCCAGAAGTCGAGCTGTTCCGAGCTTCCAACGCACGTCGTCCAAAAATGAGCGATGAAGCAGACGATCGACCTTGCTCAAGTGGTCACTGGGTCGCCTTCTTGCTCATCCTTCATGAAAGCACTTTCAGCGAAATGGCAAAAACCTGAAAATACTTGATAAAAGCGAGACGCCCAGAGCACCAATGAGCCCTCGCCCCTTCTTTCTCTTCATCGTCGTATTTGTCTAAAGTTTATTGTTATTATTTCAATATTCATCTGAGCCTATTCATCTAAACTCAGATCGTGACTATACGTACGCGTAAAGTCTTATATCAGCCCTTTTAGATACTGATAGATACCTGTGCAGAGTTACTGCTTCAGCTATGCAAGTACTTTCAATGCTTTTAAATCTCGGCTTACGAGACTTCTATCTGGTGCTTATGACTGAAAAAGAAATATCAACATTTCATATTTAAAAAGCGCCAAAAAACACGGACAAGAGGGCACACAGGACGAGCGCTGACTGCTAACAACACCTTTATTGAAGCCTGCGCAAATATATACAATTCACAACGGGCATAAAGAGAGTGAAAGAAGGAAGGGAAGGCGAGTCATCGTCGGTCAACTCCTGTTGCGCATGCGTCAATAACATTAAACGATACAAATGTAAGCACACACATAGTGGACATCAACCTTTCCTTTCTCAATCGAAGTCATAGCGCTAGATTGACACGCACAAGAAAGACGACAGGACGTGCGCTAACTATCAATTTCAAATTTGTCTAGCTATCAACTAGTTGATAGCTCACGTTCTGTAGTCTTTCTTGTCCGTGTCAATTCAGCGCTATGACTTGGATTGATGCAACAAACCAACTAACCCAAACATCTGCACTCCTGGCTTTCCTTTCTTGCTTCTCTCCTGTCATAGGCTCCTTGATTGCTCCCAGTACGAACACGTTCTCAATTTATTAGTACTCTTCATTGTGACCGGAAGCTCCCGAGCGCCATTATATTTATTTATAATTGCCTGCAGACGACATTAATCTAGGAAATTTATAACTTGAAAAGTTCCCCGTCCGGATATCAATATTCTGAAGAGGTGTCTATTGCTACTGTCTATCTTGGCGCTCACATCTACAACGCGCAGTTGCTAGACACTAGCAACTGCACGTTGTGGAAGTGAGCGCCACGACCGGCTCGACCAAATTTTTCGTGTCAGAGACAACGCGAAAATGAAGCCATAAAGAAATTCTCATGCACGCAGTTATGCAAAACGGTTACGCCACCAGCCTCTTGCATACTCTTTCCCAAAGAGACCGGCAAAGACACTACACGCTTTGCAGGCACATTAACACCGGCAATAGAAGGCATTAGACCATAGACAGGCTTGTGGAGAGACGCACATGCCGGAACTCACTGATGGAACCACGCTCTTCGTGTGTACGTTGTTTTATGCAAACCTGAGACATTCTTTCCCAGTGATGCTTCGTCATCCTCATATTGCATTGGGAAACGCCATTAACAAACTCGTCAAATTTAAATGGATGATCTGAGCTTGCTCTCATGTTGCGAGCTTGACTTTATTTACGACAGATACATAAACATGGCTATAGAATCAGAACTAAAATTGAGAAGTGTTACATTGAAAGATAGGGCCGTTAACCAGGTTGCGCATGCGTATCGGCTAGCTGCTTTTAACGAGTGGATGAGGTAATCGCATAGACAACAAAATAGGTAGAGATAAGCTTGAAGAATGTAAAGTCTGTACCCAATTGGCGGATAGCACGCAGGACTCTGCAAGTGGCATCTTGTGGAACTGGTAACGTCCTGTAATGGAGCAACATTGATATATCCTTTTGTGTACCTGCACGCACACACTTGAGAAATTAGCTTATATGTTCTAGAAATAAAGTGCCCTTGATGTGGAATAAACATACACTCTAGTGTATAGTTTTCGGAAGTTGCAGCGTAACCAAATGAGGTGAAGAACCAAAATTGCCCCAGTATTTAGTTCAGCATGAAGAGTTTTTGCGAATAAAAACAAGTAGAATAACAAGCTCTCGCTGAGGAAAGTTTAGAGGAGCTGATGAACTTAAAGCTTAGAGTTATCGTGCAAGCAGCAGTTTGTGCCACTATAGATGTTTTTCTTGCGATAAGTGCGGGTTGCTGTAGTTCTCGCAAGAAGATTGCAGCACGAAACACCGCGCACTCAGTCTTGCGGTGTGTCGTGAACTGTGCGCTGTTGGACGACATGCAAGCTGTTGCTCGTAGCGACCTAAGCGCTGAGCCTGCATTAAAATTGGGTTTATTTCCTTTGTTTAAGTTTGCTTGGCGCGTTTCAACACTTGTGGAAAGCTGGACGTGCACGGGCAGCAATTTAGGCTCGCGACGGTGACTGTTAAAAGGGGGACGACGTTTATTGCGTTCAACACAAAATGCGGTGAAATAGGGGTAAGACTAAGTAATCAAGAGAGTGCCAACTGGGTGGAGTTTCAAAGTACTTTGTTTTATGAAAGGAAGGAAAGGTAGTACGTACTTGCGCTTTTCGAAAATGGGTCTGAAAGTGGCATTTATAGCAGTTGGGACAAGGAGGCTATCCTAATCTTGTGTCGCGTATGTATGCGTAGGAGGGAGGGGGGGGAGAGGGAGGCGTACCTGTGTGAGGCGTACTCGCATGCTTGTGTTAGCCAAACTGTGCTTGCATGTACAATGCGGAAAAACAGAAAAGTAGTCTAGAGACAGATGACGCTAAGCTTTAACGTTGTTGGGCAGTGAAACAATAATTGTCGACCCTGATTGCCGGAAAACTTGCTTTCTAGAAAAAGCTCCAAGGTACAGGATCGTGCTATATTTTTAGGTGACGCTAAAAACTTTTTTTTTTATGACAGCAAGATGCGAGAACAGAAGTTCCGGGCGATCTTAGTTGTGGCCGCGGAACGACCACTTAGAGCTGTAGTGAAATATTACACATGTCTGTCGAGGGAATGGCATATTTTCAACCTGGGACATTTTCTACTGTTTCTTTGTGTACTAGTCGGTAAGCTGCTAAGAACCACATATTTATTTTTTTACTCATGTTTCATTTTACCGAAAAGCGGCTAAAGGGAGTTTCACACCCGTCTTCTCGTACAGCGGTGAAGTGCGGCCTTCACCGCTGTGAAGTACAGCGGTGAAGTACGTAGCTGCACAGGCAAGCTGTTGCAAGGCTTCTGTCATTGACCCGAGCAATACCCAGCGAAAATATTAAACAAATTCTGCGCAACATTCTGAGTAAGAATGCGGCCAAAATATCAAACATTGACTGATAATTGTCTGAATTTCAAAAGTAGCCTCTCCTACGTAGAAAAGCGCCGATACTGTTAAGTCTAAACTGTTCTTATCTCTGCAGTAAAACAGAAAGGTTTAGCGTAGTCATTGGGAACAAAAGGATCTTTTGCTTCTAAAATGTTCTTTTTCTTGTTTTCTTTATTTCTTTTCTTTTTCAGTTTTATTTTCTGGTGAATACGCACCTGTGTGTGCCGTCTTGTTGAAATAAGAAGCATGCAGTCGCTTACATTGACAGTCGCATGCTTATAACGATATAAGCAAGGGTAGAACAGCCACACAAAACCGGCATTTTTCAACTAAACAAGCTGTTCATCTAATTTGGCTCCTCAGATTGACTCTTCTCAGTGTAAGTAGGGATCAAAAGCAATGGCAACAATCGTTCTGCATTGACTGAGATAACTAGTCTTCGCTAACTAAGCTCCCAGAGCCCAAAGCGTTTACACCAAGGCCATTATATGAAAGCTGCTCGTAAATTTATGTCAACGATGAATTGGGAGCTCGACTTATCAGGAAGTTGTTCTTCCTAAGTGGAAAATGGCGGCAACGCATTGCTGCATTGCCCTAGGCGATGTAGTTCTAACGGCGCGGCCAAATTTTCAGCGCATAGATAACAGAACAAGATGACAATATTTTTTAATGAGGGATTATTCTTGTTAAATGCAATTGCGCAATGACTTCTTCAGTGTCCCGATATAATTAGGTTCTAATAATTACTACGTGTGCAGAACAGGAGAAATTGAGTGAAAACTTAACATTTTCAGAGAATAAACAACCAAACAATGGGAGAAACAATAAAGCTGTGAACTAATTAACTTTTCTAGGACATCACATAGTTGGGTCAGTTTGAAGCCCACAGTAAACGACCAGCCAGAAACTGAAATGTCGATGTCAATAATCGCTAGGGAGTAATAACTTCTCCTTTATTTCTTGTTCTTTGACTGATGAAATTGACCGCAGAGTTGATCGCAAATACTTAACTGAAAGACCTGTCTACGTTTATGGCGGTCCGTCCATTTAGCAATAATAATTGAGCACGGAAGCCGAAGAAAACTCGACGTATCTAAACATTAGAGCAACAGTTTTACTCATCCAATAACTTATTCATGTTGGGACGAATATAGAAGTGAATGGTGCTATAGAGATAAAAAATTGCGGCATTGATGTTTGGGGCTGTGACTCTGTCAGCACTTGTAGGGGTTCTCGCGTCGTACATTAAGAGTAAGATAAAAGAAGGGAGATATAGAGAAAAATTAAGTAAATATATGGAACTATCACAGTTGAAGAGATTGTTTTTGTGTGTGGCGCATGGTTTAGGGAAGGCCGAGTAAGAATTGGAAGATTTTCTGAGAGAGGCTGGTACATCAAGGAATAAGTACAAGCAGAAACCGTAGGTATACAAATCTACTTTTGCGCGGTCGCGTTCATATTTTACGTTGTAGTGCCAGTGAACAACCACAATGTCACAACACAAGTCGCGGAGATAAGTGTGCATTGGGCTACTCTGTGTCCAGCACGACAGGCTACCACTAACCACAATTATTACGGCAAGCATAATCGTCGATCGTCTAAATCTGATCTGTAGATCAGATGCGTCAGCTATTTGTGCATTGAACCTTCCAGCCTAATTGCTAGTGCTTGCGTAAGTTCTAGGGTGTACTGTTGGCGTCAAATAAAACGCGAACAGCGGACTGCGTGGCCGAAGCACGACTGATGGTACAGTGGGCGCCGTCCATTCATCACCACTGCCAGGGGCGCACGTGCGGTTTGACCGCTCTTAGCGATGATAATCCCTTGTACAGCAATATTCAAGCTTCTGTGTTGTTTGAGTTTTCTTTGCTTGTTTTCGTATAAACGAGAACCAGAATACAAACAAAGAAATAGCAGTAGGAGTAGAAAAAAAAAGAAAAAAAAAGAAATGATGAGGGTTACGAGCAAGAACAGCGATCTGATTATGAGGCACGTCGTAGTGGTGGACTCTGGAAATTTGAACCACCTGGGGGTTCTTTAGCGTGGACGTAAATTGAAGTACACACGTTTTTTCTCACTTCACCCTCATCGAATTGCGAACACCGTGGCCGGCATTCGAGCCCGCGACTTTGTGCTTAGTAGCCCAACCCCATAGCCACTATGCAACCGCGGCGGGTAGTATAGGGGAGCATCATCGAGCAGTGCTGTCGAACCAGATGTACAGCACTGATGATCATCGGAAGGTGCGCACCGCAGCTTCACGTATGCGCTGCTGTCACGGACTCCGCTGTTCGCGTTTAATTTGACGCCTATAGCACACCGCGATTTTGGTCGAGCAGGCAATCTGATTACAGGAGGCCTCGGCGAAAACATACGCAACAGATAGAACCAGTGATAACATATGAGAAGCTTCCTCTGCACAAAGGCGCATCTTGCGCTGGGTGGTAACTCTGAACATTTGTTAGCCGGTAAAAGACTGTCAACGGAAATTTAAGTACACGTGGCAATATAGGCAAACCAGCAGGTGTACTGGCGAGCGACTACCTAAATCTTCTATATGTTAGAGAAAACAAGCGAAGTCAAAGTTGTCGGACACGAAAGCACATGCGGGCGCCTTAATTTGTTCCCAATGTTAAGCAGACTGCTATCTCGTTAACCTCACTGCCTTTCCTCTTTATCTCTCTCTCTCACTCCCTCCCCGTCCATAAACAACATATACAAAAAACATCAGCTTGATCTGTTAATGCGACACACCATGTATAGCGATGAAAGCAAGCACTCATTTAGGATACTCATTGCGCAGGGTGTTGTGTTTGACTGATGATTAATTTGATTATGAATAATTTGTGGGAATTGTTGATTCACTGACATTGAACATTTTAGGTGGTAATGTTATTACACGGCTAAGTGTCTTACGAATCAAATTTCCTGGTTCAGCCTAAATGTAGCCGACTGTCGAAGTTTCTGCAGCACGGGATTTTGAGAAGACATGAGATTTCTGAAAACGTTCTAAAGTTAACTAGTTATGACCCATGGCTACACTGCAAAGCTATGATGCGGGCAGCGCGAAAATATTAATCTAGAGAACATTCGCATGCTGCACGTAATAATCAATTAAAAACGCAAGCGCTCTGCTTTCCTGCCTCCAGTTATGCGGTCGCCATACACTACATTCCTTTCCCCTTTATCCCGCTATTTAACAAAGTGCCATATTACAGCGATGCTGCACATGGACTGGCAATTTTTCCGTCCGTCCGTCCGTCTGTCGCCTGTACACCGAAAACTCGTCTGGCGCAACCCCATGCGCATACGTCAAAAAGAAAAGAGAAAGAGAGGCATGCGATTGGCTGCACCAGTAGTGACACTGTTGCTCCCCGTCGCATCCGAGCGTGAACGCAGAAGTTTCTCCCCGGCTACGAAATGGGTAGGCCGCGCGTCATACGCACCTCCCAGGAGCAGGCAGCTCTCTATCACCAACGCTGCGAGCAGAACCGGGAACGAGCTCGTCTACGCCGCGCCGATTCTGCAGCCCAGGCACAAGAACAGCCTCCTGCAGGCGAGCAGAAGCAGCAACTGCGTACCGATGATCCCGCAGGCTACTAAGTGGTCGTTTAATGAGCCATCGGGATTAACCCAGCGATAAACACCGGCGCCTCACGTTTAAGCTTTGTTGGTTAACCAACTGCACAGAGTGCTTGTGCAGTGATTTTCTAGCGAAGTTTTAGCTTCTTCCCACTACTTTGATGTCCGTTTCTAAGCCCCACCAAGATGCTGCGAGCGCGGTTTGCATGTCGACATTGACTCTGAGTGGAAGCTGTCACTCGATCAAAAAAGAATTGTGTGCACGATGGTTAGCTTCGAATTCGTTTCCCCGAGGAAATGAGTCGAATTATGTGGCCAAGAGATTACGGCGCTTTTTTTTTTGTTCTCCAAGGGTTTAGTTAGTGACTGCCAAAAACTATGTATAAAAGCGCACGTAATGTTTTGCATTATGTAGACGTTAATATGCCGTTTGCATACTGGAGAACTTCGGCCAGCATCCCAGGATCTTAGCTTCTGTGAAGGGTGTACCCTCTGATCGTCTATTGCTTATGCGTAGGACGTCTCGGTAGGAATTGTAGGATAGACAATGGCAAACAATTTGTTCTATAGTCTCATCCCATCGGCAAGAGTTGCATAGGGCGCTGTGGGGCCATTCCGATCATAGGCCATAGGCCGTCCATAAAAGTTAGGGAGAATCCGGGTGGCAGGCGAAGTAGCATGTCGGCTTTCAATGAATATAAAGTTTGTTCAATCTGGCGAATTAAAGTGTCAAAGTGCAATGCAACGCTCACTGGAGCTGCCACATTGCATCATTTCTCGACAACGGTATTCGTGCGCACGGATCTTGCTGTTAAACCAAGCCTGGTGTTTCATCTCTTTATTCAGCCACAACGGGTATAACACGCATTATGGCATTATGGCGGCACGAAGTTCGAAAACTGTAAATGTAAACGTTGAACGTGCAGTACTGCAACATTGTCGCACATTGTTGAAGAACCAGAAGCTGTAGTGTGCTAAAGCTTTTGTGATTTGCTGGCAATAACAAGATTACGTAGACAAAAACAGACACACCGGTTCCTTCGAGAGAAATAGGATGTTTTTTCTGAAAGTTCGCACAAATTTGATGTCCTTTTTTTCTTCTTTTCTTCATGATATATGATATCGACTAGTAAGTGATACGATGGCTGCTGGAATACACATAATAATGCACTCTTCGGCCGGTGCTGTTGTTAGAAAGTGCAACGATGTCACTTTTTTAAAACTAAAATATCTATTAAAGTTATAGCCCACAGGCCGTCATATGCAAAACTGTTTTGGTGTAGCGCGCATAAGCTAGCGATTGCAGCCCCATTACCACAGCAGCCACCTTAATGCTTCCTTACCCTCTTAAACAGTCTTTATGCGGCAAAGCCTACATCAACTCAGGCTGGAGATGCACGTATTCGCAAAAGCGTGCGGTGACGCCTTGCCGCTCTCCATCGCTCGTCTCCCGTCTCTCCCCTGCTCTCTGAAATGGACGCGTCTTTGCTAGTGGCCACCTAGCGGACTCCTCGTGAAGTGAGCGCATTACGAACCCGCTTTGGCCGCCGCACGAGCCACGCCACCGGACTTTCATTCAGGTGCCAGTCGCCGCTGCTACGCGGTGCAGAGCTCGGACGCTCCCTTTCTAAGTGGCTTGCCAGCCGACTGCGCGTGCCGACATGTCCTCCCGACTGCGGAAGCGCTTCTTGCTAGTCTTTATCGTCGGAGCGTGTTTATAGTCAGGTTTCTCCGGCGGTAAATGCCAGCAATGTCCACACCTATCGTAAGGACTGCTCGGACGTGATCGTATTTTTGTTTTTCATTTACTCCATTGTATGTGACTACTCTGCTTTAATTCGCCTTAGGCGCCACAGCTTCTGTAGCCTCATGCACTTCCATACTCGTAATACTGGTCCTCTTCCACGGCCTCAGAGAGTGTGGGCAGGAAATATTTTCATCTGTACTTGGGTCTAATGGGAAATGCGCGTTTTATGATTGAGGTTTAGTTTAATTAATTTCGGAATAGTGGAAGACGTCGATGTAGCGGGCAGGTGCCTCCATGACCCAAATGGCGCATAGAAAGCCTAATCCAGATACATCATTATTTAGTAGCGCTACGTTCTAGGAAGAGCAAACGGGCATTCCGTTAAATCAAGCATTTTATTGAACCCGCGTAAGTCCATTGTCGTTAATATTAGAAAAATGATTACTTTCCGAGTTGCCTTAAATTATTTTTCTCTGAAGCATACTTACTTGGCGATCGTTACTTACAGTCTGCTAAATGTTAGCCTTTGTTCAAACTTCATCTTTCTCGACTGCAGTGCCAAGAACGGAAACAGCAGTCGAGGAGGGCAAGAGAATGAGTCGGTGTTATAAAAATAGAAAATTTTCAAGCATAGGATCACGGCATCTGGCGCAAGACAGGGCTAACTGGGTCTCGCCGGGTCTGGCAATGGATATGAATAGGCTGATGATGAGTATGATTAGCTCACTGATATCATGCGGGCACGCAACCGCGTTCTTCCGTGCCGGAATTTCTTGATCCCGCTGTAATAGGCGCTGTTAGACTGCACAGATCGCACCTGATTATTTTTCTCATGCCTATATTACCCTTAACGATAAATTTCAAACTGAAAGAAACGGAACAATTAAAAATTTCTAGATGATATTTTTCTGCTACGTTGAAGTTAAGGAGTCATCACAAATATTTTATTAGGAGCATATAATGGAGCGACTCTAAACGTTCAATTGAACGTACGCGCTGCATTGCTTATGATGACGTTGACGATAGGCCAATTAAGTGTGTCGTTGCAATCATAGCACCAACTTAAAGTCAGATCTTTATCTTGTTCCTCAAATCAGAAATATCTACTACAGCATTGAACGGTGTAATAGTTTCGGTTATGTTTACTATTGGTGACACTACAAAACTGAGTAAATATCAGTCATTGCAGGCAGCCATGCCTTTATTAAAGCATTTCTAATGATAATATTAAAATAATTGACAGGTTTTTCCGGAGGAGCTTCAGCTTAGGTTTACTAAAGAAAAATCCACAAAGTTTCCTTTAGTATTACAAATAAACTAATAATAAGCAACATTGAATAACAAAAAGAAACATGTGGACTATTCTTATTTTTTAAGAAACCGTTTGATTTTTTGAATCATCAGGCATTGATTTTGAAGCTTCTAAAACATGGCGTGCATACCATTTTTCTATAGTTTTTCATTCGGATGTTGTTTCTTGTGGCTATGCGTGAAAGTCCAATAGGCGCTTAATTCAATGTGGCAATTTTTAGGAGAGCCGTTTACGATGTTTTTTTTTTGTATACGTCAGCTAAATTCCTAGCATAGCAAATAGACGAGCTTACGCTTTATACGCAAAATACTGTAGTGCTTACTTCAGTGTCTCCTGAGAAGAGGAACTGCTAAATAGAGGTAATGCCGTTCTGAGTGCGTTTGATCTTTGGAGTGTAGCAAATTGACCACTAGTAAAAAAGGAAATAATAATAATAATAATAATAATAATAATAATAATAATAATAATAATAATAATAATAATAATAATAATAATAATAATAATAATAATAATAATAATAATAATAATAATAATAATAATAACACTTTGGTGGCTCAAAAAGCGCCTGCTGTCATGCGGGCTGTGCGGTGCACTAGTAGAATCGCTGAGCACAGGAATTATAAAAGCACAGGCAACGTGAAATTATGAAACTTCCATAGCCACTTCGGCAGCTTCAAGAGTGACAAGACTACGACGAAGAAAGAGACTGCGCATTGTGGACACTATCTCCGCCCCCCCCCCCTAAAATAAACAACAACCAGAAATGTAAGTAACTAAGAAAATGTAACATGAGCTTCCTTGTACCCGTTGAAGACTAGTAGTGCTCCTTCGAACTAGTAAACAACAGCCCGAACGGGAAGCTGGAAATAGCTGGAAGGTGAAAAAGCTGGAGATCTCTCCAGCTCTTTGCCGCAGGGACAACGTACGCATGCTAAAGAAGAAGAGAAAGAAAGATATAATAATATAATATTTGGGGTTTTACGTGCCAAAACCACTTTCTGATTATGAGGCACGCCGTAGTGGAGGACTCCGGAAATTTTGACCACCTGGGGTTCTTTAACGTGCACCTAAATCTAAGCACACCGGTGTTTTCGCATTTCGCCCCCATCGAAATGCGGCCGCCGTGGCCGGGATTCGATCCCGCGACCTCGTGCTCAGCAGCCCAACACCATAGCCACTGAGCAACCACGGCGGGTAGAAAGAAAGACAGGAAAGATGCCGTCATTATGCGCCACACGCATCCGCCCTTTTAATAGGCATCCAGTAGTGAACCAAAGCCCTCCGAGTACTTCTCCGACTTTGATGATTCGGGAAAACGATCCGAATGGGATGATGGACGGCTAAAAGATTTTATTGACGTTTTCTATCGCATGCCCTGCGTCAATTTTTCACGCTGCGCTTTTTGCACCTGTGTTAGCACTGTAGTCTAAAAGTTCTGTTTTCCTCACAATCCACTTTTACTCCGTTGCCGATTCACCGTTACGTGCGTTGAATACTGCCTGAAGAGCTTGTGCAAGTTCCTTGCACCTCCAGGATTCAGCATATTAATGGCGACAACGATAACCACTAAGTATAGAACAGAGACATGTCAGAGGCACAGACGCTGTATTGAGGGCTGCCACATGTCACCGTTCTTAGTAAGAAAGGGTCTAGTAACAAGCGCGGCTGGCGATTTCATGGTAGGTTTCTGTATGTGAATTAGTTCGACAATTAACTTTATTAACGATTTTATAACATAGTATGGCTGTGCAACACAACCACTGATCTGCCAACGTGGGTGATGAGCCAATTAAGTTAATTAATATTAACGTATTTCGTGTTTGCAGACTAGATAGCATTTACTAGCCCCCATTTTACTTAGGCTCTAGTGGGCTCAAGAACGAATAAAACAGCTGAAGGTTGTGAAACGTTGTAACGTGCTTCTGCAGTTAGAGTTTAAAGGCGCAGGCTTTGCAGTCCTTTTTAAAGCAAACCTTCCGTAGCATCATTCTCACACTTTGGTGTCCGTTTCTTCTAACCTCTTTTGTCTGTGCAAATCCACATTAACGTTCTAGAGTTTCGTATCGGCGAATATAGTAGCTAATCTGCGCAGCACATCATTCATCACACCACTGACTCTCACAAGTATCTAATCAGCCTCGGTCGACTGTGGCGTTTGACTAAAGGTTGTGCGCTACATGTGTTCTTAGCTGACACACGCGATTTGTGAAGCATGCGCATGATAACAAGCTTTTAAACGTGCGAACATCAACATCAGGTCTATCGCATTTGAAAGAGCAGCTGCGTTTTACAAATAATCGAGAAAAAGGTGCGCTATGCTATAGCCACGATGGAAAGAGGCAATCGTTGTCATAAGACGCATATAAAAGAGGCTGTGGAAGACTATTGCTCAGCTGTTAATGGTGCCCTCACTTAACATTCAGGCAGTTGCAGAAGAACAAGAAAACAAACAAACCGATACCATGGACAAGTCGTATTCCGTATACAGACACCTGCACATTGTACTTACCGTGTGGTCGTGTTTCAATGCTCCGTTATTTCTAACTAAGAATGATTTGCTCACATTGAAAGACAAGCTGTTATGTTCTGCCCAAGGTCTTGCTTTGTGCACGGGTTAAAACTAGTTAACTGAACGCGAGTGGGCAGTGCAGCCTTCAATTCCGCTAAGATCGTAGCTCATTTACAGACTTGCAACTAAAGAAGTAAGGGTTCTGAAAGATTGCAATTTGCATTTGTTTTTTTTTCTACAACTGAAGGTGGTGAAAGTTTTTTTTACCTGCAAAAGATATGCAAAATCTGCAACCCGATATGTGCCTTACTCGCGGCCGATTAGGTCATTAAAATGTGAGCCCATGTAACTCGTGCTGTCCGTCTATTGTATATTGTAAGCATAAAAGGTAATACTAGCTCACTAATAATCCTTACGCAGTAAGTAATAACTTTACGGTAACGCCGTGGCGTTCAGTACTAAGTTGTGCGTGGTACCATAGTATTCTTTGTCAAGAAATTTTGCACACGTAAATAAAGGCGACTTTCCACAATTCCATTAATATATACTTGTGCTTTATCTCCGAGTCATATGCACATTAACTGTTCGTTCGGCAGAAGGAATTTATACCGTGAGCAAAAATGACGCTCTTAGAGCTTACATTGCACGGGAGCTCACCTGTGATGGAGAAGGCGACAGTGAAGAAAACGATGTAGTTGAAATGAAAAAAAATTTTTGCGCCACAATTTGTACCTTTATACATCTTCTATGGTGATGTCCATCGTCAAATGGCCTAATAGAATTTAGCTGGTGCTAAAATTTCGTGTGCGGCACACTGTTTCAGCCACAAAAATTTGATTAGAATTCCCCGCACGTTGTTGCCTTCTATTGACAGCGACGATGACGTCTCATATTAAATTTTTACGAACTTAGAACATAAAAGAATAGCTGCAAGATGACGAGTGCCCTTGTGGTATTGCTGGCCCGTTGGAGGGTCACTGGCAACACTTCTGAGAAAGGAGACCGCGAGGCTTAGTGGGATTCGTGAAGCTTAACCAGCGATGCAGGATGGTTTCCCTCATGGTGCGCAAAACAAAGATGAATACTAAAAACAAACAAAAAAGAAAAGCTAATGTGACTAGTTCAAAAATGCCGTTAGCTTTGGCTTTTTGTATTTTGCACGTCATGATATGCTGGCCAGTTTGATGGAGCGCATTACGCAGTAAATCGGTGGCCGTATGTTAAGATAGTTACTGCTTCAGAACTAGCTATGTTGACGCTTAACTCACGGAATGCAATAGAGTGGCCCTAATAAAGGCAAACTATAGCATAGAACGCCTGCTAGTATTTAGATATTGTGCGTTTGTTGGTCGGTGTACTACTAACAATCATAGTTGGTCCTTACTGTTCCATGCAACCTTACGCTAAGATGCCTTAGGTTGCCTAGAAGCAATGTATCCAGATGAGTCACTCGTCTGAATTCAATACAATATAATTACTCATATTGTTTAGCGTCAGTATTGTGTGCCCAGATCTTTAAGGATAAATACATACATTTCCAGTTGAAGGTGCTTTCTGGAATTCTTGAAAACGATGAAATTTAAAGAAGTCCAGCTCCTTGCTTTGCCATTGTGATTACGAGTCCTTGAGACCATTCCTCTCATCTTTGGTGGCATCCTCGCATGCTGAGTTCCGGCTAAATAGTTGCAATAGCTTGAAAAGTTGTTACCCTTGTAGTGACGATTATGCGGAAAGATGGTTATTTTTATATACAGTGTTTCTTTATCTACCGCTATTTTTAACGAGAAAAATATGTTCTTGAGTATAAGCTAATGGTTCCAGGAAACGCACTCAGTAGGATAATAACGTAAGGCAAATACATCAAGTTGAAAATGGCGCAGCTGCGAATGTTGTTGGGTTCGTAGGTATAACGCTTCGGTGTTGACGTTAAAACTCCTTAAACTGTGCAATTATCGTTTCTTGTGCAAATGTGGAGGAAGAATCAGTATCTTAACTCAGTAAAGTCGCCCATGCTGCTACGCTCCACTTTTGTTTTCTTCTATCCACCTGTACACAAGCAACCTTTTCCTGCAATCATCGCTATCCTGCTGTCTGATGAAGCCTAGAGTACTTACTTTATTATTGATCTGTCGCCCTCTACTGTAAATATATGTTGCCTCTGTATGAGCTCTCCTAATCAATTAAACGACATATTACGGCATCGAGCAAAATTTAATTTCAACACTAAATATCTTGCACCGACATCCTTGATTCAAAGTATGCAGGCTAAGAGTTCTGCGCAAAAACAAAATTTAATTAATGCCATTGGCATATAATGTATAACTTACGAATCCAGTTAATTCTCGGCATTTAAAACATCCCAGTTCCCTCGTTAGTCTTATACTGTGATCCTGAGTTCCGAAATTTCTTTTTTTGTCGAACCCTCGTGGTCCACGTACTTTTTACGAAGGGTGCACATCGTCAGCATAACTTCATCACCACCACAAAACTTAACGACACCAGCACATACTTTTGCTGATGAGGCAATCTGATAAAAAACAAAATCAAGAATTTTCACTGGCGAGTCGTTCAGAAGTGTAATTTGCAACGCATCAATAGCTTACATTTTTTTCCATGGCCAATCTTCGTCCCAACACCACTTTTGCTGGCATTCAGATCACTGTAGTGCCCCGTAAGCTGGCCGCCAGAACACTTCTGATATATTTTGTCGAGCGTTGCAACTTTCAGACGCCTCCTCAGAAGGTAAACAGAATGCTAGCCGTCGTTCTGCCATATCTGGCCACTACTTTCCGGAGCACATGCATGCCAGGCCGGCTTGGATGACGGAGGTAGGAGACGGGGCATCGCCGCTGCAGGCAGGCCGCTCATGCGCGCCTGTTTTGTTCAAAGTGCTAATTTATAAAGGCAGCACAGAGAGAAGGGGGATATAGGAAGTGAGTCGGTCCGAGAAAAAAGAGAAGAAACGAGGCTTGTGTGTTGACAGTAGAAAGTGAGGGGTAGTCACGTGAGGGGGAGGGGGGGGGGGCTAGCGCTTTATGTCGTCCAGCGCACGAGCTGCCGTTCGCGCCCGGCAGCATTTAGCGGGTCTGTGAAATGAACATGCGCAAAGGAGAGGGGGGGGGGGGATTGACGGCAGAACACCGTGCACGCTTTGGGGGGAAGGTTCAGCTGCGATTAATTAAGCACCGAACGAGGCTCGAATAACGGGCACAACACGGGCAGGCATTCTTATATTTTAGCCCTTTAGTGTTTTTGCCTGGTAGGGAGGGAAATGGAGTGGTGAGGTTTGGATAGACATAATGCGCAGGCGCACAATGCCGTGGTTCCAGTGTGTCCCCGCTGGGATAACGATGTCCACCGTGCATGTTCAACGAGGAGAAAACATTTCCTTTGAAAATGACAGGCGGCTCAAAATTCGGCGACTTTTTCACACCTCGGCGACGAGCGGTCCTACAGATTGCTTTGACATGTATACAAGGGTGCCTTTATGTGCACTGCCAATTAGGCCTCACAGTATACTCGCTTTTAAGAAAGCCTTTCAAGCGATGAGAATGACTGAAATGTGTAACAAGCATGACGTCGCTCATCCTCTCGCACATGCGACTTCATTAACAGTGTATGATGGGCTGGCAGCCTATTCAACTTTTCTTGCGTGTCTTGCTCACAAATGTGTCCCTGCCCGTTTATCACGCCAAGATCGTTTTGCTGCCATCTTCTCTGGGTTATGGAAATGTTCATGAATGGCGGTTCGGACGCTTCCGCAGCGAAACACAATTTCATTCACAGCGTCATTGACGATGCACCGGAACACACAAGAGCGTTAGATGTATAAAAAGATCGCAAAATATGGTCTGGCTTCGCTCGATCGCCTTGTTAGAGTACGGTTGCGACGACCAAAGTTGGCTTCTCCCTGCACTGTGGAAAAATGGTGCAGACAGAGTCGCTGCTGGCCGTCACTGCTGCTTCTGCTGCTTGAGTCTTTTGTGAACGAATGGTCGCGGAAGGCGAACGAGATCTGGTGGTACAGTTGAATGGCAGCGCCACCTGCGCGAACGATTGTGTCTGAGCCAACATGCTGAGAAGCAAAATGCCCACCGGTGGTGCGGCGCCGCCCAGAATGTCGTTTCTTTATCGCAAATATAGCTGCTTCTCTGTGTCATTGTTTTGCTTTATTTTGTTCACAGCAGAACTGCGCTGGTTCAATTACAAAAAATGCTCTATTCCTCCAGCTCTATTCTTCCACTGCCAGTGCGGGTCACCGCATTTCCGACAGAACATTTTCGCTATACAAGTGAGGATGTCTTTAATCAAGCCCTTACTCGCCGTGGTTGCTCAGTGGCTATACTGTTAGGCTGCTGAGCACGAGGTCGCGGGATCGAATACCGGCCACGGCGGCCACATTTCAATAGGGGCGAAATGCGAAAATACCCGTGTACTTAGATTTAGGTGCACTTTAAAGAACACCAGGTGGTCAAAATTTCCGGAGTCCTCCACTACGGCGTACCTCATAATCAGAAAGTGGTTTTGGCACGTAAAACCCCATAATTTAATTTTTTTAATCGAGCCCTTGAGACGAACGGCCTGATTTCGGGTGGCTAAACAAGCTGACAAACCTGACATTGCAGTCGATGCCTGTTAATAATCTTGCCGCTTCTGTAACAATACCTGTATTGCTATGTGGTCTGGCAACTCTGGCCAGACCGAGGAGCATAACGATGAGCACACGACAATGAACGCCAGTCTTGCCATGTCAGCCTAACGCTGTTAGTGGTCAATCAAAACATTGTGTCAGAAGTGGCTCGCCGCAGATAAGCTGCGAGTGCGCAATGTGCTCGTCATCCAACATCGCCCGGAAAACCGAGATGCCAACGTTTCCGCCACCCGACTTACTCGTCCTCTTGTATAACGCAGCCCAAAATTGGAAAAAAAGTTCACGCAGCACATTCAACAATAAGACGACGGGCAAGGATATCAAGACGAGTGCGGTAAAAGCGCTTCCAACACGTTGCGGGCCAGGAGGCTATTGAGGTGCAGAAGACATTTGAGCTAGTCCTAGCAGAACAAGAAAATTTACAACGTCATCGTGCGAAATTTTGAAGAGTACTGCACTCCTCAGCCCCGTGAAAGGCACGAAAGGTATGTTTGCTATTCCCGCTGGTAGTAGTCGCAAGATTAAATATTCGAACAATATCGGAGAGACGTACACATAGCGGCGCAGACGTCCAACTTTGGAGACCTAAGGGATTCAGTGGTGCATGACCAAGTCGTTTATGGTACGAAAGACAAGAAATTCTGATCCCGCATCCTAAGGGAAAGGGATTTGAGCTTCTCGAAGGCTATAGATTTTTGCAAAACAGCTAAGCTTGCAGCCAGCCAAGAACAAGTGTGGAATGAGGAAGAACGAGCTGAAAAGCCCTGTGCCGCAGAGAAACGCGATCGCAGCGAAGAACAGAAAAAGTCCACCTGTCAATGCACCTATTGCAACAGATTCTACCCAGCTAGGAAGTGTCCAGCGTAGAAAAAGACGCGTGGAAGCTGTGGTCGACCGTGAAGCAAACGAAGAATACGAAGACTCTAAGCATGACTTCCAGATTCTGGCTGTGCAAATCAGCGGCGTGGCAAGTACGGTGGGTTGTGACTGGACAATTGATGCAACAGTGGGCACGCAAGATGTGAAATTAAAGGTCGACACTCTGCGCAGGCGAACTTCCTGCCTCACTCTCTTTTCGCAAGGCTAAAAATAGCTGTGAGAGTATGGCCAAGCAAGACAACGCTGACAAGGTACGAAAAAAATGTGATTGAGCATTTCGGCACAGCATCGTGACCACTTTGGCTGGGCAACAACGATCAGCAGGTTACCTTCTTCATAGCTAAGAAAGGTAGGGAATCGTTGTTGGGACTATCAACATGCGAGTGTTTCGGCCTGGTGACACGCTCCCACGCCATATCAAGGCAGGCAAGCCTGGCAGAGCAGATACCGGCAGAATTTCCGCAGTTCAAAGGAATCGACTGTGTCAAGCGTCCTCACGGGATCCCTATGAAAGACGGAGCCAAGCCAGCAGCAGTTTCAGCAAGACGAGTACCACACGCTAGACAGGCCCCTTTGAGTGCGGAACTGAAGTGCATGGAGACCGAAGGCATCATCGTGAAGCTGGATGAACCAGCCGAGTGGGTGAGTCCACTAGTCATTGTTGAAAAGAACGGTGGAGGCATTCGAATCTGCATGGATCTGCGACACACAAAGGAAAACATCAAACGCGAATGATACGAGCTTCCGAGAAGGAAAAGCATCGAGGTGGTGTTAGGAGGAGCCAGGTGGTTCGGCAAGCTTGACGCAAATCATGGGTTTTATGAAATACCGTTGCATGACGCATGATGATGCATTTGCACGTTCAGTACCCCCTACGTATGATAGATTCATGAGACTTCTATTTGGTGTAAGTTCTGCTTCGGAAATGTTTCAAAGAGAAATCAGTAAAGTATTAGACATGACCCTTGGCGTGCTAGTACACAAACACAAATGATATACTCGTGTAATGAACGACAAAAGCAGAGCACGACAGACGCTTAAGGGCAGCGCTGGCAGTGGTACGTGCAGCCGGCTTCACACAACGCAAACATTAACGCAAAGAAGTGTATACTTGGCTCGGAAGAAATAAAATTTCTAGGAGACGTAATCTCAAGCCAAGAAACAAAGCCAGATAAAGAACTCGTGAAATGTGTCGCCAACATGCCAAACCCAACATTAAAGCAGGAAGTGAAAACAATGCTAGGTGCAGTGAATTATTTCCGGCAATACATTCCATGCTTTTCCAAAAAAAAAGAACGGCGGCGCTACGCAATTTAATGCATGAAAAGCGTGTTTTAATGTAGCAGCATTCACCAGAAAGAGTGGAAAAATATTGGCACGTTGCTAACGTCAGAATTTGTCCTGGCAATTTTCGAACCACGAAAAGAAATTGAGATTAGGCCCGACACCTCGAGGAATGCGTTAGTAGCAGCGCTGACGCAGCTTCATGATAATGGCTGACTGCCAGTCGCGTAGGCGTCGCGTGCGCTCGCGGAAACCGAAAGCAGATACGTGCAGATTGAAGAGGAGGCGCTTGGAATGACGTTTGGGTGAGACAAATTTAGCTAGTTCATTATTTGCACCATGATTGTAGTAGAAACTGATCATCAGCCTTCGTTGGCGATAGTGAAAAGAAACTTAGTGAAAGGCCTCCTCGTCTTGAGCGAATTTTCCATTAACTCATGCATTCTGAAGTTACCTTGCAGTTAGTGCCAGGAAAGAAACTCTATTAGCCGATGCGCTCTCCTGGGCTGCAGTTCAAGACAACATTTGGACTAGCCAGGATGAGGAAGTTAGCGCGCACGCTGCCCACGTCCTGGCAAGGCTCGTGAGTGAAAAAATGAAATTGCTGCAGACAGCGACGCAACAGGACGAAGAGCTGAGGCAAGCTATAACATACCTAGAACAGGGTGAAATAACGGGTCCACTCGCTGCAGCGAAATCGGAATCGCATATCTAGATGGAATATTATTGAAGGGTCTCAAAAACGTTATTTCAAGGCAACTGCCCAAGGAGATGCTGGAACGCCTGCATGAGGAGCACCTCGGCCTCAACAAAATGAATGCATGAGCACGGCTTCTAATGTATTGACCTGGCATGTAGAAAGAGATTGAAGAGGTCAGTACAAGTGCAGCACGTGCCCCCAGTTTACTTATCGTTATCCAGCTGAGCCTGTCATCAAGAGCGCTGCTCCAGGTTTTCCTTCAGAAAGGGTCGGAACCAATCTGTGCGAGCACTCGGGCGCCTCGTACTTGGTAGCGTGCTTCATATTGAAATTATCCGGAAGCAGATTCTCTGACGCAAACGTCGAGTGAAAGCGTTATCAAAAAATTTGAACTGATTTTTGCAAGGCACGACGTTCTGCTGGATATACACAGCGAAGGGGGTCCGCAATGGACATCTAGTCCGTTTCGCAACTTTGCCCGGGTGTGCGATTTCTCACATGTGATATTCAGTGCCAGATTTCCAAGAGCAAATGGCCTGACAGAAAGGAGAGTGCAGGTCGTCAAACGCCTCCTGAAGAAAAATAAGCACGCTGGGGAGGCGTTCTGGGCGGCTTTGTTCCTGAATTATCGTCTGTGTTTCATGGAGGATGCCCATAGCCCGGCTGAACTGATGGGGAGGCGGCTACGAGGACGCCTACCGGAATTCGCTGCTCAACACGCGGCAGAGGTCAAGAAGCATGTGTAAAAACGCAAGGCTTGCACCCCACTTCCTTTCTTGACCAGGGTAAACACCGTGCCCATTCTAGATGACGACGGGTTGACAGTCAAAGCCTCAATTCAGGACCGCGCGATCCCCGGTCTTACGCGCTCAAGACAGAAGATGGACGCAGCCAAAGACACAACAGACAGCACGTCCACACAACTAAGGAAAGGTTGATGCTGCGAGACACGAACGAGAAGTATGAAGACAGTGGCCATGCGTGGGATGCTACTTCTGCAGGGCAACTTTAGTCGGCACAAGACTGTCCTCCATCAAGCAGTGTCTACCAGCCAGACTCAACCAGAGCAAGCATGGCCGGCCATGCAGAGGTGACGCCAGCTGTTGAAAATGATCCGTCGTTAACATCCGAGTGTGACGCAAGCCAAAGCAACTGAGCAAGATAACAACCAAGCAAGCGACCAAGGAGCAGCTAGGACAGCGAACTACGGGACTGGGAACTAAAAAATCTAGAAGCATCAAGCGCACGCCATTGAAGCTTTCGTACACGAAGGACTTTCAACAAATTTCTAGTGTTTCGTTATTTTGCATTTTATGTTGAAGCTTCAGCGTTTTCTTTTGTTTATTACAGTCATTTGCCCTAAGGAGGGGTGATGCATCATTATGTGATCTGGAAACTTTCGCCAGACCTTCATGTAGTGAAGGAAAGGATGCCACGTTTCCCGAAAAACGAGCAGTTTTGTGACGAAGAACCATTCTTCACCCTGTACTAACGTACTTGGGTTTGGAAAATCATTTGTGCGGAAGCCTCAAAGGTGGGGCAAGGTTTATGAAAGCGAAAATTGTAATTGCTATTATTCGCTCTACAGTCGGGTAATTGACAATTTTTCGGTTCAGTGTACTTAAATTCCATCAGGAGTATGCTGCAGGGAGGTTTGCAAACACATAACCATGTGTATGTATGTATGTATGTATGTATGTATGTATGTATGTATGTATGTATGTATGTATGTATGTATGTATGTATGTATGTATGTATGTATGTATGTATGTATGTATGTATGTATGTATGTATGTATGTATGTATGTATGTATGTATGTATGTATGTATGTATGTATGTATGTATGTATGTATGTGTATTCCAGGCGCCATGAAAGCAAGAAAGGGGAAGCCGCGTACAAATAAGGCAGTAACAGTTGTAATTAGGAAAGTTAATAATAATCTAATCAGCACTTAACATCATAAACTTGAATGAAAATTTGTAAGGATGTCTGTGCTAAATCCACATATGCGCTCCTCACGCATCTTTTTATACGCCAGAACGATACCTTTCTTCTCATTGAGGAGAGCGCGGTGATGTCAAATCTCGATCGAATATGTATTTATTCAAAAATACCCCCAAATGCCCTCATGACGAGGGTATTACGGGGGGGGGGGGGGACGTTCACAGGCACTGGTCATAGATTATACATCATATTAATATATCTACAATGGAGTGAAATAAAATCAACATGAGCATACATTAGTCACTACATTACAAAAATAAAAATGAAAGCTCGGGAGAAGACAAATAAATGCTCGAAAGCGCATAAGCTGTGTATTTTTTACTCGTTGGATTTATTAGCGGTGTGCGGTCTTGCTCTTTTCTGCCTCGTTTTCTTAAGAAGTCAAGATTAGTCCCATTGCGCTGTTCTAAAGCTAACCAACCCGTTCACACCTGTGCGCCCTCCCCCCTCCCGTTCTCCCACCACAGCCAAACGTTGAACACGCCAGCCAAACTTCTGAAACGCCATGTAGCTCGAGGATGTGTAATTAAAATCGCATCTTTCCATTGGAAAAATAAAATACGAGAACAGATGAAGGAAAGGAATAGATGATGTTTTATCACCAACATTATTTTCTTTATTTTTTGTAGCCACCGGCAGCTTGCGTCGTGATGCGGCGGCCAAGTGCCAAAAGAATTCGCATCTACACCACCAGTCTTGACTGATATGGTTATATTTAGCGCCTTTCACTGTAACCACATTTTTCAGTTACTGTCGAACAGATTTAATACGAAAATAGGAAATAGTAGGTGAAAAAAAAGAGTCTTGAGGCTGTATTTGAAGTGACATTAAAAATTGAAAACCTTATTTTTCTTGGATTTGTCATGGAAGGCCTCACCAGAATTGTACAATTGAGAGCTAAAAAATTACGTAAAAACGATACAAATGGCGCAGTGATAAATTATGCAAGGCCAGACGGGGAGCCTAATCATGAAATTTCAGAAATTCCGATGAAACACGGCAACATGGGAAGTGGTGTCTATACTTGGAGTATTTGCATTTACTAAAGAAAGGCAATTAAGAAAAACTCAGAATTGGTCGCAAAGTTAACAATCGATTACGCTTTCTATATCCAGTTTAGAGCGACACAAAATATTCAGCAACGTTCACGTGTGATCATTTTAGCGTGTTCCCGAGGAACGTACCTGAAGGTTTTCTTAAGAAGTGCTGGCGAAACCTTGCGTTAGGCGACACTGTGGTCAATATTGCACAGGTGCACGTTGTGTGTATTCATTGCACTCAACCCCGTACTGGCGCCATTCACAAAATTATGACCGGGAGGTCGGAATGTGTCCTTCGTGCATGAAATACCATTACGTAAAAAAACAAATGAAGATTGACTGTATATATATATATAGAGAGAGAGAGGAACATAGGAAGTCAGGGATGTTAACCAGTCAAGAGCCTGGTTGGCTACCCAACACTGGGGGACGGGAGAAGGGGAAGAGAGAGAAGGGACAGAGAAGGTATAGAGACGTGTACGAACAGTACTTGAGTTGAAGTCGCTCGCGCAAACCAGACGTTCTGAGAAACCGCAAAAGCGCCGTCACTGCCTTCTGAGCCGATGATCGGTGGGGACGGTGCTCTAGCAGTGTCTGTTCACTCAGAGGACGATCATCTAATTTCTTCAATGTGTTGGTTAAAGATTGTCTTTGTGCTTGAAATTGAGGACAATGGCACAATAAGTGGTCAATGTTCTCCTCGCATCGGCAAACATCACATGTAGAACTATCAGCCATTCCAATTAGTGTGGAGTAGGCATTCGTGAAGGCAACTCCAAGCCACAACCGACTCAGAAGAGACGCTTCGCGTCGCTGCAGACTGGCCGGAGTTCTGAGTTGCAGTGACGGGTTTAGTCTGTGCAGTCTTGTGCGCCTTGTATGTGTGGCATTTCACTTTGCTGAGGAGATCGCGCGTGCTAGAATGCGAAACTGTCTCGCGGCGTCGGTCCTTGAGAGAGGAATGGAGATGCAGCAGTCCTGTTGGTTTGAGGTCCGAGCTGCCTCATTGAGTACATTATATTCGTATTGGCAGCGATGTCGTGTTGTAAAGACAATGAGTGGGCAATGGCTCCGGATTTTCTACTGGAACTGTTATACCTGTATAAGAACGTTCATGCTAGCTGTTGCAAAAAGAATTATATTATGCGGTTTTATGTGCCAAAACCACTTTCTGATAATGAGGCACGCCGTAGGGGAGGACTCCGGAAATTTCGACCACCTGGGGTTCTTTAGCGTGCACCTAAATCTAAGGGTGCTTTCGCATTTCGCCCCCATCAAAGTTGTTGCAAAAGAGGAAACAAGCAGTCAAGTTCATACAGGAGTTTTCTAGCTTTCTTCCAACTTTCTTTATGCCAATTCGAGTTCTGTTTCCTTTGAAACATGTAGAGCCCACAAATTTGTGTATTCCTTTCCACTTCTACATTATGTTTCTCATAAAACAGTTGAGAGAGTGTGAACATGACCAGAGAAGTTAACTAGGGAAGCGTCCGCTTGACTACCTGCACAGGTGAACAGATAGGAGGATATACAAAGATAACAGAAAAAAATGAAGCCTGTTTTCACACATTCGCACACAAGTGAGATATCATGTGGGTAAATGCGATTAAACGGCTAATATGAGCTAAGTAATAGGAAATCGGACTTGTCAATGCGTAACGTACGTATCATAACGCCATGCTAACCGGGGAAAAATTAAATTATGGGGTTTTACGTGCCAAAACTGCAATCTGATTATGAGGCACGCCGTGGTGGGGGACTCCAAAATTTCAAACGCCTGGCGTTCTTTAATGGGCACAAAAGTGTAAGTATACAGGTGTTTTCACACTTTTCCTTCATTGAAAGGCGGCCGCCGTGGCCGGCATTCGATCGCCATGCTAACCGAGTGGCTACCATAGGCATACGGAGACAGACAAAAAGATTTTTGCTAAGAAAACAGGTAATAATGCGAAGGCTTGACATGAAGCGAAGAGTGAGAAAGGCCATAATTAGCAAGACGTTCGAACAGAAGGTATGAGTGAATCGTTGTGGGAAAGCAAAAAGCGTTCCGCTGACATGAGAGTAAATTTAGAGCCCATGCAGAAGTAGCGAATGAGCTAAACTGATTGAAAGAAAACAATTTACGTTGCCTGCTTATCCCAATAAAAGACTCACAGCTGAAAATTTAGCAAGAGTCTTTGGGCAACGATTGATGCTGTAAGCAACGTTTCGACAAGGGGCCTTGCCTTTGTGAGGGCAGCAACTGTAGCAGCATTTACGTACGCGTGTCCCTCTGTACACCGCCTTCAATAAGTGAGGAGAATAAGGTGATGCACTGAATATGGCGAGGGCAGGTGAAAATGAAAGGAAAGAAATTTGATAGTTTAGCTCTGTTAGAGAAGGATCAGCTAAGCTTACTGCTGTTGGATCCTTCAAACAGTTCCGACGACACAAAACAAAAAAGAAAGAAAAAACAGGAAAGGATCTGCAACTGTGACGATGCACTGTGAGTCCGGTGGGCATGTAGATTTCCCAGGAAACAGGATTCTGAACGGGTACTGTTCGTATATTTTAAAGGTTGCCAGCTACAAAAAGTTTGTTTTTATTTTATTCTTTTCATATTTTACGCTTCAGGTTAAGTTCTACACGTAGATTGCTTGCTGCGAAAAGCGAGACAGAATACCACTAGTAATAATTGCATGCGTGCGTCCGTTAGGCAACAGACAAAAAGTAACAGAACTTTCGATCTAGTGTTACTATATCATTATATTATATATAGACTGTTCTTAAATAAAAAAGGAGCAATATAGTTTCGCGCGCCATGTGGTCCCAGCAGATGAGAGCTGTGCTTCTGAATTTCGTAGCCTTTAGCGAAGAAGGGATACAAGCTAGCAAGACAATTTTAGAGGCATACCACATCAGTGAAAATGACAAACCGTGTAGACTAAGGAAAACTTCTTGGCAGTGTAGCGTTCGGAAAGCGCGTTTTTGGAACTTCTGAAGCAAAACTCCCGAACGAGTTTGTCTTGTAGACTTGAGGTCTGCACTTTATCCTGACTTTCTCCTTGCGCGGTTTTGCACAATGTTCGGGATCGGCCCACGTATGGGGAGTGCCCAGCGCCTGCTTCCCCTCCGCCGCGGGTTGGCCCTGCATTGCATTGTCTTCGGCATCGGCCCACGTATGGGGAGTTTTGTTTCTACACACGTACACAATCCTCGGGTAACTAGCCCTCGACAGCTTCACTCTAATTCGCTGTAAAATTGGTTACGCCTTCTTTTTTCTTAACTAATAATCAATTTATTATTTATTTAATAACGACAACGAGCGCAGGAGCCGTGGCATGAGTGCGTTCGCGCGGTAGCACCGAGGGGCACGAACGAGCCAGCTGTGGAAGACGACGCTGGAGCAATCGTGAAGATGATAGTATTGTGTTGACACACTGATATGATTCCCGGGAAGCAGTCTTCACAGGTTCGCTGTAAAAAACTTGGAGGACGCTTAGGCTTCGCCTTTTGGAGCAGAGCGCGATAGCATTAAAATATCCCCGACTTCTTTTCACGCTTCCCAGCAGCGGCACCTTATGTAAATGTTTACCGGGAAACGCTGGCGGAGAACGCTATCCACGAAGGCGACATTTCTTGAAGAAACGCGGCCTCTTGCGAGGGCCGATCTCCTGTTGTCTCGCACTTTTAATATTACTCCCTGAGAATATTTAACGTAAGTGGTAGGCGCTGTCGGTGTTTCTTTGCATGATATTTGTTCGTGGGCTGCCATTCTCAAAATTCTGAGGAATACCTTTGTCAAGAATGAAAGACAATGTCTGAACAACAGTAATAGAAGAGTGGTCGGGTATGCGTGGTTCGGAGAGATTTTTGCCGAAACTATGGTTGACGCTGGACGCAGGACGCCGTCGACGGGCTTAAACGGATTCATGTCCAATTGAACGCTGCTGCGCGCTCCATCGAGTTGTGAACTCCTCTTGGCCAAGCGAGCGCATGGAGACTCTTGGCACGTTTTAATTTGGCCTTAATGAGGCGCAGCTAAAATGCAGGAGAAAACTTGGGCGGACAAGAAACGTGGAGGAAAAAACATTTCACAAAAGCGACTATAATGCTTTCGCCTTCCCACACTTAGGCAGTCTAAAGTGCCTCTTCCGATTTTTTTTTATTCATGATAATCTGTTTGTTTTTGATTCTTTACAAGTAACATTTTCGCCATTGCTTAATATATGTGTTGGTTCAGACACGGTGACCAGAAAGACAGATGCTAAGATCCATGCTTAGCACTAGTGGGAGCAGAAAAATAACAACGCAGACCATCATGTAGGAAGTGGCTACCGATTATTGGCATCCTGATGGCAGGCCAACACGAATACCTGACGTTTTGCTGCTTAAGGCAGGCGACGGAAATCAATACCACGTGGTTCCAAGAGTGATCCTTTGTCGGGGTCTGCATTAGATCAGCCCCCCGCGCTAATTTCATTGGGCCTGTCTTTTGCTTGCCGGGTCGTCCCTATCTTTCTAATAGCATACTACAAATACACAAAGTCGGCTTCAAGCGCAGGAATACGTAGACGCGTTCACTTGCCTGCACGTAGGGGAGCCTGATGCCCACATGTCTCTTTCGTTTAGCGGTGGTTTTACTTTCGTTGCTTTGCTCTTAGATCCTCCATTTACTGGAAGCCGTGTTGTACATGGAAGGAGAAGAACAAGCCGAGGCTGAAGAGAAGACCTGTAGGTATAGGTAGACTAACTGAGCGACTGACAGCAAAAGAATAAAGCAAAATTGAGGTTCCATGCCTGTACACAACTTCCTGTGCTCACAGGTTCAACCAGGAATAGAGGGAGTTATCGTGAGTACCTGCTGGGCGTGATATATCGACCGACGAGAGGAAACAATTGCCTACCGAAGCAAATACTGTATTGGAGACCGGAAATCGTATTCGGGAAATAACTAGGTGCTTCGTTCTTCATTTGAGGTTCCCAGAAGTGAATTCAACCAGTCTCTTTCTCTAGATTTATTGATTGTGTCTAGGGATGTTCCTGCAGACGCCACCACGTACAGATAAACACGCTCCCGCGCGTTTGCCAGATACACGGACGCACACAAAAGCACGCAAATATATTTCTCTCGCTTTCGCACACACACAAACAACATATCCATAGGAAAACGTGCGGTTAAGAAGGTATGCACACAAAGAACATATGCACGTTTTATAATCAAACACTCAAATAAGGAAGCTGGTTCACCCACAGAAATAAGTTCGTAAGTGCACGAACAAGCGTGATGTCTTGTAATTTCTTACCAGGGCCCAACGTCATGCAAATTGAAGTACTGATGGACCAGCCTTCCCTTTCCCCAACGTTACTTAAGACACTCGTCCACTTAGCTGTTTGAAGAAACACAGTCTGTATTGTCAAATCTTGATTCCCCTTTTAGCAAACAAGTTTGCTCCGATTCATGAGAACTTTCAGTTGATAACTTTGAAGGAGTTCTTAGAACGTCCGATGGTGCGGACGGGAGAAGACGATGTCGAGTCTCCAATCGCACTAAGTTAATTTACCTGTTGCATTCCTCGGCTTCCTAATGATCTCTTTTTTCTCGTTCTCTTTACCCCCATAAAGATCTCTCGCAGCTTTCGTGCTGGTCTTTATCTTCACCCCATCCTTATTCATTTCTTTTTTTCTTCTTCCATCTACGTTGACTTACTCCTTTTTATTTCTACGGTTCCCGTAGCACAACAACGTTTTTCTCTTTACAATGCTGGCTTTCGTGTCTTTCCTTTTATCATATGATTGAGCGTGGGGAAAATAAAGGATAATGAAGTCTCATGTAAAATTACGTGCCATTTCACACACGACAATGGGATGCTGAACGCGATTTACCAGTTATCGGCCTGTTCGCATTTCACGCGGGCGCTTTCACGAAGTTCTTATGGAAGAGCTATTTTCTGACTTGATATGGAACCAAATTTTTGGCATGCGATCGTAGAGAGGATACATTAGAGAGTTCTATGCCTACATTCTCACAAGAGGCCCTTTCATGCCACTCCTAAACTATCATTCTTGACGAGAACACCGACGATCGCTGTAACTTAGCATCGAAATTAATGCATCAGAATGGTGAAGCTATAGCTGACATATAGCGTCTCAGGCTACCCTGAAGGAGTTTTTTTTAACCGAGGATGACGGATGAGCGGATACTTCCTAAGAAAAAAAGAAAATATATAATCAGCACTGAACAATAAGGAATCGTCATCCAAAGAATTTTCCCGCATGACACCCAAATTGCCTTATTCGAAGTCGTGTTAAATTGCTCATACGAAATATAGCAAAAAAGTCGAATATAAAGAAAGTTGGTAGGATATATTCAATGAGAAAGCAACCTAATAACCGTCTTTATCCACCACATGAATTGTACAATAATAACATGGGCTAGACTGAGGTGGCATACAACTCTATTCTCTAAGCTAAGAGGAAGTATCGCCACAATATGCTAGTAAACGTATTGTGCGGCGTGCCTGACTCAGTGAAAACTGGAAGTCAAAGGCGACGTTACCAGAATGTTGAGAGTTCAAAATTAATTTTGCACGTGTGAGATACCTAGCATGAAGAGCCAGGGAAAACACGGGGAATGCGGGAGATGTAAGTTCAAGACGATGAGCAAAACGAGAAAAAGGTAGAAGCCAGAGGCAAAAGTCTACTTCTTGAAAGGTAGGATTCAGCTTTCACCTTTTTCTCGTTTTCCTCATCAGCATAAAGAACGTAAGACGTAAACAAGATATTCTGGAGGTCACAACAAGAACGGAAGTGTTGTCGGATGGACACGGAAATAACGAGTTGTCGGACAGATGCGGCTCATAAAGCCCTTGTCACCTCTGCGACATCATTATAACATTACCAGAAAACACGCGGCTATTAATAAAACCCGCAGTTTATGTATACGAACTGGCAGGATACAAATAACTGCTATTATAGATGTTTCTCGTCAAACTCTCAGCCATACGGGTCCATCCCTTCGTCTAGGTGTGCTTACATGCACAAGCACATAAGCCATATCATTTTAGGCAAGCATTACGAACAGTTATGCGCTAATGCTAACAATGAAATAACCAAAATCTCCATATGTAGAACTTATAGTACCCCATATGGAGATTTCAGTTGCTTTTTATAATTTCATGCTGACGTTTGAAAATTGAGCGTGGAATTTCAGTAGCTTGATCTTAATTGTGTTTTTATGTTTTGGTCAGAAAACTTATATAAGTTTAAGCCTCATTGAAAAGCCTAGAATGCGTCGTAGCTTGAAAAAGGTTAGAACCATAAAAATTTTATTTCAAGAAAGCTAAAGAAAGCGGAGTTCTTTTTTTTTTGTGCGAACTCATTTCATGTCATTGCTTGTCCAAACGAGCAAACGTTAGAAATAATTCCTGTCAGCTGATAGCACAACCGAAGGTAAATGGTGCGAGAAACATAATAGTGAATGTGTACATGAAAAAGAACACAGCGTTGCTTGGACTAGAGGGATACGCGTCGGAGCTGTTTTGTAACCGATGCTGGCAATAATGAAACAATGTTTCATGCTCAAAGCACAAAAATGAAGGCAACAAAAAAAAGAGAGAAAAAGCTGCGGTGACAGATATAGGCTTCACAAAGCGAACGACGTCGGTGAATCAAGAGAGGAATCGAGCGACTCCCACAAAAGGCCCCGCTTCGTCTTGATCGCGCGTTGATGAACGACGTTCCAGACGAGCGCACGCCTGTGCGACGACACAAGTAGATCCATCTTTGCCGTTGTCTCGTATCCGCTTTTAGCCGAAGTCCTGAAGATGGGAAGAGTAGTTGGCGGTTGTACTTGTTTCGTCTTTCTCGCACTGCCCCTCCCGAGGAAAACTTTCGTCGTGGCGTGCCGCGCTCGATATAGGGAACAGACGTTGTTTGCAGAATAGGCGTTTCCTGCTCGTTCGTTCCTGATTTCGTTGGACGAGTAATGCTCGCAATGAACAGTGTCTTAGCTCTGGGAGTGTGCCGATTGCAATATAACGCACATGCAACCGCACGCGCAAGCCTACTCTTAGCCTAATAGCAGTCCGTGTATGGCCGGCAAACCAATTCTCCTCAATCAGAGTGCAGTCAAGTGATAACGAAACGAATGCTAAGGTGCCAGTGAATTTATGAATGACACTTACGTAACAAAAGGTTTGCGAATCCTGGCCCTCGTTTCCTGCCGAATACTTGTCCATAACTGTGTCATCAGTGCACGCATGCATTTCTTTAGAAAGTGGTGGGTGGACTGGGTTGATAGCTGGACAAACACAGATGGAAATAACAGAGTGCCGAATGTGCGCCTAAATGACATTTTAGTGAAGACCAACAAGATTCAGTGACGATATAGCACTTAAGTGAGAAAAAAACGCGTTAGAATTACTTCGTACCTCTCTGAGGTTCCGGACCCGCGCCCTAAACTGTCTTCACCACATTGTAACGTGTTCTTCCGGAACGCGCTCGACACGCGTCCGGCCTCTTCGAGGAGCGACGTGCAACTCACAGAGGCCGGAGCAGACCACCGTCAGTTGTAATATATATATATATATATATATATATATATATATATATATATATATATATATATATATATATATATATATATATATATATATATATATATATATATATATATATACGTATATATTTACGATGAGTGAGACGTGTTTACGGCGAGCTAGACTGGTGTCCTCGAGGCGGTGGTGAGCGACTGTACCACGTACGTTTCGCAGAGTTGTCGGCACTGTTAGATTCGGCGGTGGGCGAAACATTGCGGGAATTTCCATTAAAACGGCTCCGGTTGGTCGGTATGCGAGATGTTGAGGGCCACGAGTTGCGGCACTATCTGGCGACATGACCAATGCAGCGACAGGTGAAACATAATGGCTGGCCGTGCCCGGTTCTCTACTCAGTCGGGTTGCGATAAGGCGGAGAGAAGCGTCGGGGTGTAGCGAAAATAATAGAAGGGCGTTCGTTGGCTCTTGGGTTGGTGACAGCACAGACAGAATGTAGGCCAAAGTTTTCAATTTCCTGTCTAACGATGACTTGCACGAGGGGTACTGAAATAGGGGTAGCATCAGGGCTCCACGAACAGATTGCTGCGGGCGCCATCGCGTCCAGTTCACGTCGAACGATTCGCACCACGTCCTCTGATGGCGACGCATGCTGCTGTGCGGGTTGATCTTCCCACATCGACGTAGCGGCAGTATTGGGAAGTCTGGTGAATGGTTGCAAGACGCGTCGGCTTTTTGCTTGCTCGAATTGTCGGCACTCTTTGAGGATAGCATCAACTGTAGAGCGGCTTTTGCACATGAGCAGATTAAAGGCGTCGTCAGAAATTTCCTTGAGCACATGCCCTACCTTCTCAGCTTCTGTCATATCGTGATCCGCTTTACGACAAAGCGCCAGCAAGTCCTGGATATACGAAACATAGGACTCTGTGGGGGATTTGGCACGAGAGGCCAGTTCCTGCTTTGCGGCAATTTTCCGGCCGGCTGGTTTGCCAAACAACTCTGTTAAGTTCTGTTTGCATAGGTCCCAGCTGATCAGCTCCTCTTCATGGTTTACGAACCACACCTTTGCCGTGCCTCTTAGGTAGAACAACAAGTTAGCTAGCATAAGCGTAGGATCCCATCTGTTGATTCCACTCACTCGTTCCTACATAGCTACCTACTCTTCAACGTCGGCGCCATCAGTCCTGCAGAAAGTTCCGGGAACCTTGGGTTGCACAACCCCAACCGAAGGGGACAGCGTCGTGGCGGGCGATGGTGACGTTGGAGGCGGCAACGACGCTGATCCCGAGTGCTCACTGTCATTCATGGCGAGGACGGTGGTGCGACGTCCACTGCGGAGCTCCGTTTCCAGCTGTGGTACCCCTCACCTCCACCAATATGTTACGGGGATGTTGGGAGTATAGACCGAATATATTTACAGTATGTATACAAGCAAAGTGAATGTGGTCAAGATGGCTGACCAGCAACAACACGCAGCAGTCAGCGTCTCGCGATCTTCTTCTTCGGCTCTCTCTTCTTGCATCATTCCGTAACATATATATATGCTTGAAGGAAGGATCCTGTAAGCTCAGGTATGGTAATGATATACAGGTTGCACACATTTCCAAAGAAAGGTGTCTTGACTACCGTTTCGCTTCCGTCGTGGCTAGCTGCCTGAGCTTTGGCCCTTTGACGGACGCGCAGCCATGGCTGAGCCGTAAGTAAATGAGCGCATGTCTTTTCATATCTGTGCCACTTGCATATATATATATATATATATATATATATATCATAAGCCAACAAACACTGTCACCAAGGACCACATAGGGGAAATTAGTTGTGCTTAATGAATGAAATAAAGAAACGACAAATTACCGGAAATTAAAGTGGATGAAAAAACAACTTGCCACAGGTGGGAACGGAACCTACAACCTTCGCATTTTGCGTGCGTTGCTCTAACAATTGACCTACCGCGGCGCTGTTTCCCCATCCACTTTCTTGGGTGTTTATGTGTCCTAGTAGAACCCTGGGAGTGTTAGCCAGCGCCACCACTCACAGACAACTTGCCGCAGATGGGTTCGGTTCCCCACTACAGCAAGTTGTTTTTTCATCCACTTTAAGTTCCGTTAATTTGTCGTTTCTTTATTTCATTTATTAAGCACAACTAATTTCTCCTATGTTGTTCTTGGTGTCAGTGTTTGTTGGCTTCTTATGATATGACTAGTAAAAATCGGGCCCCTGTGCTAACCCCCTTTCTGCTCGTTTATATATATATATATATATATATATATATATATATATATATATATATATATATATATGTACCACGATACCTACCTTTACCTATACCACGTCACCGGCTTCTCACACATCAGACACAAACTTTATGCTGCTTTCCACACACACAGAAATCAACGATGAGGTCTCTGATCCCGAATCAGCGGCCTTGGAGTTTCTCTGTCGTCCGGAAAAGCTGCTTTAAGATCGACGGCGGCATTTCGATGAGCGTTCTGTGTCAACTGCGCAGAGTACCATCGAGCTGTGCCCATTCTATCGCGCTCCATATTTTGGGGTGTGCTCTATACCCCGAAAGTGCATGCGAGCAAGAACCCTTTTAGTGTATGCGAGCAAGGACTGCAGGTGGGGAAGGCTTTCGTGCTGATTTGCACATTGATAGGTAACGAAATAGTGAATGATTTGTTGACAGCCTCCAAATGGTTACAGTACGTTCCACGCTTTCTCTCTCTCTGTATTTTTTTTTTGCTAAATAAAGCTTCTAAATCTAGAGCATCCGTGTCACTTTCTACCCAGGCAGGCCGGTGGATAAATCGGGGTGAGGTGAAATGCAGATCGAACAGAGAGGCTGAACACCGGCTGCATGGCTCATATAAGCCGTAGAGCAAAGCTCTTGTTACCAGCTGCTGAGCATAGATGCACATGAGCGTGGAGCGGGTCACGTCAAAATAATCACTCCTGATTATAATTTTTGTAGCCCTTTTCTGTTGTTTTTATGCATACAAGTTAGCTCCACTAGCAGGCACCAATGCTATTATTGGGGAATAGGCGCACAGAAGCCAGAAGAAATGACATCGATTCCGGCGCTACACATTAAATTCCGAGTAATAAAAAACTAGGACCCAGAAAAACTAAAGACCACTTAATACAGCTGCATCTTGTTAAGGTTTCGAATCCGCGGTCAGTCACTTTCTCTGCTAACGGCGCCCGTGGGATTACCGGCAATGGCAACGTCATTCTCGTAATGACAATGCCAGAATTCCCGTCTTGGTGTTCGTGCCGCTTTCACCTGCTTATATACTCATGTGTTTGGAACACAGCTTACTTCATGCTAATAACATTCTTCGCATTGACAGACCAGTGTCGTCGCGGCTCACATAGCCATCAATATTGGCTGATCCCGAGGACAATGGCGTATGAAAATGTGGGCCGCTGCCGGAGGTAGTGAAGTCTAAAATCTGGGCCATTCCGCTGGGTATGTAACACTGGGTGTGTGCCGCTCTTCAATCAACCTCTTTGATGTTAATTTGGGTACGTGCCATTAGGTATTCGCGGACTTCGCAGCGGCGCCACTTTAGAAACCGATTCCACAATGCAGCGTCAATTCCACAGTTCCTAATATTTTGCTAGCTCCGGGTGGTGAGATTCTTCGCTGGGGGACAAAGTGAGCTACGAGAAATGGCCGTGAAAACTTATAATGCACGCACTATAAGCGTTCAGCGTGCCAAGTTTAGAACCACATGGCACACGCTTTTCTCAGGTGCGTACTCCTTCGAGACAACCACACCGTTCAAAAAAAAATAAAAACAATTGTTGCTCTGCTTTTTTATCGTTCATTACTTTCACTACTAATGCTGGGGCGCTTCAGTTGTTATTCAATGGTGCTTGTGTAGCAGCACAACGCAACGTGGGAGTCCCCAGCTAGATCAATCTGTCGCGCTTCAAAGTTGTTCCCTCATGAAACTAAGGAACCCAAGCAACACAAATAAAGGTGTCTTAGTTCACCTGTTTTTACACCATACCTAGAGCAGGGTTGTCTAAGGTTTGCTTCGCGCGGAATAATTTGTCACTGCATCTCGACAGCTTGGAACGATTATTCCGCGCAGTAACCATGTTTCAGCGTGGCGCAACTCATCATGCAGGGCAGACAGGCAAGCAGGCACGCTTAATCAACATGCACAAGCGGATTATATTGTGTTGTTGCCTGGATGACTCTAATAATCAAATCAACATTAGAAAGTTGCATAAAGAATCACAAGACAAGAGGAAAGCTATTCACAGAGTGAGCATCTCTATGAACTCTATTAAACAACCCAGGTAACTGCCGCAATTGATAATTTGGTTCCTGATACAGTGAGAACTAAGGACTACAATGTATGGCTCGGGGTTCAACGTCGCCGTCCTCCTGACTTACACCCTTTTCCTCCTTCCCGCCCCCTCCCCACTTGTACGGAATGCTGCTGCGAGACGGATTTCTCCTATTTACTCTGTATGTGCACCACCAGGCAGGGCATGTGTGCAGTTTTAGGTGCAGCTCATACAAAGCTAACAAAACGAGCAGAAACAATGAAACCGTTTTCGCTGCTGTAAACTTCGATGTCCCCTAAGCTTCGGAAAAATTCACCTCCGCTGAAAGCACCTACGCAAAATATTTCTGAACATACAGACGGCACAGATTGTCCGTATGCTATAAACATGTTATCCATAGGAGGGCCTTGCACCGGAGGTATATCGCATAGAAAAGAACTGTGGTGCTGCAATACTGTATCAAAGCTTCGTGAGCGTTGAAATCTCTGCTACTGGTTCTGTCACGCACAAATCTATGCGACTACGTGAGCGAAATTGAAAGAAAACTGCACCACTAAAAGCTGGACCCGACTTTAAACTGGTAGTTTTCCTCTATCATTTCAGAGAGAACTCTCGTAATAATATGATATTTTTATATTTACATGTGTGGCCTTGCCGAAAGCTATCGATGAGCCAAGTGGCCAATATTTGCCATTGAACTGCTGAATTTCAGAGCACTTCACAATTGTTAACGGCTAATACCAGCACCACCTTTCCGCTCACCTTATCCATGGTTTCGCTTAATTATAGTGTCAAGAAATATCAAGATCCCATATTGCCTACCGTTTGAAAGGACGACTTCGGGAAAGCAAAGGTAAATATGCGCTGCGCAGTGACTTTGGCTAGCAGAGGTTCGTTACCTTGCAACAGCGAACGGTGGCTTTGCATTGCTCAGTACACGTGGGCGTTTAGCTCATAAGAGCATTACACAAAAATATATTTTGGGTTTGGCACGTAAAACACCAGAACATCTGTATCTTTCAAACGTGATTCCTAACGCTCTGTTTCTGTCCTGTATTTCCAACGCGCATTTACTCTTTGACGTAATTGGGTTCATATTTCTTGCTGTTGTGCTTAACCTTCTTCACGCCTCTTCTTCTTTTGTAGAATACGCACATGTTCCTTTATTTACTTTTTACTATCTCCCAATGAGTGGTGGAGAAAACAAAGGAGCAAGAAGGAAATCTAGCGGATAGCTTTGTTGCTGTCTTTATGCTATCCTTGCCAGTCTTCGATATTTTTCCGTGGCAACTCCCCCAAAAAGGAAATTCTTTTACTGTCTAGCGGGGTGGTCAGCAGCAAACACAACAATCTTTGCACAAGCGCGCGAGGCAGGCTGGCATACACCGGGATACGTCATAGTTCTGAGGGTCTGCTACAGCAATTGTCATCGCACGTGCAAGATATGTAAGAAAAAAAAATGACGAAAAAAGAACAGCTTTGATAGCTGTTGTCAGATAAGAACAAATTGGCAGTTTCCTATAATATCCAGTAAGCAAACATTTTTAATTTAGACAAGAAATATTTATTACTATTGCTTGATTAATTTTACCTAATATATAGCATAATCAAACTAATTCTGTTTGGAAAACTTCTTTCTCCTTGCTTGAAAAAAAAAGTTCACGACAATAATTCTGCGAATGTCGTGCTTCTCACCTTTTACAAAAGTGAAACCATCAGTCTGAATATCTGCCTGCACACTTTTTCTGAGGAATTACAAAAAAGAAAAAAAAACATATATGTAAAATTACGAAAAGTGCACAATGTGGAAACATCATAGATTTCAGGCTATAAATATTCCGCATATATGTCGCCAAAAAACCTGCATTTGTATATAGAATCGCTATTTTCATGCAATGTGTGATTTTTCATAAGGCTGTGCTTCATTTCTAAAAATTCATTTCAAAATAGACGTGATAGTCTGCCCACTTGTTATGTTATCGGGTCATGAACGGGATTCGTATAGGCAAATAACTATATCTCTTTGTGTTCAGGTTTCCTTTTGTGCGTTTGGTTGCGAGCATAATCACTTGCGTCAATTTAGCCCGGGGTATACTTTTCTCGTAGTGACGTAGGTCTAAAGGAGGAGAGGAGAGGGGAGAATTCAGGAAAGGCAGGGATGTTAACCAGTCAATAGTCTCGTTGGCTACCCTACACTGGGGGATGGGAGAAGGGGAAGAGAAAGAAGGGAGAGAGAAGGTGTAGATACGCGTACGGACAGCACTTCAGTTAGAGTCTCTCGAGCAAACCAGAAGTTCTGAGAAAACACAAAAGTGCCTTCACTGCCTTCTGAGCCGATGATCGGTCGGGACGGTGCTCTAATATGGTCTGTTCATTCAGAGGACGATCGTCTAGTTTCCTCAATGTGTTGGACAAAGACTGTCTTTGTGCTTGAAATTGTGGACAATGGCACAATAAGTGGGCAATGTTCTCCTCGCATCCGCAAACATCACATGCAGGAGTATTAGCCATGCCAATTAGTGCTGAGTAGGCATTCGTGAAGGCAACTCCAAGCCATAACCGACACAGAAGAGACGCTTCACGTCGGTGTAGACCCGCTGGAGGTTTGAGTTGAAGTGACGGGTTTAGTCTGTGCAGTCTTGTGCGCCTTGTATGTGCGGTGTTCCACTCTGCCAATGAGATCGTGCGTGCTAGAATGCCAAGTTGCCTCGCGGCGTCGGTCCTTGAGAGAGGAATGGGGACGCAGCGGTCTTCTTGGTTTGACGTCCGAGCTGCCTTATCGGCGTCATCATTTCCAAGGATACCGCAATGACCTGGTATCCACTGAAAATAGATATCATGTCCTTTTGCTATTAAGTGATGAACAAGTTCCGCGATTTCGCACGTGAGCTGATCGTGAGTTCCATGTCGGAGAAACGACTGCACACATTGCAAGGCCGGCCTTGAATCGCAGAAGACTGCCCATTTTCTAGGACTTTCAGCGCTTATCACTTGAAGCGCGTCGCGGAGAGCCGCGAGCTCTGCAGCTGTGGACGTAGTGACATGGGAAGTCTTGAACCGCTTGGTTATTCTCATTGCTGGTATAACTAGAGCGCCGCCGGAACTGGTTGATGTAGTTGATCCACCAGTGTAGACGTGTGTGCAGTCGCTGTATTTCTTGTACAAGAGAAGTAAAGTTAGTTGCTTGAGCGCTGATGATGGCAAGTCCGACTTCTTCTGAAGGCCTGGGATTGTAAGGTTCACTTGAGTACGGCGCATACACCATGGAGGAATGGAAGGCCTTGCCGCAGGTGTGTAACCTGACCTGAAAGAGGCACAGTGCGCGAAGACAGTCGCACTGAATGTCGTGTGGGGCCTATCTACTGGGAGACTTGCTAGGTGGTGGGTAGGGGTCCGGGCAAAGTGTCGTATGTGCACACGCATTGTTTCAATGATAATGTGCGTTTTAATAGTGAAATCTTGAGCGACTGCAATAACCTCAGTCGCTGACGCACTCCGCGGTAGACCGAGACATATCTTGAGGGCTTGGGCTTGGATGCTTTGAATTATATTCAGGTTAGTTCTGCAGGTGTTGGACATGACCGGTAGACTGTACCGTAGGAATCCAATAAAGAGGACCCTGTACAGTTGCAGCATAGAGTGTACTGGTACTCCCCAGGTCTTTCCTGCAAGGAACTTAAACATATGACAAATTCCTGTCAGGCGCTTTTTCACATAATTCACATGAGGGGTCCAGGAGAGATTTTTATCAAGGACCACCCCCAAAAATCTGTGACTCGTGTTGTACGAGATCATGTGTCTGTCGACGGATATCATGTATGGAGACATTGATTTCCTGGTAAATGCCACCGCTGCGCACTTTTCGTATGATATACGAAGTCCTTGTTCTCTAAGGTAGGATGATGTTAAAGTGACTGACTTTTGAAGCCGCGCGCGAAGCTGCAGTCGCGTCACAGCCGACGTCCAAATGCAGATGTCGTCGGCAAAGATGGAGAGCCTAACGGTGCCTGGCAGGATGTCGGAGAGTCCAATGAGTGTTAGACTGAAGAGCGTTGGGCTGAGTACTCCGCCCTGAGGCACCCCACGGTTACTGTAATGCTGTGAGGTCGGGCCATCCTCGGTAAGCACGAAAAAGGATCTCTTATGTAGATAGCTACTTATCCAGAGATAGACTTTGCCGCCAAGTCCTACTGCCTCTAACGCGTTGAAAATCGCTTCGTGCGTTACGTTATCGTACGCTCCTTTAACATCCAGAAACAGGGCAGCAGATAATCTTTTGCAGGACTTCTGGTGCTCGACGTACGTCACTAAGTCGATAACGTTGTCTATGGAAGAACGGCCACGCCTGAAGCCGGCCACTGCATCTGGATATACCTGGTAATGTTCGAGGTACCATTCTAGCCCTGCTAGAACCATCCTCTCCATTAGTTTTCCGATGCAACTGGCAAGCGCAATTGGTCGGTATGATGCAATGTCTACAGGCGACTTGCCAGGCTTGAGTAGTGGAATTAGGCGACTGGTCTTCCATTCCTGCGGAACCGTACCTGTCTGCCAGGAGCTGTTGAACAAGAGCAGGCGCTCTTTTCGAGCCTCTTCGCCAAGATTGCATAGGGCACGGTAGGTTATACCGTCGGGTCCTGGTGAAGATGAATGCTTGCACAAGGCCAGTGCAGCTTCGAGCTCGTCCATGGAGAAAGGACTATCCATGCGGGGGTCGCGTGAAACCGGTGAGTGGTGGAGCGTCGATGTTCCAGCGGAACTAGTTTCGCCAGCAATCCTCCTGCAGAAAGCTTCCGCTACGTCAATCTCGCTGCATTGTTGGTGAAGGGCCAAAGACTTAAAAGGGTGGCGCTGCTGAGGGGTTCCACGGAGACCACGAACAGTTCTCCATATGTGAGACAAAGGTTTTCGTGGATCCGAAGATTCGCAGAATGATTTCCATCTTTGCGATGCGAGTTTGTCCATGCGACGCTGAATCTTCTTTTGAGTTCTTCTGGCCAACCTCAAGTCATGTACAGACTTCGTGCGCCTGTATCTTCGCTCTGCACGACGACGAATTGCACGAAGCTTCTCTAGCTCGATGTCGTATTCGGTGCGTGTATACGTTCTCAGAAGCGAATGTTTCGCAACCTCTAGGGCACCTTTTATGATGTCCTCTAGGCTAGAGGACAAGTCATCACGACAGCCGTCTTCGACAATTGACTTGAACATTGGCCAGTCGATACATTGTGTGACGCCGGCTAACCTGGAGTCCGTCAACCCTTCAACCCTAAGATAAGTGGGTAGGTGGTCACTTCCCCGCGTTTCAATATCCGGAAACCACCTGACCTTTCTAGTGAAAGAGCGTGAAACAAAGGTCAGGTCCAGGCAGCTACAGTAGGCAGTTCCACGCAGGAAGGTGGGGCTTCCATCATTTAACAAGCACAGTTCTTGTTCGGAGGCAAATGACACTAATTTTCTGCCTCTCGAGTTTATCTTAGAACTTCCCCAGAGATGGTGGTGGGCATTAAAATCTCCAGTAATCACCAAAGGCTGCGGAGTCGCCGTCGTGATTCGCCGTAATCTCTCGCAGTCCAGCCGACTTGAGGGCGATATGTAGGCTCCAATTAATGTGAAAGTGAGCTTGCCTTTCTTTACTGTCAGACATACGTATTGGTTTTCTTGGTCAGGCGACACTGGGTGACGGACATACGTAAGATCACGTCGCATGAATACGATGATCTTGCTGCATTCTCCGTGGGTGGCTGACATGAAACACTCATACCCGGACAGTCTGATGTTATCTGATAAGGGCTCGCAGATGACGATGATTGGGAACTTATTCGTGAACACAAACTGTCGAAAGTCCGACATGCGCGACTTCAGTCCTCTGGCGTTCTACTGAAATATCGACGCGTTTCGGACTTCGTCACGAAACGACGGCTTCTGGAGAGCCATGATTTTAACCAAGAGCTGCAAGTACTGGACTCAAAGTGTCCAGCACCTGTAGTGCGCTTTGCGCAGACGAAGACTTCATGTTGGTAAGTATAACGCGAATGGCATTCATGAGCGACCGCAGAATGTTGATGACCTGGAGATCACCAATCAGCGTCGCTTCAACAGGTGCAGAAGCCGTGGAAGTCGGTGCGTTTTGAGGTAACTTAGCAGGGAGATGTGCGCTCGGTAGCTCAGGCCATTCTTCAGGACGGGCGAGCCTCCCCGCTTTGTTTTCTTTCCTTGTATCTGTCTTGGTGGCGCAGTGTGGTGATGCGGCAGTCCTTCTGACGGTAGCTGGCGTGTACCTATCTGCAGTTTCGGAATTTCGCGAACGTTTTCTGTGTCGATGCCGACGTCGCCGTACAGCGGTAGCAGCCTCTCGATGCGTTGAATTGTCCCGCACCATTCGTTTTAGAATGGTGAATTCCGTCCGCATCCGCGGGCAATCCTTTGATGAGGCCTTGTGAGGACCACTGCAGTTAGGGCATTTTAGAACATGTGCGTTGCAGGCGTCTTCTGAATGAGACTCAGAGCACCGCGGGCACACGACGTTGTTCACACAGACACCCTTCACGTGGCCAATCTTGCAACATTTGAAACACTGTAGGGGCTTCGGTACGAATGGTCGTACTGGATGGCGGACATGTCCTACTTTGACGTGGGAAGGAAGGCTGTCTCCTTCAAACAAAATCTTCACACAGCGTGTGTTTCCCAATCTGGAAATCCTTGTAATGAAAGTGCCTTCTGTCGTTGGCTTTATCAACGTTGGCAAGTCGTCATTAGAAATGGCAACGTCGACGTCATAAATGACGCCCGCAGTACCATCGCCGCCTGTGGGGATCATTGATCGCACCTTTACATTGTCGATATCAGTTATATTACGTAGGTGTTGTAGGGCGCTGCGATGTAAAACATCAACTGCCAGGACATTCTTCCGCGAGTTTATTCGCACGTCTTTAATCTCATTTGGTGCGATTCTCTCAAGTAAGGAAGAGAGGACCTGCCTGTTGAGGAGCCGCAAATTGGTCGCCGGGTCCACGGGCATGAAGAGCACAGTGTGCGGCCAGCGCAGCGGTGCACTCTTCACGGTAGAAGCACTTGGCGACGAAGATGCCTGCAGTAGTCTTCTTTTCGCTGATCTACTCATCACGACCTGGAAGTCATCGTCCGATGAGTCGTAGCTGTCCGAGCATATCTCAGTGGCCTCGCTGTCTGTAGCGCTTGACGCACTTCCACGTTTCCTGGACGCTAGCCGACCTGACGGCTGCACATCAGGAAAGTCCTCGGAGATTTCTTCATCCATTGCCGCAAGGAGGGAGCGGCAGCTCCCAGAAATGCAGGAAAACAAAGCGAAAAAGCGGAGACAAACGTAGAAGCGTTCTATCGAAGAATCACTTCGTCTTCCTCCTTCAGGTCAAGGTCAAGGTCTAAAAATTTTACTCTGACTATTGGAGTCAATTGCTGCGTCACAAACAATGTTTACAGTGCAAAAGGCACACTGTTCGACTTGTAGTGGTGGGCAACCGGCTCTTGTGTGCCAGAACAGGCTCCATCCGCGTGTTCATTATAACGGTGCTGCAGGAAACGATGCCGCAGAGCTAGCCGAGTGCCGTGAGATCGTGCGCCGAGTTCCCAGTAGGAGTGCCATCTGGCAGTAAAGCTAGCTTTAGCAGTAAAGCACGCCAGCTGCCATGTTCAATTAGCTGACCGTGACTAGCCTGGCCCAGACAAGCCCCGCCATGATGAGAGCGGATCTGGGATAGGCTGGGTGTAGGACGTCTACTACATGGACGTGCTCCCTTTGGAACGCTAATTTCGAATGAGCGCACACGCAGAGAAGGATGACGAGACACAGCGGATGCGAAGAAACGGGACAAACAGGCAGATGCAGCTGGATGGGAAAATCTGCGCATATAGCGCATGCGCATGACGCACGCTGGCGATGCATCAACCAGTGGGCAGTCAACAGGCTCCATCAGCGCGCTGGCAATGCTTACGTAGACCTCGAGCAATTATCATCAGACGAAGAGATTGAGAAATAGGCCGTGGGGAAGTGGGCGACGGAAAATAAAGGTGGCAGTTTCACCCGAAAGGTGAAGCATCCACTGCGATAGCAAATTAGTAGAGAGCTATACGAAGTAAGGATAGTAGATTTATAGGCCGTATTAATTTGGAAACATTCGCTGACTAAACGTGTTAACAAGCTGCTGTCAGCGCACATAAGCAAACATGAACACATCACATTCGATCAGCGCGGACACTCGCTGTCATACCGTTCGTTTGAGCATGTGCGGCCGCAGCAAGGAGCCAAGTGACCTTCGTACAGTCTGTCGCTTCAACGCAAGAACGGCTAGAACACAGCGCGGACAAACGTATGAGCCGCCTGCAGATCCCTTTGAAAATACGGCAAGCGTGACTGCGCTCTGCCGTGCGAAGTACGCACTTGTTGGCGGAGTTGACGCCAGCCCCACTCCCTCCAGCGCTGCCTCGCCGCTTTCTTCCATATATTGCGCGCGATAATGACCCGCGATCGGTAGTTCCCTTTGCGTCCGGTCACGAAATGCGCAGTTGCTGCCGGAGCACAACGCCTCCTCAATCCCCATGGGCTTTCGCGCGACGGAAGACGGGTGTTTGCTCTCCGCTTCCTCTTCGCGCACGCCAGGTTGAGCCGCGATCGTCGGCCTCCCTCGCGCGATTTCTCCCGCACATACAGCAAATGACGCCCGGCGACGGTGTTATCGCCACTGAACCTTACACAGAACATCACGCGGCGATGACGCCGGCGACGACGACTCTGAAGGCGGCGGCTTGAATGCGCCTGGAGTATCCATATAATTCTTATCGCAATAAAAGAAAAAATGCTGAGCGAGAAGCCATAGTTGCGATTAATTTAGCGTCGAGCTGCTTACAACCGTGGATGTGTCAACGGCCACGCCCGCCCTCCGTCACGTTCGTCAAAGCAGAGAAGCAGAGAAACTAGACAGTTTTTAGTATAGCGTATAAAGCAGCAAACGGAAAGAGTTAGCGTTAGCGTTAGCATTGCGTGCACCACACTGCGCATGCACTGTGCGTAAACGGTGCTGGAGCTCTTAAGAGGAAGCTTTAGCTCAAGTGCTCCTATCTAAATACATGTAAAAGGAGAATTCGTTTTTCTCGGCAACCACTGCACCAAATTTGACGAGGTTTGTTGCATTTAAAAGACAAGCTTAAAATCTAGTGACTGTTTGTTTCGAATTTTTGAGTTAGATCGTCAATTTTTTATTAAAAATTGGCAAAAATCGAAAATTTTCAAAGAGCGAAACTATCAAGTTTACAACTCTGTAACTTAACTACTAAAAATGATAATACAATTCTGTGAATTGCATCTAATAGTTGAATTTGTCCGCTTTGAGTGATCTAATGCATGCCGTTTACAGAACCGCGATATCAGTTGTTGATGCAGAGCTATGAATTTATAAACTTCGTGCTTCTATTTTTTTCAAACGTTCAAATATTTGAAAATCGTTTTAAGAAAATTGAAGCCCTAAATGGAAATTCCGCTTCCAACAGTCACTATAATTTAACTTTCTCTTTCAAATGCGACAAATTTCATCAAAATCGGTCCAGGGGTTATCTCATAAAAACGTTTTTGCGTTTTACATGTATTTGAATAGGCCGCGTCGGAGTTGGGCCCGAGCTAAAGCTTCCTCTTAAGCCCGTGCGCTATTTTCGTGATTTAGCGGTGAACGCTAACGCACTCAAGGGGCGCCCTACGTACGGCAACATGGCGGCGTCACTCGAAGTGAGGGCTGCCCGCCTCGGATCTATCGAGTCGTCGGCCTGCACTGTTCGGCTGATTCATTCCCCACTAATGCTCGTGTTTGCTTTAGATTTGTGTGATGATGCTTCGACAGCGGCGTACGGGTGACAAATGGGCGTTGTTTACGATATACGTTCCCTATTAGCGGCGCAGCAGGCTTAACGAGAAGGTTTGCTCATGTTTGCTGCATCCGCCTCGAGATGGCGCCCAAGTGTATTTCGCTCGTACCCTGGTGTAAAGCCCATGTCAAGCCGATGCATGTCATGTTTTCCGCGGCAAAACAAAGTAGTGGGGTCGGTTCTGTGGTCATTAGGCGTGTGCGCTTTACTGACGACGACAGAATGAACCTCCTGAAGGAGGTTTTCGCCTTGAACCCATTCGAACAGACGTCAAGATGGGCGTCCATTGCAAAAAAGTGGAAAGAAGTGGGAAATCCGCTTTCTGGAAGCGAAATTGCCGGCGTAACGTCCTCTCTCAAATATCCTCTATGCTGAGCATGCCGCTTCTTTAGGACGCGTACAACCTGCGCGGTCGCTCTCGATCCCGAAGAAGGAGGGCGTCAATGTCATCCCTTAAAAGGAGAGGTAATATGGGTGCCACAGAACACTCGATCGCGGCATGCTTAGAATAATCGGTGTGTTTCGCGACTCTCGACAAAACAACACTGAAACCAAACACCAACAAGCGTAATTAACGCAGCGACTGTGGCTTTGGAGAAGCTTGACAATAGGACACAGTTGCGGATTCGGCATTGGGTCAGCTCGAAGTGTTGAGTAGATTTGGATTTTTAGTACTTCGTGTGTTTACATCTAGATGTCGCCGTATATGTTCGCGTTAACGTTAGCGCTTTTCTCTGTTCCGCTATTCTAAAGCACTACCTTGTGCCGCGCAGTGCAGCCTTTCTTTGCGTTAGCGTTGCGTCGCACACTAACGCTAACGCAAGCGTTTTACGCTATACTAAAACTGTCTACTGTCTAATAATTCGCTCACGAGGTTCGCGATGCGTAGGCTTGTAAAAACTGGAGTGCAGTAATACTGATGTGCTAAAACAGCGCTGCTTATTGTAAATCTAAGAGACCAGCCCAGCGTATTTCCGCTCTGAAATAACAACGAAACATGAACCGCGACAGTTTGGACCGAACAGTGAGCTCCATTAGTGAATAGTGTGGCTTTCTGTGGCCTGCGCAACAACTTAACTCGTCGATAACGTTCACGTATGAGTCTATTTTCGAGCGGTATTATATACATGTGTAAAAAAAAAAACGTACGGAAACAATTTTCTGACGTAAGTTTTCTCACATGGCGCTTACTTTATATTTCACTTTCGTTGAAAATGAGAGAGAGAGCTTAAATGAGAACCAGCAGTTTAGTCGGCTGGGCCTAGGCCTCCCACGATGGGACGTCGAGTTCTTACGTCTTCGCCGCTTCGTAGGCCTGCTGGGTAGCCCAGTGTTGGTCGTCGAAGTGCGTTGAAAATGAGAAATTATTTTATATTGAATTCAATCTTTATCGGTGATTTTTATGAATATTTATCTTTTATTCTATTAAAGAGTTTCACTAAGCGTACACCCCTACTTATCAGCTTTTTTTATCATCATCATCGTCCTATTTTATGTCCACTGCAGGACGAAGGCTTCTGCCTGCGATCTCCAGTTGCCCCTGTCTTGCGCCAACCGATTCCAACTCGCCCCTACGAATTTCTTAATTTCATCACCCCAACTAGGCTTCTGCCGTCTTCGACTGCGCTTCCTTTGTCTTGGCACCCATTTTGTAACCCTAATGTTCCACCGTTTATCTAACCTGCGCATTACATGTCCTGCCGAGTGCCGTTTTTCTTTCTTTTATTGTCAATTAGATTATCAGCTATCCCTGTTTGTTGTCTGACCCACACCGCTCTCTTCTTGTCTCTTAACGTTAAGCCTAACATTATTCGTTCCATCAATCTTTGCGTGGTCCTTAACTTGTTCTAAAATTTCTTTGTCAGTCTCCAAGTTTGTGCCCCGTAATTCAGCACCGGTAAAATGCGCTGATTGAACACCGTTCTTTTCAATGATAAGGATAAGCTTCCAGTCAGGAACCGACAGTGTCTGCCGTATGCGCTCCAACCCCATTTTTATTCTTCTGTAAGTTACTCACAGGGTTCCCTGTGAGTAATTGGCCTAGGTAAACGTACTCCTTCACAGATTCCAGAGGCTGAGTGGCGATCCTGACCTCTTGCTCCCTTGCCCGGCTATTGATCATTATCTTTGTCTTCTGAATATTAATCTCCGACCTCACTCTTACACTCTCTCTGTTAAGGCGCTCATTCACTAGTTGTAACTCATCCCCAGTGTTGCTGAACAGGGCCATGTCATCAGCAAATCGAAAGTTGCTGACATATTCGCCGTTGATCATAACTTCTAAGGCTGTCTAGTTTAATAGCTTGAATACGTCTTCAAAGTGCGCAGTGAGTAGCATTGGAGTGATTGTGTCTCCTTCTCTGACCCCTTTCTCAATTGATATCTTCTTACTTTTCTTGTGGAGAATTAAGGTAGCTGTGAAATCTCTGTATAGAGTTTCCAAGATATTTACGTAAGCGTCCTATACTCCTTGATTTTGCAATGCCTCTATCCCTGCTGGTGTCTCTACTGAATCAAATCAAATACTGAATCAAATGGCGCAACGCCATAGCCGCTAAGCCACCACGGCGAGTGCTGAGTGCTGATGTATTTCGCCCAAGGGCGTTCAAGGTTGGCCAAATATGGTAACTTATATCCTCAGATGCGCAAGCATGCCTGACGTCAAATTTGAGTTAGGAAGACAGTCGTTCGAGGTCATTGCACGTGAAATCGCGCCACTTTAATGAAAATGTGTCTTTTCAAGGCATATGTTTCCTTTCTACTCACCACATGCTAGACTAGACAGGAAATCCCTAACTATACCTAGCACCGGCACGGCCTCAGGAGGCATTTCTATTGTTTTCGCCTCGCAGTTTCACAATGACATTATATTTATTGCTTCCTCCTTTTTTCCCCATAAGGTGCACTTTTGAAGGACGGGCTCTGAAATCGGCCTACGCTTTTTCAAAGAGCTGTGCAACATTACAGCTGAGGTACTCAGAATAAAAAGAAGAAACAGAAAAAAAAGAAAGCAGCCATTTCACTTTTCATTATCATGATTTCAAACGCGAAAGTGCAATAATCTCGTTTTCTTGAGTTGCACGTTAGTGCAAGGTGTACGTTAATTAAATATTGTAATGGGCACGTTAATGGCGTCATAGCTTCTCTGGTTAATATTCTAACCGCAATCGAAAAAAGATTTGCTGAAAAAGAACAGGTGGCATTGTGGGCTCTTCAGCGGAACCATGACAGATGACTGTGTCGAAGAAAGAATAATGAAGGCACATTTAGAGCCCACGTGATAAAAATGGTTCTCGAAATGCAATTTGAATCCAGCAGTGCTTACTCGGAGAGAACGAAAGGAAAACAAATAAAAGAGGCGAATGCTCTAAGCTTAATAAAAGAAGGGGATTATGAAATTCTTCGCTCATAATGGCTGTTCAAAGAAACTCAGTGAAAAATGAACGGGCGTCCGAATTTTTGGAATGCTCACTGTGAAAAAAAGTAAGACAAGCCTCACCGAAGATAATGACAGCCCAATGGTTCTTTTGTCGTAAGCCTAGGAAGCGAAGACGGGTTTCCCAATATTCAACTGTAGAAAGCTTAAACGAGTCCCTAAAAAAGTTTTACAAACCTTTCTCTTCATAGATGTGCTGTGCTTGTAGAATCTCCTTGGTTTCTTGCGCCATTCTCTGCATACAATGATGGGCCTTCGGAAATTCATGTTTCACATATATTTTATTTGCGTCTTCTGGTAATATAAGCTTGAATGACTGTTCTTTGTGCAGTGTTATAAAACCTAGCCCATGTGACGAGCGAAACATGTAATGTGCTTCACGAAGATCGGCATTCTCTTCCTCTCATGAAGTACGGATTGCCTACTCAAGACGTGACACCAATTCTATGATCAAGGCATTCCCGTAGGGCTTTACAAAGGCATACAGAGCCTACCGTAAATTTTGTTCGCCCCCGAAGATTACGCGGAACAAAACGTCATTGCTACTAAGGATTCGGCTGGACGTTGCTTTCACCCGTCACTAAGCGTATCTCATCAGCCAGTCGAACAGCCCTGATTGTGAACAGTGCTAGATGCCTGAAACACTGGAACACATACTGTGTGATTGCCCAGCCTATATGTGGGAGCGAATGACGTTGGAAGGTTCCCTAGCCAGCGCTGGCAGGCAACCGCTGTCGGAGGACGCTATCCGCGGCCCGTGGCCTGACACAGCAACTTCAATGCGCGCACCTGAAGAGCTGTTGAGGCTTCTGCAGGACACCTAGGTAGACGAGCGGCTCTAGTAGGACCACTGTCTAGTATACTTAAGCAATCAGAACTTCTGTTATTATCATCAGCCATCCCAATATTTTCACTCCCCTTCCCTCCTCGCCAGTGCAGAGTAGCTGACTGGAGAGCACTAGCTCAGGTCGACCTCTCTGTCATTCCTGTCAATAAATTGTGTCTTCTTCTTACACACATGCCACTAGTTGCGCACGCACTCGGATTCGTGTGATGACGATAAGCGTTACTGCTAAGCCGATGACTTTGACGCGATCATTCCTTTGATTATGTGTGCATGTGCGAGTGTGTGTGTGTGTGTGTGTGTGTGTGTGTGTGTGTGTGTGTGTGTGTGTGTGTGTGTGTGTGTGTGTGTGTGTGTGTGTGTGTGTGTGTGTGTGTGTGTGTGTGTGTGTGTGTGTGTGTGTGTGTGTGTGTGTGTGTGTGTGTGTCTTCGTGATCACGCGTTTCCTGGAGAATTTCGGTACAGAACTCAGCGGGGAAGCATGATGAGAAACATGGCCTTCAGCCGTTGAAACAAGCAGTGAGTTGTACTCTGACTTTAGGCTTTCATTGTAATCGCACGTAAAAAATCAGGAAGTTGAAGGTTGATGTGGGCGAGTTAGTTTAACATGCTTAAAGAAAAGTAAAAAGGGTTAAAAAGACACGGACTAAAAGAAGAACTTGTACGACAGGCCGTCATACAGCCCATCATGCATGTTCTTCTTTTAGTCCACATCTTTGTAGCGCTCTTTTCTTCAAAAATAAGGAAGGGAATGCGCCGTGTTTTCGAAGAGAAAGTGCACAAGACCAATTGTTTACTGTGTGAAATTGCTGTCAAGGGGAAACTGGAGAGGTCGGTCAGAGCAGACACGAAATGCAGCAGAGGATGCAAGGAGAATAAGCAATAATGACGCTAATGAAAAATAGGCGCACATATGTAACAGCTCATACGCTAACTTTGCTCGCAACGATGCGAGTTCTGCTGGATGAATCGAAAACAATGGTGATTTTCACCAACGCATTTACAATTTCTGGGATAGGTCATCATATGAAAATTGAATATTCATACAAGCCCTCTACGATAATGCATAAAAGTGTGAGTAGATCACTGTTCCTCTTGCTTATTCATGCGCAGGGTTCATCAAAGCATGCCCAATGTGAAATGTGATTAGCATACAGAAAAGCAACGTCATGGTAAATTCTATGCAGCTGATGAGTCCTATCGGCGTAGGAAAAAATCTTGCTTGTTCGAAAGAAATTATCTTGGAACAAATGGGCAAAAGGAAGCTCTTTAGTTGTAAGAAAGAAGTGTTCCAGCGCTTCGCAAAGTAAAACAAGCAAAAGTTAATTAGGAAAGCGAGTTATGACGAGAAGTGAGGTTTTAACTGTTTGTAGCACCGGAATTATTCGGAAACAAAAATTGTTTCTTGGATGAGGCCCGTAAAGTTTAAATAGTTCAACAAGATGAGAGTGAAGTATTAATTACACAGTAAAGTTGGAAAAGATAGAATGAACAAAGAGAAGCGAAAGCTGGAACCAAGCAACGAAATATATAGCCGAGAAGGACAACTTGTCTAGAACCGTTGCGAGAACTGCAGCAACACACGGAGAACTCAACGCTGAATAGTGACCGTGAAAACGAACACAACCTTAATTGTCATTAATGTGCCAAAAAAAGACCATAAAGAAGACATTAAAAAGACCAGGTGGCCTTGTGGTGGAACTAACTCAGCAAACAAGTGAGGTTTTTGAGCCGCTCCACTAAAAGACCAATAGAGCAATTACTATCACAGAAGTAAGTTGCGTCTAACGACGACAACCTTCCCTCTCTGACCACTTGAAAGCTGCCCAAGATCGTTTCTCGTACAACGTTTCTCGTTCGAGGCTAGGAGGTGTGCTTTGCAAGAAGTAGCGTTCGCGTAAACTAAGAAAAATGACACAGTACTGCCAAAAGGTGTGTGAGAAAAAAAATATGATGCCAGTAAAGGAATGACCGAATGGTAGCGGTTTTCCAACCAATCACTGGCGAAGTGTAAGCTAGCCCCAGTCTCATTTTCTCATACCTTCGAGATTGTAGTCGTACCTTTCCCCTTCCGCCATTATTTCACTTTCTGCAATGTATATTTGTTTACGTTTATGTGTTTGTAAGTCAAGTATATTCGCTTACACTATTTCACTGAAATCCCTCTTTTTTGTGCGCTTGGGTTTCTCTTGTGTAAACTCTGTGTTGAATTGGTGGTGGTGGTAGTAAGATAAATGGCATAGAGAAATTCTGGAGAAATAGTGCCACACACCACACGAAGTTGTCATCAACTAGAGCCCCAGCAGTCAGTGAGACCTAACGTGTACGTTTTGTGAGTGCCATCTTTTTGTTTCTTCTTCTGAGGAGGGGGGAGGGCAAATTTTGACCCTATAGGAACTTGCTTTAAACCGCAACCGTAACTCCTCTGCCTCTCGGCAACCACCAGAGTTCGTATGACGTACACGAGGGCGACGGTGATGCTTTGTCACCAGGGAAGTGTGGCATAACAGAGTATCGTCCTTTGGTATCACTTTTTGCCCTGTTTTGCATGGCCGGTGACAAAGACGGATATTTTCATGCTTCAACAAAATTCTCTCAGTTTGACTGTACCCGCTGAATCCAATAACTCTGCAGCACAAAAGGAAAAACAATCAGTGTTAGTATAATGCACGAAATACTTAGACCTCACAAAGGCGAGCCAAGCGAAGCCTGAAACAGCATTCCAGTGGATACCAGAGCATTCTTGCATTCCTGGCAGCACGGCAACCGATGAAGTAGCACAACAAGCACACCTCAAAAATGACGTGGTTCTGCTTCCAATTTCAAAGACTGAATTACCCTGCATTATGAGGACCTATAATATGTATAGAAATAGGTGGTTTGACCAGAATTCTGAGAGCTCGGATTTGTATCATATTGTTCTCTTTATTGAATTCAAAGTTCCATTGTCATCAGACAGAAATATAGAAACTCTTATTCATCGACAAAGGCTAGGCACTGCTTACACAATACTTTTCTTACATATTATTGGTCATGCGGAAACCCCGAATGTGATTGTGAATTTGTAGAGGAAGATATAGATCAGCTCCTCCTAGATTGCTCACATCATGACACACGTAGACGCCAACTTAAATCAACCTGAATGGAATAGACTGAACACCTTTCATTTTAAAGAAACTTTTGGGTCCTTGTCCAACAACGGCCTTGAAGAAGGACGCTTTAAAAGCATTAAAAACTTTTTTTCGATGACAACGACATTCTTGGCCGTTAAGAACGCTTTTAATGATCCTTTCATTTTAATGTATATATGTATGTCTTTGTGGATTAAGCTATGTTGACTGTTCTCATGTGATTATATGTGGCAATGCACTTACACGATGTATGCACCGCCCGTTGAGTAGAGACTGCGTTATTAGTCGACAGTACCATTTGTATTTTTGAGCCTTTCTTGAGCCGAACTGTAGAATCATTAACTTGTATATTATATGTACCATGTCTTTTTACGTCATAGTGTTACTGTGAAAACGTTGCTTGACAAGTTCTGGTGCTTGTATAAAAAGGTTATGTGACAAGGAATCTTGAACCTTGTATGTTGTACGCTAGACCCATTGAACAGCTAACAAGTAGCCGGTGCCATAATTTTTGTGTGAACACCTCCTTATATCAATAAAAAAGAAACCGTTTTCCTGCGAGAGCATAAAAAAAAAGGATTTTTGCTGCTGTGGCTTTGGTTCGCAAATTAAGAGTTCTGTTATATATTTATGATAAATACATTTTGCAGTGACAGTGTCCGGTTGACTCTTTGTATGGAAGTTGTAATGCACTGGCCATGACAGCAGCGAACGCTATTTTCTAGTGCCCTCTCAACAACAAACATCTGTGGAGTTAACCGATTCCCGTAAAAGTGAATGAACGCGGTTTTGTCGAAGGCGATTTTATCGCGATATAACGAATCTCAATTTAACGAAATTCACGATGTAACAAACTATTTTCATTTCGAAATCGAAGTTGCATCAAAAATCGTGTATTTCTTTTCGTGGTTTAACAAAGTGATTTCGTGACGCGGTTTCCACGTGACAAAATTTTCGCTCATTTCGAGCACGTACTTGGCAGTCTCTATGGCTAGTAAATGTACCAAACGCTCTAAAGATGCCATCTGAGCCAAAATTTATTTCAAGCGTCCTTCCACATGAAATGCTGGAGCGGCAAAAAACGCAGTTAAAGCGCGCGTGCCGGGACGCAGTAAGCAGGAAACACCACTGCGCCACTTGTAGCGTTGGTAAACAATTTGCGGAGGCGGCGGAGCGTTGGGAGAAACACAAGAGCTGATGATTACATCGTCAGGGGATGTGAAGGGAGTGAACGAGCGGTAACGGGATCAAGCACGCACAAGGGGGAGGGGGAGTCACGAACGCGGCGCCTATCTGCGTTCTCCTCCAAGCACGGGTGCCTTCTCTTCGCACGCGTCGATGCGCGGGCCACGCGCCTTACTTTGGAAGTAATCTCACCGCTGCAAGTGTAAAGGCCAAGCCGAGATGTTTGGTGCCTTGATGCGCCTTGGGTTCTCGCGCGTCTAGTGCAGGCGGTCGCGTAATCACAAGTTTCCGAGACACGGTGCGATGCGTTCGCTTGCATTGTGACAGCGACTTGGTGGTGATCGAGTGAGATCTGTTAACGTTTGTATGGGCGCGCGTGACAACGATAAAGCTACGAACCTTACTTCATGTAGTTGTCTGTTTGCTATAAAAACATAACAAACATAACAAGGGCATGGGCAAATTTTTAAGCTTTGGCTAAAGTTACCTGAAAAACACTGTATACTGGCTAACGGCATTTGTGTAACTAAACGAAAAAAGAAAACCCGTCGTTTGCTTTCAGTGCTCGATTTCGGCTAATGTCGGTATCACTTATTTGACTTGCATGTATAGAAGCGACAGAGAATATTGCGAAATTATTCATTGGTGTTCCTATATGGGCTGTTTCTTACGATGAGGTATGATAATAAAAAGTGAACAGATTCAACGCAATGCTGGAATCTCAATGATGAAAAACTTATTTAAGCTAGCGAGGTAGCAGTAGAACAGAGGACAGGTGCACGGCTTCGTCACCAGTAGCGGTGAGCTTCCTGTTTTAAAGGACAACGGCGATGCACGAGGCTTGTCGAGCGTGAATGCACGTGCGTATGTAAACTCACCAAGTCTTTCCTTCCGCATCGGTTCCGCCTAGTCATGTTCGTCATTATGGGCATATGTTTCTGTAAAATTCAATGCAACTCTGATTTGGGTATAGAGAGCATGGCGATCATATTTTTTTGCTGAGCCTTTGACGCTGTTCCAACAGCTGCACAAATACACAGTCCCAGCGTCCACTAGAAGGCAGTGATACCCCATTTTCTTCAATACGTTAGTTGAACGTCTTGTACTCTAGTGCTGTGTTTAAAGAATTTGCAGTTATGCATGTGATAAAGAACGTAAGTGTGACTAAAGAATTCACTAAATACAACCCATTTTATGCTATCCCTTTCTTTAACCGTCCTCGTAGGGTATCAACGTTCATTTGGTTGAACAGCCAACGTCTCCCCTGCTTCTTTCTTTCTTTCTTTCTTTCTTTCTTTCTTTCTTTCTTTCTTTCTTTCTTTCTTTCTTTCTTTCTTTCTTTCTTTCTTTCTTTCTATCGGCTCCCAAAACAACAACATATCAGACTACCTGAACGTGTACCACACAACTGTGTGTTATTAAAAGGGACATGGCGCAGAACTGCGTATTTTCGAACTGCGATCATCAAGAGCGCAAAAGCGGAAATGGCCAACCCATGAAAACAAACTTCAAGAACCTCAAAAACATTTGAGTCCTCGATGGAAGGAGCAAAACAACACACACACACACGCGCGCGCGCACGCAAAATGATAGTTAGAACTCTTCCTAACAGAAATGATCCATGTCGAGGATAGAGCCGGGAACGAAGAGGAAATTTAAAAAAATAAGGGGGAAGAATACAAGGGTTCAGAAGAACACACTGTGGAGCAAGTACCGAGAAACAGCTTTGTCGCAGAGCGCACATGCTTCGGAACAAAGCCGGAAGCACAGCGAGCCGCGTCTACGATGGGAGCATCGGAGGCCGGTGCTCCTCCATCCATCTCCGTTGTGCCCTCGGGAAAGTGCGGCGGCGACGACCTACGGATGTCCGGCAATGTTTTCAACAAACACAAAAGAATTGCATGTGGCCCACTGTGGCGGGCCGCATCCACACGCTAGTATTGGGAACAAATTCATCAGCCGATCAGCGAGCACACAAACACCAGCTTAAAGATAGAAAGCGAGGATCGATGGATATCAACGCGTCTTTGATATATATGGCTGAGTGGATCAGGGCACCTTTTTCTTACGCTCTTTATACCCGCTTCTCTGCACCACTCTGCCGCTTTCTCATTCGTTATATCGCTCAAAACATTCACTTCCTTTCTGCTGTTAATTCTGATGAAAGCTCCTTCACGATTTCTTTCTTGCTTCCAAATCAGCTGCAGCAGGCCGGTAAACTTTGCTTTGTCATGTTTGTGTTTGCTATAGGAATTTCTCCAATCTGCATCATACAAGAGATCCTTGCGACCTTCTTAACGTCAGTTAGGCACCTCTGCCGCTGCCGAGCAACTGCATTCCCCGCGATGTTCTTGTGATTGTTTACATTATCATACGCCGTTCCAGCAGGCACACTTGTCGCGACTGAGTCTATTTTGGCTGCAGAAGTGTTGCACGCCTCAGGCATGGCTCCAGTGCGAGGGAATAAGGACCGGTGTCACGCGCGAGGGCCCCGCCAAACAGAATATCGAATCTCGTTGGCAGACGCCGGCAGTTACAGACAAAAAATAAAAGGTAGATACAGGAGAAGCAGATGTGTGCCTTCCGCCACACGCTGTTTTCCTGCGTTTCGGGTAACAACACGTTTGCGAAGCCTCCAACAGTGCCAGCAGCATTGGAACACCAGTGAAAAGTTCCAGTTTGGTTGTTTTCTCGGCTTAATGTTTAGTGTATCGTAGTGTATATTTCTGTTTCTTACTGCCAAAATAAAAAGAGAATAATAAACGAAGTACAGTCATACATCGTACAGTTTTGATAGCCACGGGCTTCGCAACAATTGTTTTAGGGGCTTCTGGCCCGCACTCGTCTTCGTGAACAACATCTTTGTTTATTGAGCAAGGTTGAAATTATTGTAGGGCTACATAATTATTCCTTGCGTTGTAAACTACCTTTGCAGACGACTGAGGTGTGTCTAAGTAGATGTAGGGTGTAAAAGCATGCATCCCTCCAGCCTTTCGAACTCCAAGTTCCGAATAATATCTGCTCAACACCCATCCTTTTGTCTCTCATTACCTATAAAAAATAGGCGCGGCAAAAGCTAATCCCTGTAAAGGTACCCAGCATGGCCAATCAGTTTACATAGGTCAACATACTCACAGTACACACAGCAATTAGTCTCTGCGCTCGAGTCTTCTTTGCTTCACCGCTGCAGTCTCAATTAACACTCTTCTAAAATGCTGTTCAAACGTAACATGGCGCCATCACTTGAACGCGGGAAATTCAAATTGATTGTCCGCATAATAATGCAAGCTATCCCCGTAACGCTTGTTATTTGAAGATGGAGATTTAAAAGAAGGACATGGAATGAAAGCTAACAGAGTAGCTCCCCTGTAATCGCTGTGTTGACCAAGAAAATGCAAGCACAACAATAAAAGTATCCACCAAAATTGGGCTATGTGCAAGTGGCCAAATTTAATTGGTCGGCGGAAACGAAAGAAGATTCATGTGCACGAACACAAATAGAATCCTGTGCGAAGTGTTTAAGGTTTTCTAGTTTTTGGTGCTGGAGCAGTTGGTTAAAATTTTCTCGCGGCCATGGTCTCCATTTGCATTTCCTTTTCCTTTAGATAAGCCTTGTGATCTTATTTCAAATGTATCCAATTAGTGGTATTTCTTACGCCAGTAGGGTGCACGATCGTAACAAGTTAGGATAGGACTCATGAGGCACTTCCACCAGTCTATGTTTTATCGCATGCTGGGCGTTCTCCGTAGCTTGCGAGATACAAAGGATCAAAGTGCAACTTAGTAAGCCTAAAAGGAGAATGGCGTATTGTTCACAGTACTTTTCTGCAGCAGAATAGAATGGCTGGCGTAAGATTAAGACAAACATAATTTGTTAAAAGATTGTAAAGCGTGTTCACAAGCCAAAATGGGTCGCGGCATCATTTGTGATTATTTATTTTGTTTTTTTAACACAATAGTGTGTTCTAGCGGAGTCCACCATCAAATTCCTGACACGGATGTGACGTCGTCACGAACGCATAAAATATGATCTCTTTTAACAGGGATTCTGCCACCATCTAGGACGGGTGAAACGGTCAATGTCATTATTACTAACCGTACATTGTTATGAAATGTGCTGTCATTCGATGCTGAGGTGAAGTAAAGTATGTTCACGCATGTTGCCCTACGTAGGACAGTAACTAATGTGTTTAATTTTATGGTTTTGTCAAGGTTTATGGCAATGTTGTGCTTAATATGATGGTTTTGCAAAAGTGTACGACCATGTGAACAGGACGTGTGTGCCTCTGCTGTTGTCTTTGCCAGCGTGGGGGCGAAGGACTGCCTCAAGCCATCCTTGAATGGCTTTTCCCTTCGCCTCCCATCACATGTATATGTCATAAACCAATAAAGAATCAATCAATCAATCAAGTACTGCATTATGCGCTTACGGGCGCCGACAGTGAGCGCTTCGGTAGTCTCAGGGCAGTGGAGGCTCCAACGCGGGTGTAGGCAGGTGTGGGTGGTGTAGCCTTAATGCTGAGGCGACGAGGCGGCTCCCGCACATGGTTTGTCTTTCGCGTCCGATTAACCTGCGGCACCTCGTCGCGTACGGAGTGCAGCTTCAACAAGCACCAGCAGTGCTTACACGCCTCCTACTCCTTCGCTTGCTATGCCACCAACTAAGAAAACTGCTGCGATAAGCGGCGCAGAAAGGCAACGACGTCGGCTGGCAAATCTCAGTTTGGTCCGGAAAGAGACACGCCAGCGAGAAGCAGAACGCCTTCGTGTGTTCGTGGCGGACGCTGCGAACTCTGTAGTCGCATTACTGAAGCTGAGCGCTTCGGAACTTGACCGTCTGCCCAAGAAACTACAGAGCCGGATTAAAATGTTCGTGCCTTCGCCGAATCAACTCAACAGGAGGGCACCGCAATCCAAGCAAACCTGCAACATGGTCGCCGACCCACAAATTGGTCGCCTTTCGCTGCGGCGGAGCGTGAGCTCTCGAGGCAAACATGCAACAGCTTCTGTGAAGACACATTTCACTTCCCTGTTCTACCGATTCCTATGAAAGAGGGATCAACCATATGTCTTTACCCTTTGTCTGTTTATTTGGGCTTGGGGACATAATACAATTATGATTGCACAAAAGGTGACTTAGCGGAAAGTTGTGCACTGGGCATTTTTGAACGCCCCCTAGAAATATACAATTAATAATACTTGCTTTTATATGAATGCTTAACAATTTATGTAGATTATCTTGCATAAATAGAAAAATTCATACGAGGTCCTCCAACGTATGTTGAGTTGCGCATTGAGTCATTATATGTACCTCCACACATAGAAGCTACCGATGCAAAATAACCTCGAAATCACAAGATTGTTTCTTAATTTAAGCTTGGGTTCCAGGAAACTCGTGAACGCACTTATCGCTAGCAACCAGTGTTTGTCATGTTCTGAAGAAAACAGTTATTTATTAGCATGTTGCAAACGCGTCGTGTACTTTACAACTAGCACCGAGAGAGGGAGAGAGAGGGAGAGAGAAACAAAAAGGGAAAGATAAGGAGGTTAACCAACGACGAGCCCGGTTGGTTACCCTTCACAGGGTGCACCGCAGAAGTGTTGACGCTTGCGACGAGCCAAATAAGTGCACATACACTGCAGGCTGCATGCCTTTTCAATGTGAACAACTGAACGATGCACAGCTTGTGAAGGAAGTTACATGCCATTCGGCTGATGTAACCTTACGTTTGCCGCCATGTTTACAGATGTGCTTTTCTTTGGTTGTGGTGTTCTGGCGCTTCTGCCACGGGTGATGTCCTTTTAGTGCTTTAATTAAAAAAGCATGCTCAATCAAGTATCTTCAAGCGTGTGTCAGAAATCGGCATATTTTTTTTTTATTCACAGGCGATAAAACCTGCAATATACCAAGAGAGAAGAAAGCGATCTTGGTAACAATGACGTGATCATTTTTTCAGAAATGTTCGATAACTCACCTTATGAATAGTAAAGTACCTGACACGGGGGCAAACTAGATGGAATGGACACAGTTTGACAATTGTAGCGATTTGGCTATTTTCTAAACTATAGGAACGACTTTTCTTCCATAAGTATACTCTCACGCAAGTGCAAAATTTATTTTATGTAAATAGATATCCAAATGAATTGTAGCGTCGCATCATGAGAAAAAGAAATAAAAAACAAGTTTGTGATATAAGAACAAAAATTGAACTTTAAAGCACCCTGAAAACTTGTTTATTTACCGTACATTTGGCGGAATCTCCCCTCCTCTGCCATAAAAAATTTTCGCAAGTACATTTCCACTATATATGCCTCCACCAGAACAAAATGAATAAAAAAAATTGCAAGGAAAGACACAGAGAAAACTCTCACGGAGCAGCAGCCAAAAGAAAGTCAGCGCCACCATCCGGAAACCGCGATAAGTGCGGGTGGATAAACAAAACCTGCCCGGCTAGCTCAAGCAGCAAATACAAGAGCCAAACAAGGACGAAAAAAAAAAGGACGACATAACCCCGTATAGAATCGGAGAAGCCAAGTGGGATGAAGGGGCAACCAGAAACGACAAGGTTAAGGATAAGAAAAAAAAGCAGCATGGAGAATTGCTTCGGAAATGGATGTGACATAAGTACAGAAAACTTCAAAAGCAATCGTAAAGCAAGACGGCCGATGGAAGTTATAGCCACCAGCAGAAACTTCTTCCCATAAGAAAACTTGGCCATGTGACGTCTGGACACGGACTTCATGACGTTGGCATGTCTGTCAAAGTTGTAAATGATAATACATTCGTATGTGCCACAGCGTAGCGTTTTTCTTTCATAACACACTGGATACTGTAGATGTTGAAGAAAAATCTTATGTAACCGTTCTATAAAAGCAAAAATAGCTTAAGAACGGCATATTTGCAGCACTGTCTGCACAAACTGCACTAATTAGTGGCGGATGGGAGCAAGCCGCGGATGGGAAGAAGCCGTCCTGTTCTCGAATATTGCCAGAAAAATTAGCGAATATTACCTTAAATAACTAACTTTGGTCCTTGCCACGCCTAATGTAGTATGATTGAATCCGCATTGCGCCACCTCTCAGCCCCGTAGACGGCAGCCGTACATTGGGACAGTTTGAAGAAAGGGTCGAATTCATCTGTGCTCTAGCGTAATGTGAGGTCACAGACACCTGCACTGCCGGTGCAGAATAAGCTGTAATCTGTTTGAAAGAATCATAAAGGACAAGTGACCTCCAATCTTAAAAATTTAATTGTGGGTTTTTACGTGCCAAAACAACGATCTGATGTGAGGCACGCCGTAGTGGGGGACTCCAAATTTTGGACTATCTGGGGTTCTTTAACGTGCGCACAAATCTAAGTACACGGGTGTTTTCGCATTTTGTCCCCATCGAAATGCGGCCGCCGTGGCCGGGATTCGATCTCGCGACCTCGTGTTTAGTAGCCCAACATCACATGCACTAAGCAACCACGGCGGGGACCTCCAATTTTCAACATGTGGTTTACGTACCCGACGTTATGCATAGTTTAGGATAGGTATAGTACATGTAAAGTTGCATATTCTTTTTGCACCATCATCACTTCGCCGTTATTTATTTTATGCTTAAGAGCTGCTTATAAGGTGTCATGTCAGGGGAAGAAGGGGGGGGGGGTCGGAGAGCTGGTAGCAAAATTGAGAAGCACACAATTCCAAACGAATAGAATGATTGACAGAGTAGCAGCCATACTTTAGAAAATTGAATACAGAGTCAATGAAAGTAAAAAAAAATCGATTGTTTCTTTCACCTGACTGTACAAAATGTATGCTTGTTCAACAGTAGAAGGAGCGTGCAGTTGAACCAAAAATGTAAGAGACGGTTGATAACTGGTGATAAGGACATTAATTAGATCAAACAAATAGCTCGTCCATATAAAAAGGAAAACAAAGTGCGGTGGAGGAGAGCGTGTGGCACGGATTATATTCGGCTTCTTTCTGGAAAAAACGGCGACGGAGGGCACGCTTCCCTGGATTCTTCGTGCGTACGGTCTTTCACCGAACTTGAAGCCTGCTTCATTCGAGAAAGAGGTCTTCTGACTTTTAAACTGCCTTGTCCAAACGATCAAACCGATATTGCTGCTAGTGATTCTTTAAATCCTGCTGAATCACTATCGAAAAAGGCAGCTTTGCGGAAGTGTGCTCTCCTCTTGAAAAGCTGTAGGAAGAGATGCTTTATTTGGAGCTAGGAGTCACGAAAGCGTTGATCGCTTTCGGAGTCGAAGAGGCGAGAAGTCTGGTTTGCCATGCAGATGCACTCTACGAAAACAATAAATGGGAAACACTGACATACACGCGACCGTGGTATGTACGTCTTCTTTCGTGCAAAAAAAATATATATCGGTAGGTCGCACCGCCGTAAAAAACAATACCTCTTGAATTAAATGTATAGTTGAGTTGGTGCATGATAGAGAAAAGTCCAAACTCCTAAGAAGCAACGGGAGGGCAGTAGTAGCAGTGCAAGTAGAGATTTAAAGAATGACAAGGATACTAAAAGTGACCAAAGTCATGTGGTCAGAAGTAGCTGCCAAATGATGAGTGCGAATGCGGCTTGGACACGCGAGGACGTCATCCCTCATTCAGCCGGTGAGGCACCCATGCGACTGTGATTCCGCAGACACGTGAGTCAGACGCCTAGTGCTTGGCGAGTGGATCACCATGATCCCCACCGCACCCTTACCTACTTACGAGTGGTCTGTATATCTGGTCGCCGGGACTTTGTCACGAAAGTTCGCACTTGTACATCTGTGTCTCACTCGGAACGTGATTGCGCTAGAAATGAGCGCTTTCTTTATTTACGTGCGTGTGTATGGTTCGTGGGCCACGCCATAGAATAAAGTACATATTTAAAAAGAATTTCTTTTCGCTAGCGCACAACTCTGGTGCATTGTACAATGAATTGATGCATACATAAATAAGAACAAATAAGCCCCACGTCGCATGTGATCATCGCGTCAAACAAAATTATGAGGTAAAATCGTAATACATCGAAGCCGGCTATCTGAAGTGCATTTACCATGCCGTTCGGGGAATACATTATCCGGCAACACGCACGCAGGCAAACCCGCGAACATTGGAGAATGCGTTGCTTTCCTATGGTTGTTGTCAGCCCTCACATCTTTGTCGGTGCCTATAAACATTGCGTAATCATTGATGGAAAAGATAACTGTGACCTTAATAAAAGCAGGATATTTGCACCAATTGGGAGGGAAAGAAAAAAAGAAACAACAAAGGATGCTATGGCATTCTCCGGACCCCGGGTATGCCGGTGCAAACATGACGTGTTCCTGCAAATACGCAACCGATGCTTGGTCTTCTGGAAGCTGCTTCGTATCCGCTCGAATAACTTCCTTTGTTACAGTAAGATGCGTAACAGAAGTCCAGAGGCCCATGCCCTCGAGCGTGAAAAAGCCTTTGTTGAAGCCGCGTGACGGGACAAATGCATGGAAGAAACCGGCTAAACCAATGTATTCTTTCTTTTTTATATACTTCATGAAAATAACTTCGAGCGTTCGCAATGCAGGCAGGGGTCACATTTTTAACGTTCGCATTTGTAATGCTTACATTATGCTGGGAGATTTGTAACCAGCCTTATGGTCTCACCACGCGCATTTCACACTTTATATGTAACATGGGCGACCCTGTTGTGAAATATGCTTATTGATTCTCCTGAAGTTCGTGTTAAATTTGTTTCGCGCAAATTTCGCCTTAAGCGTCCTTTCTAGCACATTTAATCGGCCCTGCTACGCTGTGTACGTTATTTCTAGTGGAGGATCGTCCAGATCCGAGATCATCAGATTTGAATAATTAACGTTTCCACTCAAAAATGCGCTTTTTTACAGTCACGTGCTATATCTTCAAGCTATGTATTATCGGTTGCCGCTTAACATCATATTACAATGACATTAGACCGATATAACAACCCCGGTAATGAATAGCAGCCATCGTGCGCCAAATCTATTTAGACTGCGAGCGGCTTTCATGCATTTGCAAAAACGTACGCAGGCTAACACGCCGGAGCTGTATAAAAATAAAACAAGCTTGTTGTAGAAAAATTTTGCGTGAAAAGCGTACAGGCAAAAGAGAAGAAACAAAACAAAGGATAGGAAACTCCCTGAAAGAGATTTTGGACAGGGAAAAAGCGCCGGGGTGTAGTGTACGTGGTATTCACTGCACGGTGCGATTACTTTTGCAGAGCAGGTACGCGTTATGCTTTCTCGAGAGACACTAGGAAGACAGCACGCAGCGCTGCAGATTCCACCTCCTGCCTTTTCTTCTCGATGGCATCATAAATAAGCGATTCAAAAATTTTCAAAAGAAAAACCTCCGCTGATGGTGCATATCCCTTCTTTCCCTACCTTTCGTTTTCCTCCTCTGCCTTTTACTTTTATTTCAAGAGCTCCTGCTTCAATTTATCTTGCCATCGATTTGGCGCATATTCTCCTTTATCTAGGGGAAAGGTGCACTGTGCAAAAAATTCGTGCTTGCGAGAGAATCACGAGAGGAAATACGAAGACGAAGTAAGACCGGCTGAAGCACCGTAAAATCAGTGTGCAGAAAACTATCCAATATCTCAGCCTCTTCCCGTTCCCACTAAAGAAAAGAAAGCCGAAAGAAAAGTGATCGTAGTGTGGACGAAAACAAAAGATCGAGGTGCAGCAATGCGTTGCTAGAATCCGGGTAAGTTATCGGTGCAAGAGGAAGAGGACATCGGGCACTGTGCTGTAACGGCGATAATTTAGGCTGGGTTTTCTTTTCTTTTTCGTCGTGTCCGTGTTGGAGGGAGAGATGAAAATGTGCACATAGGGGTAAGCCACTCGCTATTCAACGTGGCTTCTGCTGTTCGTGGCTCTCCGGTCTCGTTGGTCGTGGTCGTTGGTTGCGGCTATGAGGCAGTCTTGATGTCGTTCCAAACCGTGTCTCGGGGGAATCCTCTCACACAGAAAAGCCGATGTAGTACATGTCTCCGAGTCCAGTCCTAGTGAACATCTTGCCTAACTTCTTTTTTTTTCACCTCAGCTTTGCGTTTCTTTTCCTTTGCACGTTTTTCAATGTTTTATTTATGTTTGTTTCAACGTTTTTCCATCATCTCACTGGTGTCTAAATGCGATCGGTACGCTCCATTGTCGCGCGGGGCTTCTCACTTTTAGTGGACAGAGCAGCACCATTCTCTGTCTCTTTTCTCTCTCTCTCTCACACACATGCACACTCACACGCACACACACATACACACACACGCGCACACACGTACCTTTGCTACCAATGCGTGGCACTCTCATCGCAAGCACAGTGAGTGCCACCAAAGGATTTTTTTTTGTTCTTTCTTTGAGCACTTGTCGACGTGTCCCCCTTGTTCAACGACAACGCGGAGCAAGGAAGTGGATTGACGGTTAAGACAAATGTGCAGTAGGCAATTGCGCAACTGCTTTTCTTTTTTGAAGGTTTGTCTCACTTTCTTATAGTTATGTTCCTTTTTTAAGGTTTATCTCACTTTGTCACCTTTGTTATAGCTCCCTGATTTCCCGCCAGACATATATATCCTCGCTACTCTACCGGCGGTCGTGAGAGGCGGGCTGGAAAGCACGTAGGCAGGCTCCCGTCATTTGCCTAATGATCGAGCTGTGTAGGTTTAAAGAATTTTTTGGCGTTGGTTTCACTAATCACACAAAATTATTGGCACGATGACACCGCGATGTGGTTTCTCAATTAGGACTTAAATTGATGCTGCAGTTACGCGTGCTATCATCAAGCGGAAACACTTCTAGCCGACCCATTTTTGCTGAACCATATTACAATGATTCGGAGATCTCGGTCATGTAATGTCTTCATAGCATTCGTCCTCAGCTCATATCGTGAGCTACACACACTAGTCTACATATACTAGTCTGCGCGCAGATATGTTCATCTGCTTTGAGTGATGTTAAAGATATGGATGAAAATTGTATATCTTATCGATACATAAATCATAAGTGACAACACTTTCAATAGGAAATTGCTGAGTAGCCTGCAGGATGGCAAACTTGTGGCATATATTGTTCTTCGTATTTTATAGAGTTACCCGTTTATAGAAACAAGTTCTGCGAGGTTTCTGGAATGGTTTCTGAACATTCCACGTAGACATAATATTTGCCTTTAGTGCTCTTTAGGATGAAAGTGCATAATTTGAATAATGCAACGTACGGAAGCCCTACATCCATTCATGACATTTTTATTGCGAAAGTGTTATATCCCCCATTACGCGAAAATCCTGCGTTGTCATCGGTGGCATGACTGAAAGATGGTACCGAAAATGAGCGATGGCACGCCGAGTAAAAAGACGTCAAAAATGCTCGGATTGACGTCAAATTTATGATGCACGTTTCTGTAAACAAAGCCAATTACGGGAATTGAAAAAGAAATTTGGTACCTCTCGGTATGGGTGGCAATTGAACCCGGACCGCCGGGGTGCGGGACGAGCATGTTTCCCTGACGCCACGAGAGTTCTACAGCGAAGGTTGCGTAAAGTTGTGCCTAGTGCGGGTGTCATTGCACAAGTGACGTCACTGCTTCCGTCGCTGACTCCCACGTTTCACTTGCTCTTCGGTTTTCGTCGGTGCTGTGTCTACTGCGATGCACTCTCGACGCCAAATCATGAGTGAATAAAATGAGGTGTGTCTAGTGCGTGCGTCATTGCACACGTCACGTCACTGCCTTCCGCATTTACCCTTCGAATTCTATCGGTGCTGTGCCCACTGGGATGCGCTCTGAAGCGTCTACCTCAGCGGTATCTGTGAAGCGTGGTCGCCCACGGAAGCACGACGCAGAAGATGAAGCAAGGGAGCACGAAAAGGAATGTCGTGAAAGTTTATAACGTGAACGACGACATACGGAAGAATACCTAAGCGAAAACATTTCCCCAAAGCGATTACAATGCTTTCGCATTCCTGCACGTAAGCAGATTTAAGTGTCTGCCGAACTTTTTGACTTGGCTCTGACAGCCTCGAGTTGGTTTTGCAGCTTTGCAGACAGTGGTAACTAGGCCTTGATAGATGTTGCCAACGATTTCACAACTTTACCCTATTTTCTCTATATTTTTATTGCGGTGTTCCTTTTCAGCATGGTTGACGGAACAAGGGGCGCTTGCAGCACAGCAGCTGGAGGACTCTTTGCTTCACAGGGACTGCTGCAAGCAATGCAAAGCGGTAAGTGTAGAGCAAATAGCACTACTACTACACTCTGCAATCGCGTTCTTGCTCTTGCTTCTTGCATATAAGGGCCTCCTCTAGCTGCCTTTAAGAAGTATGATTAGGAGGCCTGGCCTTCGGTTGTGTCTTCTTGATGTACTGCACCATAAATTTGAATTATATGGCAATTTGTCGTTGCAGATGTGCTCTTCCTCGGCGCTTACTCAACAGAGGGGCATTCTGTAATGTGCACTGGCAATGTTGTCTTGGCCGATGCGCATAGCCCGCTACTCCAAATTACAGTCTTGAGACAAGGCGTGGAGCTTTCTGAAATCATTCAGTTATAAGTTTAGTACATGCGGTGTCATGTCTGGTTTGCACCTACAATCCTGTATACCATTTAAATATTAACAACGTCGTGAGACACCGACCATCTCACTCATCTATCTCAATCAAAAGGTTATTTTTGTTAGAAATGCATACAGACGGTACACTAAGTCGTTACATAGGAGTGAAAACGCGGTATAATGTTGAACATCTGTGCCTCCTAATGATTTATTTTCTTGCGCCCTTCAGCCGTCCAACGACATCCAACGTCCAACCGTCCAGCCGTCCAACGTCCAGCTGACGCAGAACATTTATCGTGTTTAGGATCCAGTCCCTTTAGATAGCACAGCCGAGTCGAGGACAGCCAGCTGCGGCATGCCCTCGGATTACGTTGTTCGCTACGGCGTTCGGCCCATTTCGCTTCGAGGCGGCAGGGATGACAACTGGAGGGTCGTTTCGTAATAGGCTCGTGGGCTGTTTCCTATGTTCTTCTGGGACGACTCGTATCAATTCTTTCAAAAGGTAAGAAACACAGGCGAGGCCAGAGATGAGATATCTAGAGCCATAACACAATATTTGGAGTAAGGGATGCTTATGTAGGAGAGACCTCGCAGACAGCCCCGCGCGCCATGTGAATGCGGTTATGTCCAGCCTAGGCACAGGTGCTAATGACATGGGGGATTAAGGAATTCAAGCCACGAGTGAAAAAAGTTAACTGGGCGGCGTTGTTTTCCTTAACCATATAAGATGATAGTGTTTTATGTGCATTGGAAAAGCATGCGCGTTGCGAATACTGATGCTCCGGTCGAGACATCGGCTTTAAGGAGCGAAAAAAGAAGACTGGACGCTTTCTAAAAGAAATTAATTATTCACTGTCAAAAAAGAAAGTGGGAGGGGGCACCAATTCTTGGCGTTGTGGTCGGACTGAAGAGAGTCCGTTGCTAATGTGAAAGTAGGGTGAAATATTAAAGATAAGCGCTGGCTTCGCTTTAGGCATTACTTTGAAAATTGCTCGTTGAGCCATAATTTATCGAAGAAATTGCTGTGCTTCAAAATTTTGTGCTACCGGACAAAGTGAGTAATGAAACAAAAGTGGAATGAATATCGCTTTATTTCTTGGCATACGCCACCCATAGAATATTCAATAATGTGCTTATTATGGATATCTTCATGACTGACTAGCCGGATAATTTTATTAAATACGATCATTGTACTCTGCTGACGTGAGCCGGTCAAACGGTCGATAAGAGCTAGTTTCGTATTTGCGCAGTTAAATACACTGTAAAATAATTTACTCCCTAAAAATGAAGAAGGGTGTAAATGTGTCTATAACTCACACCCTTAGGGTGTACGTTATATAGATAACACCCTAAGGGTGTGAGTTATAGGTACCTTTACACCCTTCGTCACATTTAGGGTGTAAATTATTTTACAGTGTAGGCTTAATGATGGTGCGGCTTCACAAAATGTTGTATTTAAGCATTGACCTTTCGGAAAATTTTGCCATGATGTGCTGAAAATGCTGGCCTTAGCCTGTTTTGACCACCTGCCTTGTTAGAAACTGTTACCTTGGGTTCTCGACTGGACAAGATGTTCGGTCGCCAGGATTTTAGTGCGCTTATTGGTGCCCAGTAAGTTACATATGATACATTGATATATACCCTAGTTTCTAGCGCGCATGTTCTACAGCATCGTATTGCACGTCGTTGTTATGTTATTTTTTATTCCACGAGCAGCGGACTTTCAGCTTTTCTTCGAACAAGCTGTTTCCTCTAACTAAAATATTCTATGAATTGTCTTGAACTTATGCCATATATAAATAAAAAATTTAAACAACTTTCCAGACATATTGTCGCGATGCAGAACAGGGCGTACAGACAAGAGACGATGACGAAGAAGTGTTGTTGTTGCTGGGGCTCTGCAAATGCCGAAGGGCATGACCCTCAATTGAAAAAGTCCATCAGGCGTAATAAAGGCTGTTTTCTCGCGATCTTCCTCGTCAACAGCGATCTGCTAGTAGCCCGAGCGGAGGTTAATCGCTGAAAGATATTTCGTTCCATGCAGACAGTCAAGTGCATCATTGATATCAGGCAATGTATACACGCATTTTTTGATGATGTTGTTCAGATGGTGATAATCAACACGAAATCTCCAGGTGTTGTCTTTTTTCTTGACCAGAACAGCTGGTGAGGCCCACAGGTTCGCGGTAGGCTCGATGATGTTTTCCTTCAGCATATTCGGGACTTCGCTTTGAATGATGCGGCGCTCTGCAGCAGACACGCGGTAGAGGCGGCGATAGACGGGGCTTGCGTCACCGGTGAGAATGCGATCAATGACTACGGCTGTATGGCCGAGTGGGCGGTCATCGAAATAAAAAAAAAAATATCGCGGCAACTGAACAGAATGCGCCTAAGGTGTTCGGTTAGAGCTGGAGAACGGTTGGTAGCGATCATTTTGTGACGTTGTAATACGGTGACGAAGCCAAACGGGAACACGCGACGATAGGGCTGACAGAGGCAGAAATAGTGGGCGTGAGCGGAGATATCTGGTACTCGTGCACAGGCGTCAGGTAGGCCACTGTCATGTTCCCGAAAAGTATGTATGCAACAGGCCCAAAGTTAAATATGGAAAGCCAAGTGGAATTTTCGACAATGGTGACGACGGTACTTGGGAGCGCGACGCCATTCTGTAGAATAACGTCGACAAACGGAGAGACGATCTAGTTGCCATCAGGAACATGGCGTCGAGCGTTAAAGGTACAGTGGTAGCGGCTTGAGGTGGCAACCGGGCGAATCCGGCAGAACACAGGGAGGGATGATGTGCGTGAGAAACAAAGCAGCTGTCAGAAAAAAGGCTCAACTGCACGGCAACTGTAGCGCAGTCTATTTGGGCAGAATGGGTCGAAAGAATGTCCAGCCCAAAAATCAGGTCATGCGGACAGCGCTCTAACACAATAAATAAGAAGACGGTTTGATGGCCGGCAGTCGTTACTCGTGCTGTACACATGCCGACAACCGGTGGTGTACTGCCATTGGCAACACGTACTGTGCACGGTACGGCAAGCGTGAGGACATTTCTGAGTCTTTTGCGAATGGCGGCTCTCATTACATACATCTGCGCACCGGTGTGGACGAGGGACTTGACTGGTACTCCATCCATCTGAACGTCTAATATATTTCCAAGGGTAGGCAATGTGATCAGTTGATTTGCAGGCCGGGTCGTTGATGCAGCATCACCTCCGGGAGCTGCACCCACTAGTTTTCCTGCGGCACGAATGCGGGGGACGGAGAGCGGCGGGCCTGCGGCGAACGAGACCGGCGACTTAGAGGCGATGGTCACCGGTTGGGTCTGAAGGACGTAGGTACGTTGTCGTATTCGTAGATGAAGGACGCAGAAAGAAACGGCGAGCCCATTCATTTGGATGGTCAGACAGGAACCTCCACCTAGGAGGCGAAGACCAACGGCTGCGGCAAATGACGAGCGATATGTCCAACACGTGAGTAATTGAAACAAATCGGCCTATCGTCCGGCGTTCTCCAGTCGGCCGGGTTATGACGGCGAGTTGGAACCGCTGTAAACGGGGAAGCAGTGGTTGGCCCGGCGTGGTCCCAACTGAGAGCGGCATCACTAATGGGGCAGAGAGAGGCTTAAATTTTTCATCTCCTGTCTGAAAACGGCCTGTATAAGCTTGACAGAACATGAGTATTCTGGGCAATGCTGACGAGGAATGGCGGGAGACATGCCTTCGAGCTTGCGCTGAATTAACCGCGTCAAAATTTCTTGTCCAGACAGAGAAGGTTCACGTGGCTGTTCCTGCACATGAAGGCGTCGGAGCTGTATTTGGTAGCATGTTGCACTGCTGCGTAATGCAGCGACTCTTCATTTGTTCGAAATTGCAGCACTCTTTGATGATCGCGTCCACCGAGTCCTAGTTCTTGCAGAAAAGCAGATTGAATGCGTCATCTGCTATGCCCTTCAGGATGTGGCCAATCTTGTTGGTCTCGTTCATGTCTATGCCAACATTACGACAGAGCGCTAGGACATCTTGAATATATGCCACGTAATATTCTGTCGGCCTTTGAGCACGGGTCGATAGCTCCTTCTTCGCGGCCAGCTGACGGCCAAGTAGCTTTCCCAAGGGTTCTAGAAGCTTCTGCTTGCAGACGTCCCAATTTGTTATGTCGTGTTCGTGTGCCTGGTACCATGATCAATGGGTTGTAAACGTCCAACTGGAGTCATGGGAGTGGGCTGCCGGCGTTGGCACAGGTCGTGAGCAGTCACATACCGGCGCACAGAGCAGTAGAGGTCGGGCCAGAATAAACGGTGCCGGACTCCGTCAGCACCATCAGGGCGCAAGTTGCGTTTGTACAGAACTCAGTCGGAAATACAGAAGAGACGAAGGGAAGGACCAGAAGTTGAGGAGCTCAACCGATTCATGATGGTTCGCAGAACGCGATCACTGCGCTGTGCATCGCCAGTGTTGAGTAAGCCTGAAATGGACATAACACTGGTGTCAAATTCGAGGTCTGTAGCTTCCGGTGGGTCAACATGGTTGTGGGACAAGCATTTGGTGCCCTGATGTAAAAGGCCGGATTTGTACACTACGGAGAAAGTGTACTATTACAATGCTCCGGTGAAGTTCAAGAGAACAATGGGCACCCTACTGCGAGGCTTGAAGTGGACCATCTGTCTGTTATCTCGACGGCATCATATTTTAAGTATGAACAACACACAATATTGTAAACTATGGGATTTTACCTGCCAAAACCACTATCTGATTAGGAGGCACGCCGTAGTGAGAGACTCTAGAAATTTGGACCTAAATCCAAGTACATGGGTGTGTTCGCATGTCGCCCCTATCGATATGCGGCCACCGTGGCCGGGATTCGATCCCGGGACCTGGTGCTGAGTAGCCCAACACCATAGTCACTAAGCAACCACTGCGGATAACACAGCAAATTATGAAAATGATATGGTTTGGCAACCACCCCGCCAGTTGGTTTCCGTACCAAACTTAAGGCAGAAAAGATGGGAGGTTCGCCCTCATTTCTGTAATTAGAATTACAGCAGCATTAATCTATCCTTTCGCTCTGATTTTTACATGGGCTTTCTCTTTCAGGAGCTCGGCTATTTGCTAATTCTATTTCACTGTGTCCTAATATTTTCTAGGCTTCACGTAATGTTTTTACAATTACATTTTCTCAACTTATTACCAAGACCAAGACAACTGAGAAACGCAAGCGTCGATGTGTGCTACCCTGCCGTACAACCAGTGTAACCAACACGTATAATGTATTCTGGCCAGACAATTTCGCTAGACTGAGAGTGTAGGTGTATATTGGATAAGTGTGAATTCCCAAACAGGTCCTTACCTTAACCGTCTCTACTACTCTACGGCAAATCAGTATGCGGATAGAACTGAACTACCTACACTGTATTACAGAAACCAGTAACATTGCAGTCATGGAAGAGACTAAACGACCCTTAGTCACGAAAGGCTCGTGTTCCTACTTCTGGAACGAAATGGCCATGGGAGAGAACTGCAAGCGTGACAGCGAAAAGCTCGGTAAAGAGTAGACAAATTGGAACAGGGAGAAGTGACTGGTCTATATAATGGACCTTTTGCGTTACACGGTTAATTAGCAAAAGCAGGAACTAAAGTGACTTGCGCACTCTCCATAATTAAATCGACCAAGAGGACGTTGATACTTTATCTTGGTAATATGACAAATGTATTTTTTTGTGTAGCTCACGCCTTTATGTAAATTGTATCATTTTAAGTAGTAATGGAATTTTTGTGCATTTATATTGTGTATATGTGTGTATGAAGTTTAGAACTTTTTTCACAATACTCATTGCTCTATATTTCGATTGAAAATTTCTCATTTTATCATTTGGTACACATGTCAAATCAAAGAAGAGGAGCGGATGGTGCCATCTACAGACTCCACCATATCAATAAACACATATTTTAAAGAAAAAGCGGCAGGTGTTGCGCAAGAAGCAGGTTTCTCTTAAGATACACTAGTAGTTTATGAGCTTGTTCCTAAGTGTCTACATCTGTATTTTATGTTCGAAGCCATACGTTTACATTCCACCTAATTGGCCTCGAGGCCAAAATGTCTGCTGACCAGGAAATAATGTGGCCTGTGAAAACTTAAGAACAGGCATGCCACTTTTATAGAATTTTATTTCTGGAAATACAACATGTTCATAGCTTTTTCATGCGAAAGGGTGGGTAAATTGATGCCTGCGACAACCGTTGAAAGCTACAAACGTTACTGCGCTAAGTCATCACTGACTTTTTTTGTGTACAACAAGCCAATATTTACTATGAATAATCAACGACTTCGCACGTGACCTTGAACATTTTAATTGTACAGCCAACTAAAGTGAACATGTGACATGTGCCTATAAACCATGGCCACGACCCACACTATTGATATTTTTACCGATCATACTAATCAAAAACGCGTGAAACAAGGATCCCTGCGAATGCTAGGCAGGCATGCCATCTGTATTATATTTTGGTTTAATTACTATGACAATACTGCGCATGTAATCTTCCAACTTTTATAGCTTAAATTTGCGTCGCACATATTGCACATACTTCTATTGCACAGAATTTTTACGGTTGCTTATGAATGTTATTGAACCCCCCCCCCCCCCCCCGAACGTAACATCCAGCACCTTACTCTTTCTCGCTTCCCACAAAATTTTGTTTCTTTTCCCAAAGGCCAAGCTTCAACGATACAAGGCGGACAAAGCTATAATACAGTGATATTCTCCTACGGCACTGGACTCTCCTCTGTAATGCTTAGAGTACGTGATGTACACGTTCCGATTACCTTTCACTTCTTTTTCTGTCTTTTCCAAACGGGCGGGCGTGGTCTGCTTTCAGGAGGCCTTTATTAGGCAGCTTCTCTTTCACTGCATGTTTGAGTGGTGTTTACATATGTTTATAATAATTTTAATAATACCACAAGGTCCATAACACTTCTGCAGGCTGCATTTCTATCTCTTCCTGCCGTTTACCAATGTTTACACTTTTTAGAAGTGTGCCATTAATCCGCAACATCACGTCGATTTCCTGCGTATATTTTGTTCATACCTGTCAACGTGACTTAGTGGTTGGCGCATTGAGCTTGGCCATGGTTATCGCGGCCACGGCTACCGCATTCTGATAGGGGTGCAATGTAAAAATACCCGTGTACCATACCACCAAGCATTGCTTGCACGTTAAAACCCCGGAATGTTGAAATTGTTGCAGACTCTTCGCCTTACGGCGTCCCTCATAACCCACTGATCAGTTCCGAAATTCAAACTCCACAATTTAGCTTTTCCTTAATTTTTGTGCACAGAAGTTGTATGTTTTCTATGTTTCATCTTGTCGGCGGCTTTGCACTGCAGTCATGTTTATCCACATATTAAAATATGATTGGTAGGGGCAACAGGTAGGGTTAACTGATATTTATATACTTACGGTCGTGCTCGGAGTTCCTTGGTGAGAGGTGACAAGCGTATTTCACACTATTCTACGGCGAAGCTGTATATGGCTAGCCAATCCGACCATCCCTCCGTCCGTCCTAGTGTCGCTTGTACGCTGAAAACTCCTCCGGCGTAGCCCTATGCACAGGCACGAAAAAAAAAGAGAGAAAGAGAGGCGCGCGATAGGCTGCACCAGTGGTGACGTCGTTCCTCTCCGCCGCAGCCGAGCGCTCGCGCAGCAGTTTCTTTCCGTCTCCGAAATAGGTAGGCAACGCGTCATATCGTGCTTCTGAGCAGGCAGTTTTCGATCAGCAACGCCGCAGGCAGAACCGCGAACGAGCTCGTCTATGCCATGCCGATGATGCATCCCGGGCACAAGAACAGGCTCGTGCAAACAAGCGCAAGCAACAACTGCGTACCGAGGATTCGGCAGCCTACCAACTCGTCCTTTAATGAACTGTCGGGATTAACCATAGATAAACGCCGGGGTCGCACGCTTCAGCTTTGCTGGTTAACCATGTGTGCGGAGTGTTTGGGCGGTGTCTTTTTTTTTTTTACTTTCGCTCCAGAAAAACTACAAAAGCGTGCGAGGGTTTAAGAAAAATCTACTGGGTAAACTTTTGTTCTCTAATTGATTGACAGAAGGCTGCAGAGCTTTTCTTTGCGAGCCCTTCCGGACTTCCTGATCATAGCATGGTGGGTGTGCTGCTGTCACGCCGAATAGCTCACACGCGGGACAGCGCTATCATCTTTACTGTCCTCGCAGGTGCCTTGACTGCTGGTCTTGTTTCGTACAGAACTACTCAGCGATGAAAGCCAATGATACCGAAACATTATCGTTACAGCAAGAGCGGAATTTTTTTAATAAAGCCAACATGTCCATGTCTATTTTCCTAAGGTTTCAGATTTCGCACTTCTGCTTAGTGGCTATTTCGCAAAACCCTTGAATGACGGGAGAAGTAGCCGGAAAGCCGCGAATGTGTAGGTTGAGAGGTTTAGCCAACCTTCGAGAAAAGATTAGCCCTGAAATACAGAAGGAGAAATGCAGTCCTTTGCAGTTCATCGTGAACTAAGATGCTGTTGTCTCAGATTCGCAGTTAACAACCTAATAAAGATAAATCTCATTGTTATAGTGAATTTCGGTAATATAGGGGATGAACAAGTTTTCTGTTATCGTAATATATGCACTCGTTTTCACAAAACGGTTCATATGCTATAGCATATTCTACCAAATGCACAAAAAACTTAGAATAGCGAACCTGTTTCTGTGTCAAAGAACATGACAATGTCTTTGAAACAGCTATGCTAGCCAAATCGATACCTGGTCATTCAATATCGTTTGTGCAAACAGTAACTCTTGTGAATTCGGCCTTAGGTTTATGTAATCAGCAGTTTACTTTGATTCAATTAAACGATACTGTGCTTAACGAGGAAATGAATGAACAAAAGAATAAATCAAGATACCGAAAGGGTGAAGAAAGAAAAAAAGTATTTCTGCAAAGTGCAATAAAGTGAACAGTCATTAGTGCCAGTACCATCAAGAAATAACAAGAAACATGGTTTAACATGCATTATGCTCCTAGGAAGCATGACTCAGGTTTCTAGAACAATGTGTCATTCATCTTGTTGACCGCATACACAGCTGGCACTTAAATATAGTTCTAGCAAAGTTGGCGAAAATAAAAAATCTAACCCAGTCAAGAGTACATTGACGTGGCGTAAAAGTCATAAATCGTTACATCAAAACATCATGCGGCTCTCGCACACATTATAGCATCACCAGTCACGAGGCAGCATTAATGAATTAGGGCAGGTATGCCCGAGCAAAGCAAGAACACCCAAAGTTTTGTAGGAATTGAAAAGAAACGACAACGAGCAAAAAAAGAAAATGTTCGATTCAGTGGCACCGCCGACTGCCATTCAGGTGCCTGCCCTTTGTGTAGTGCTGCCGTCTCGTCATTCATAATTGACGAGCAGAAATTACGGGCCTCCTTCGTGCTAGGCTCTACCGTTAGGCACTAAAAATAGCGGGTCCGAGCTGACGCGCAACCACGGAAAGGAAAACAGCCATATGCCGACGATCGTTTGACGCAAGGCCCAGGGGGCACCGCTTACGGCTCATACACTTTTCGCCTCCATCGTTATCCGAAATGCACTGAAAAGCTACAACCGTAGTCCCCGCAGCCTCAGAGACCATTCAGTCTCGGGGCTCCATGCGCTTCGAGCATCGCGCGGGTCGGTTTTATTGCGAACCGCGTTTCCATTAACCCCACTGCGCACGCAATGCGTCGGCCTGTAAGTTTGCCTCAAGCGCGGTGCATATTTTAGAAATCCGCTACGAAAATGCATTATAGAAGCGGCGCTCACTTTCCAATGCATCATCTTCGGCTGTGGCTCCTCGGCACAAGAACTGTCAAACATGTATCTGCGTCGCTCGTTTAGATGAACAGCCTGACACGAATTTTTGAAATCTCGTTAATAAAGCACTTGCACTTTAATGAAGCATCCCTAAACTTCGTTTAAACGTCCCATCTCTCATATCTACCTAAAACGGTGTACTTTAGCGCCGGACCTGAATTTGTTCAGTGTGTTTCACGGCCTTACACCAGAGCCTTCCTGCTCTTATTGTCAACCGCGCTAAATATTAGGATGTCGATAATTACGTGTATATACATCACGCTAGATGCAATAAATGAAGAGGGTGAGGCTCGAGCCCGTGTAGAACAGATACGACTCGTGCAAAAAGAATGAGCGTTTATATGTGGCAAAATTCTCCCGACGAAGTCGATGCATCTTGATGAAAGAAGATAAACAAATAGTAACTGAAACAAGGGCTCCAAGAAATAAAATATGTTAGCTTACACTTAAACGAACGAAGTCTTAGATTAATGAACAAAGAAGCAGCAAAGTGCAGTGTACGTTACTTTAGCAACAGTAGCAGCCTGTGGGATGGCAAATTTGGGGCTTTTCGTTATCCAGGATCCAACTTCGATATTTCTTGTCATTTTTTTTCCACATTCCTTGCTCCAAGCAAATAGACAAAAAAGAAACATACGAGACAAGCGTTCGCCTATCCAGAATATATGGAAAGACCAAGGTTCTCACATATCGGCTAAATTTCAGTTTTGGTTAGGGCTGCCAAATATTTTTAACTGTTCATGTTGAAGTTAGTGCAGCAAACTTATACAAAGGACCAGGAAAGTACACCGCACAAGGATTGTCCCGTGTCCTTTCCTTATGTTTGGTCCAACTGTGAGTGCTGCATATGATTCAACATTGAACGCCTACCAACTTACTCATCTTACTATTCTAATATTTAGCCCCGTAGCTCACGTCAAAGCACAAAGCTGCACCTGCCCACTCGGCTGGTGACATGTATTCTTGCACAAGGAAAGTTCGCTGTAGTGTAAGTTACTGAGAAGCTGGTCATGCTATTATTGATGGAGCACTTTCTAAAAAAATAATCTCTCAGTAGAGAGCTCGTACTATCCATACCGTATGCTCACCTTCCTTAGGTTCCGCCAAGGTAATAAATAGCCCTCTTTCAGTGACAATAAACTTTTACAATGTATTGGTTCATAAATTTCTTCCCGGGCAAGGATTCCCCAGGCAAGGGTGTACCTTTAGTACTATTTTTGAGCAGGTTGCGCTACGTTTTATGTTAACACTACATCGTGTTTGAATATCTTGCAAACTGGTCGTCGACGCAGCAAACTCTTTTCGTAAAGAATTATCATCACGTACACCCCCAATGAAGATTTCGGAGTAGGAGAATTTTTCTTACAAGCGCGCTCCCCTAAATACTATTTCACATAATACAAGCAAATCCTACACAAACAAAATTTTGCACTTCCCTCTGTGAAAAAATAAATAGAAGCTTCGCACTTTAAAAAACAAAAAAAAAAACAAACAAGACAAAACGAGAACGCGAGTTTCTCGTTAATAATAATGAGTGCCTTGGCCATAAAATGAAAACTTCGAGCTTCGGATAGTTAAATGGAAGGTGATGAATACTTACTGGAGGGATCCATGTTTTCTTTGCTGTTTTATGACCACGAATTTTTTGCCTATGGTAGCAATTTTCCGATGCTTGCGTAAAACGTGTTCATACAGCGAATAGAAATTTCCACTTTAAGAGCGATAACATACGCATGTTTGTGGCTGTGTACACTCGATCAGCAGAAAGCAGACCACTTCCACTGGTATCAGGCTGATTTAAAAAAAATTTTTAAGAAATACAGTGCGGCGTCATTATTACAATAGACTCCAATGATCAATACAAAGTAGAGGCTTCTACTTCTCAATAACGAGTGGTATTGTTTTCAAGCGGTAGAACGCGCCGAGCTCCATTAACGCTGGTTGCCAGCGGCCATAACAACTCATATTAAGGTTCACAACAGCAGCGTGCGGCAACACATTCATTCCCATTTGTATCGCGCCGTGTTGTTTTTCCACTCGGCTGCCTGATTGGTGTGCTCCGTTTATGGGTTTCTTCCTCGGTTAGCGGAAGCATTGTGGCGTCAGTTGAGAGGCCCTCGAGAGCCCACCATTTGCAATGCACGCGCGTTGCCACCCACGCCTCCCTTGATGCAAACTTGCTTGATCTCCGGACAATTAGCAGAGCTGAGAACCATACGTCTGCGCCACGAGGACGTAAATCGTGAATCACATTCCCCGGCGAGCCCATGTCTCATCGCGTGTGCGACGAACACACCGCAGACGAACGTCCCGCCCTCTTCATTTCACTATTTCTCTCTCGCCTCCTCCTTCTCAACCCGTTCATGGTGTTTGTCAGTAATGATCTTTCCAGTACTCAAACCTCCGTGAGAGGAAGGCTGCACGCGCCAGAAATTACAAAACAAACGGAGTACTTCCGTGTCATTACAAACTCTTCTCCCCAACAGCTTCCAGCGTTCTTTCTTGCTCGTTAGCGTCGTTTTTAGGAATTTACTCCCTAGCTTTCTTGCTTCCCTAAAGCACCGTGTTCCGCAAACAGTTCCGGGCTTTCCCAATCCTCGCTGCTTCCGAGAGCTTCACTTCCCTCCTGCACCGTAGACACTACCGTGCGTGACGGCGCGCATGAATCTTCGTGTTAATCTCGTTTTCCACCGACGCACCCACCTTCTTCTCGACAGCCGTTAGGACGGCGAAGAAGAAGGGAGTGCATGCCTATGCCAAGTGTGTGTACACGGCAACCGAGGCTGCGCGTAAGTTTTCTTCTCCGCGTCTTTGTGTGTGCGCCTCCGTACACGCTAACTCAAGACTTACGCAGCTCTCCTGCCACATACCGAAGAGGGCCATGCGGAACTTCGGTTCCCCCATTAAGGGGCGACCAACGATGAGGTCTTAGCGCGGCTAATCGCGTACCGTGGTGCGTTATTGCGTAAGCCTTCCGGGATCTAATTAATTTAGGCGGTTGGAAATGCTTATATCGGGGACAATCTCTCCTTTCCAGGTCAATCCAACTCGGGCTTCAAGCAGCACCCCACTCCCACTTTCCCCCTTGCGATGCCTTACCACATCCCTCCTCTCCCATTATTCTCGCACCACCTTTGTCTCCAGCAACGACGAGAGCGTCCCTTTTGTGGGAGAGGAACGGGAGGTGGCGTGCACGCTTCTATACTTCCGCCGTTGAGGTGCAGGTGTTGTTTCGCACTGGCGTTGCTATACGCGATGGTATAAACAGTTCGCAGACGTGATCAAGGCGGTGTTACTGAAGAATCGTGGTTACTCATGTGGAAAGCATTTCCAAGCTCATCGCGCAAAAGCAAGTTGATGAAAGTACGCTTTCTGTTTAGTGTTGTGGAGAGAAAGTGTAGGCGAAGGCAAAAAGACTACCGGTGCAGAGGCGTGTGTACTTTGAGCACGCTGCGTTCTTGGATCACTCATCTCATCTTAATGCACCAGCAAGTGTGACGTAGTAGAATCAAAGAAGACTGGGCTCCGGTGTACCAGTACACACGAAAGTCGTCACCGATTCAGCGACTCGTGAGAAGCTGAACATGGAGCGCTTTGCACGCGCTGCAGCGGAAAATTCAAAGGGACCAGTCGTACAACGATCGGCAAAAGTTTGCGGGGGGGCCCAGTCTGAGAAAAAGATGAATACTCCTTTAGCCATGGCAAGCCACCTCCAATTCAAATTTCCTGTCTGCAGAAGCGTACACAACGATGGTAGTTTTCTGATATTTTACTTGCTACGAACTAAAACTGCGCGGCAACTCCACTACTTTGCGTAGTCCGTTTCCCAGAAACATGTGAAGCCAGCCTTAGAAAAAACTATGAAATCTTGCGCCACAAATACCGAATAACACAAACAAGAACACTAGCCACAACTGGCATCTTCTCGATTATAACTAGCGGTGATGTGGGTTCGCTCGTGGACTAAACTAATGTAGTCATTTTATTTTCGGAGCGTACATTGTGTTAGTGAATTTCAACATGCGGAGACGAACATTCTTGCTCGTAAAGCTAACAGTACAAAGCCAGAAGGAACTAGCCTTAGAAAGAACGCGCAGCGCTCACCAAACATGGTCATGAATTGCTAAATTTGATCCTGGCTACTGTGTGAGGTCACGTGACACGAGTACCGGCCGTGTAGCTCAGTGGTCGGTCGCAACAGGTTGCCAGCGCGGAACTTTGTGAAGTAGTTCGAGGTAACCGTGAAGTCGGTGTTCAGGCACCCTTTCAGCGTCGGAGAGACGTTGCGTGACTCGGTATCCACTGCTAGATGGGCTTTGGACACTCGTTGAAGTACCACTTGACCACCAGCTGTGAGTCGTCGCACTCCGTGTGCGCGTACTTGCATTCCAACAGTGCAGAGTCCTAGGTACCATTCTCGACCAACGGGGGCACTAATAATCGCATGATGTGCACCCCGCTCGCTGTCCGGATTGCTGCAAAGTTCAGGCAGTCCGGGTCACGCTTGTTGAAGTAGTTTATAAAGCAATAATAGACACTCGTATTGTTAGATTGTGAAAGAAGACTTCTATGTTATCCCCGTAACCTTGCAGGGAATGATCGTGGTAGTCAAAACGTAATAAGGAAAACAATGATTCACCGCAAAAGTATCATTCGTACTTCTTGTGTGCAGTATTCATGAAGACGTTAGTTTGCATTGAGAAACAGAGTATACAGTGTGCATGCACAAAACTCTTCACTTAAGCCGTATGTGAAACCACCCCTCTATGCTTACGCATATTGAGCGTATTATATAAAAAGGTCTGCTCGTATTTTTGGTGACTTTCATTACACTGTTTGCACCGATTTGGCGTCTAGATGATCAGCAAAAGATTTTGCAAGAATAGATCGCGAAAGTCATACTACTGTCATGAACACCGTTGTTGTTATAATGAACTCGTGACATTGAGTGCTAGGTTGACAATCGATGCTACCGCCCGTGTACGAAAGCCAACTACTCTTAATTTTGCTTTTGATTGAAGTTACTTGCGTGTTTTCTATACTGGAAATATTAAGAAGTGAAAAATGTTTTTTCGTGTGAGGAGTTTTCACGTTCCATGTTGTTTTACGCAATGGAAAGATTGCCTCATGAGCCGATGCTACCAATTCCAAAAGTAATTTTCTCCCCACCCTTCTTCCGTGTAACCCCCGTGGTGATGGCTACAGAAGCGACGGAAGGTTCGGGGTCGCTCCATGGACGTTTACTTGCTGCATTCGGGATGCGATGGAAAGGGTCTCTTAGATATGCTTTCTCGCAGCATCACTTGCAGGTCAGGGCTTGCTCGCGATGTCTTATAACTCAGGCCAACTACCGATCTACAATATTGACTAATACAAGCCGCGGCCAGTCATTTTCGTTCTTCATAGTTGCCTTATTGGCCCTGCGAGAAACGTTTCCATGAGTAGGCTTCCCTTCTGCATCACACTGGGTTCAGTGCGTACTCTGGCGCATCGTTATACAAGATCAGAATCGCCGCGTAATCCTTATGTGTGACTTGAAAGACTCACGGTGACGCTGGGCACCATATCTTGGAGCGTCCCAGACTCATTGCAGAGCGCAAATTTTACTTTCAAACACTCCATCATCTAGGCGCTTCGCGCTGTGAATGGCGTGGTGGTTCCGCGAGGACGCTGAACATCGAGGAGTGAGCTATCTCAACTCGTCCTTGAAATTTTAACCGCAAAGCAGTATAGTTCTACCGTCTAAGGAAATTTTCATGTCATAGTAAGGAAAGAAACAAAAAAAAAAAACAAATCCTTACGTGGGCCGATGCCGGACATAGTGCAATGCCGGGCCGACCCGCGGTGGAGGTGCTGTTGGTCAATAAGGGGCCCACATACACAGCTTCGCTGGTCATCCTTCTCCAAGAGTGGAAGGGAAGCGAGATTCTTTAAGGAGCGTCGATTTAGCCTATGTTTATAAATTTTCGACAAACGTTTTTCACAGTGTTGGGAAGGGGGTTTGCAGCTAGATACTGCACCGTGCGCCCGCTTGATCACGGGTTGCAGGCTTGTATGCTGCTGCATGAGTGTGCGCGTCATTTCGTTCACCCGTGCATCCGCTGCGCTTCTGAACGATGAAGAACTTCCGCTAAAGGCGGTGCTTGGGTGGAGCAATCGCTGCCATGTCTTGCAAGGCTAGATCGGCCTGCACTCAACATCTTCCTCCTCTTCCTCCTCCTCCAACTTCTAGTTTGTGAATGCCTTATTCACATGAAATTAAAATTATCAGTGCATCTGCAAGCTCGAAATCTTAATTCTGTTTTGGTGATGGATCGGTTCCTTAAATAGTTATGTCACTACATCGCATTAAAGGCGAATCTGCAACTTTTTTTTCCCTGGTAATAAAACAAAAATAAAGAAACTTAGGAGAGTGCAATACGCTCCTTGCCTCGTTAAATGTTTAGTCTACCCGATAAACGCTGTAAACTTTTCGTAGCATCATCAGGTAGAGAAATCCTTCTGTGTCGCTTCAGAATTCCATACTGTAGCCAATCACACAAAATCGAAGTTGCAAACGTTGCGGCCGCTGCGGATAGATGCTTCCATGCTGATTGGGAAATAAAATTACGCGCGAAGTAATATAATAAAATGAAAATAAACCTGGTGTGATACAATATACCAGCTGCATGTTCTTTTTTTACTTTCTGAGGAATGTCGTAATTTATCATAGCTGGATCTTAGTGCGCCTTGTATCCCGTTGGTTTCGTACTGAATTAAGTTGAATTCACGCAGAAAGAAGTACGGCCTTTTCTCCTATCCGTAGTTATACTTAACAAGAACTTGTCACTGCCGCTGTTTCTGTCGAATAAACCATTTGGAGCGAAGAATGAACGTATACATAGTGAAATAAAGTGACTGTGCGCATTTCATTTCTTTTCTTTCTTTCTTTTTTTCTTACTTTCGTTCGTTTTCTGTTTCTTTTTTGTGGTGTTCTAACGTTCACTGTGAACATACGGCGAATTCCCCCCGCAAAAAATAAAAAATAAATACAAAACGAAATGAAAACGCTCACTCGATCTCACTTGTCTCTCGCAAATGAATGTCAACAAAAATAAAAATAAGATAAACAGCCAGGACTTGTGCAAACGTACGTGACCCAAACAGCGCGCCGCTATTCGCGTGGTAACACTGTTGGAATAGTTAGTTAGTTAGTTAATTCGGGTTTAATGGCGCAAAAGCCACTTAGGCCATGCTGCGCCAGTCACACTGTTGGAATAGCGATGTACCATTAATAAAATAAAAATGACGGGATACCCTTTCTCCTTCGCGCACTGATCAAATAATTGCACTCGATAGATACATACCTTCAGCTTTATTAAGGTTACGCATTCCTGCGCCGAAACTAATGACGTCAAGTGGGCAGCACTTGAGCGGTGGGTGTTCACGTAGGAAAAAGAAAAAGAAAGAAAGCACTTCAGTGATTACGAAACCGGCTATGCTGTTTTCCTGGTATATATTCTAGATGAAGCCAGGCAGATCGCAGGTAAGGCCATACAGAAAGGTATCCGAGCCAACGCTCATCTGCCTGAGCCAAGAAAAGAATTGAGATATTAGAAAAGCAAAGAGCTAGCGATTCACCAAAGAATCGGCACTTATTTTCATCCAAGAAAGAAAAGCGAGAGAGAAAGGGGCGGAGAGAAGAAAGGTAAATGAGAAGACTATAACGACTTGAAGAATGAAAAATAACTATTGATATACGATTTGTGAAACGTTTTCGCAGCCGATGGCCTTCGATTAGTTCGATTTCTAATTGGCAGCGACGGCTAGAGTCGGCACGTACAGCAACGGCATGTGGAAGCGCTGAACACTCGAATGCAGCCGAATGCCCGAAGAACGGAAACTGAGGCACTGTCAAAGACATCAGAATGGAAAGTTCAACACTGCATTAGCGAAAATCAATGAACTAAAGGCGCCCTCGTTCACTTTGTATTGACTGCATAGCTGCTGGTCGAACTGGCGGAAGCGAATTATCGAAGCTGGGAATATTCCTGGCGGCCCCTCTCATGTATATTCATGTATTGCAGTTTTGGTTCGGTTTGTTTTTAGTGTCTTTTTCGCCGTGCTCAAAAGCCACGCAGCGCAAATTCTATAGCGCTTGAACTGTTCTCTAGTACTGCGAATTCAATCCCCCACGACGCCTGTTAGCATCGCACTTCTTCAGCATGCGTTATACAGTTGTTATCCCCGAGCGGCTCGGCGGTTGTATTGTTCTGTTGGTTAACAGGACGTCGCGGGTCGGATCTCTGACTGCGCTATCTGGAATCTGATGGGTATGAAACACCTATGAGAAGGTACGTAAACACCACTGATTAATGTCCTCTGTTATACCAGCATTGAGACAAGAAGCTTGTGCAATTGACTTCTTGGTAGTGGTTTCTTTTTACTTTAATAGCAATATTTAGAGCACGAGCAATGATAATGGACAATGAAACCTTTCCACTAACGCAATTTTTAGGACAGATTCCGAGACGTTATCGTCTTATTGCTTGTTTATTCAAGAGCAGCTAGGCTACACGTCAACTAAGTTAGATATACATACAGTGCGACGCTATTTCCACGTGCTAAGCATAGCAGCATCCTTCATTTTTTTTCTTCAAACGAAGCCGCACTCAGTCCAAATGCATTCCCCACCCCTGGCTTTTCAGAAAGTAACGCTGTTTATCCCTCTGCTCTACTGCATTTCAAGAAGGCAGTATAAGTCGAGTTCTTGGTTTCCGCAGGAACTAACGAGTATTATTATCAGTGCTTGCAAAGCAAGCAAACCATATCGTGGCTAGAATTGTAGAATGAAAGCAAAAATGTATTTAAGCGTATTATGCTTCTGGCTCCATTGCGCGGGCATTGCTTAATTCATTCTGACTGCGCGCCACCACCTTACTGAGTGATAATGAGCTGGAGAACAAGCATTAGGTTGAGTATCGGTGACTTCTCAATGCAGTCCACATGTACAGCGTGTAAGGCAGCCGCGATGGAATATCCGCGCCGATTCTTTTGCCGCGTGGACCACCCGCAGTTTTCTTCGTTTCTCCGACACTGTTTCCGCGAAGTGATTATCTACGCTACCCTGCTCTTACGAAAACATTACTTTATTGTATTTTGCGTGCTTTCCTTGCTGTCTTTTTCCTCTGCATTTTACATCGGCTGTACTGACAACCTTTGTTGTTTATTTTTTCTCTAACAAAAGGCGCGGGTCCGCGCCTCTTGGCTTCTATTTAGGTCAACAAAGAAATGCGGGGGAACAGTCCTATACGAACTGTCATGTCAATAATTTGGGCGCAGTAGTTTGAAAAGATCTATAAGGCTCACATTTCGCGCCCCATTGAACACAGGCTTTAGAAATTTGTACTGAAAGTGGCCGAGCACAATATACGTCGACGGGATTTGAAAGCATTGCTATAGAAATAAAACGGGTCATTGACTAAAGTGAAAACAAAATGACGTCTCCTAGTATGAGCGGGTCACTTGTTCACAATGGAAGGGCTGCCGAAGTGAATGATTCTAAGCACTATTTCAAAGCCACTGCGCAACAACATTGCCGAAAGCTTTACTTGGAAATTAATGACGATTGCTTCAACCTTAAGTTTGCTTATAACCTTTAAATTGGTCGTCGCAATGTAGACGCCACTTCGTTCAAGCGCAGTTAAGGGCAGGACGGCCAGAAATGAAGGGAGACAATGTTAGACTGAAGTATATGAATTCGATTGTTCTGACAACGCTGCTGTATCAGCACTATTTTAGGTGGAATGCAGCTATTCTGTGTATTTCTGCTGCTTATATTCATACTGTATGTTGCACTCGAAACCCGCACACGAAGGACTAGACCTCACGAGTGCGAAAATCTTAGCTTGTAGTTTTATTGAAATAAATTTATTTCTTTATGATGATAACTTATTGGCATGCCCTTTGAAACGGGGCCGGTGACGAATAGGTACCTAGCCTGCTTGAGCTAATTTGGTATGCTAGACATGCTTTTCAGCCTAGGATTTTGTCTACATCCTCTTAATCTTTCTTTCTCTTGCTTAACACTTCTAAATGTACCTTGTTTCGTTACCTACGCCTGTAACGGATCCGATAGATCATGACACTTTCTTCTCTGCTTTTTCTTTTCACCGATACTCTGTATCTTACCTATGCCAACTGCTGCCCGGTTGCTTCTATCCACTTTAAATATCAGCGCTTATGAAAGGTGTACCTTACCTATGGGTGTCACCGTGCGAATACCTACGCATTTCATTAGGATGTGCTTAGTTCTCTCCGGATCATTTCGGCACCAGCCACATGCCTCATCCTGTTGCGAATACTTTTTATTTATTTATTTATCATACCCTCAGGGCCATTACGGCATTATAGAGGGGAGTGGTTACAAGCAAAATGGGTAAATTCAACAAACAGGAGTTACTAGTGCAGAAATTATGTATATAAACATGTATAAACAAAACTATTTAACAAATGGCACCTAGATATACAATGTTAGCTAAGTCGTTTGTGAGTACAGGTTGAACAATATGAAAAAAGGTTCCTAGTTATACAGTGCTAGCTATGGCATTCAGTACGTTTTTTTTTCCATAGGCAACCAGCTCGAGTCTCAAATAGCAAGACACTCCCTTTTGTGTTATCGTACAACATCTGCCTTTAAAGTCTTTCTTGTCATTCTTGTATATCTGCATGGCCTTTTTTGTTTCTATCCCATGCAAAGAATACCGCGAATTCGAGAAAACCACTATATATATATATATATATATATATATATATATATATATATATATATATATATATATATATAAACGAGAAGAAAGGGGGTAAATGTAGACACCCGATATTTAGTAATCATATCTTATGAAGTCAAGAAAAAAGGAAAACAAAGAGAAAATTACTTGTGCTTTCTAATTGAATTAAATACATTATAAAAAATAATGGAAGTGAAAGTGGATGAAAATACAATTTGCCGAAGGTGGGGAACGATCCCACGTCTTAATAATAATATTTGGGGTTTTAAAGGCCAAAACCACTTTCTGATTATGAGGCACGCAGTAGTGGAGGACTCCGGAAATTTTGACCACCTGGGGTTCTTTAACGTGCACCTAAATCTAAGCACACGGGTGTGTTCGCATTTCGCCCCCATCGAAATGCGGCCACCGTGGCCGAGATTCGATCCCGCGACCTCGTCCTCAGCAGCCCAACACCATAGCCACTGAGCAACCACGGCGGGTGATCCCACGTCTTCTCATTACGCTTGGATGCTCTATCAATTGAGCTACCGTGGCCATATTTTTCCATTAAATTTTTGGGATGTTTATTTGTAGAACTAAACTAGGATGTTTATGTGTAGAACTAAACTAGAACTAAATGTGGGAGTCTTAGCCAGCGCCACCACCCAGAAACCTTGGCGGCGGATGTGGAACATCCTTTCTGCCGCAGGCGTCACCAGTACGTGATCGTTTCGCCTGAATGCAACTACAATAAACCCACACATGCTTGGTACCTGAAGGCGTCGATTTTGCCGCATTCAAGACCCTCGTTAAGTAATAAACGAGAAGGAAGGGGGTTGACCGACAGGCCTCATTTTGAATAATCATAAGAAGCCAGCGCACAACGACAAAAAAAACATACGGAAAATTACTTGTACTTCCAAATTGGCTTAAAGAAATTATAAATTAATGGAACTTAAAGTGGATGAAAAAATGAACTTGCCGCAAGGGGGGAACGAGCCCACGTCTTCGCATTACGCACGCGATGCTCTATCAATTAAGCAACCGCAGCGCTGTTACCCAGCCAGGCGTCACGGATGTTACACATCCATCGGCAAGGTTTTCTGAGTGGTGGCGCTGGATAACACTCCCATGCTTAGTTCTAGTAGTAACACATAAACTCCGCAGAAATTGTTTCTTCATCCACTTTCACTTCCCTTAGTGTGTGTGTATGTATGTATATATATATATATATATATATATATATATATATATATATATATATATATATATATATGTATATATTTATATATATTTTCAAAGCCCTTCAATGCTTTGCGTTTGAAGGCAGCACAAACTTTACAACAATATTTTTGCTGTACTCGGCCCCAAAGTGACAGAGTACGTACGAAGAGAAGGTTTGTACGCAACGGTACAAAACTACTTCTGCTCCAGAATGTTCGTGCCTTAGGCGAAATCCAAGCTATGAAAATGCATTTTCAGTTAAACCTCAAGCGCTTTTTCTGCACTCTGAATAATTAGGTGCATGACATCCACTTAGGCCTTATTCGAATGGAAGTTTTCAAACAGAGCAGAAGAGCCAATTAGTAAGGGCTTGTATGCGTTCTCACATCTAATACTGTTCGATAGCAACGTGGAAGAAGTGAGTGATTAGAATATTTCAGTAAACACTAAATGTGGAAGAAAATTGAATAAAATTCAACAATACAAATGTAATTTTGCGCTTGGCTTGAAGACCTGAAAGTTAAAGTGCAATTATGTTTGCTATAGCCCCTTATAAAAGTCAAGGAACAGTATTCGGTTTTTTAGTCCGTCCTCAATGCTTTATTAGTCTGCCAGCAAATGCTTGACAACCAATGAGCGCGTTCCTCTAAATGTTCGTGTGCAGTTCTTTCGTGCAAGGAGCCTAAAGCAGATAAACTAAGTGTGTTTAGTCTGTTTACAACGAAGGCATTATTTCTACCAACTAGTGTACTTAGCACTTGTTTCTACTTCATGGAAAATAATAAAACGCTTTGGTTTTGTGAGCGTTCCTACTGTTGTCTCCTATATTGGCCACATAAAATGGAGCGAAAGTTCCATTAGCTTTTTTTACATTTAATATTATAATGAGAATGTGTTACTGCAACACTTCTTTTTTTTTAACCCAGTTTCTTGCTTCGTACTTTTTTCGTCCTGCAGTGCTTGAGGTAACCAAAGGCCATTTCTGAAGCGCCACTAATTAAAATTCATTATCACGAATGGCTTTTTGTGCGCGTTTAATGTATAATGAGTAACTAATTAAGCAAAAGAAGTTACATTTTTTATGAAACCATAACCGTGTTTCCCCTTCCTGCCTCCGGTTGCGTGTTCAGCAGTGATATCGTGCGCTCGTTGAAAAAAAAAGTAAATAAACATTTACATAGATAAATAACTCACTGTCATGTGATTATTCACGTATATTCACGATTATCACGTTTATTCGCCCAGCCTCCAGGGGCGCTTGTTCAAGAAAAAAGAAAGGGCGGGGTGAGCGAGTGGAAATATAGGAACCATGGAACTGCAGAGCCACGTTATATACTTCCACTTTTTTCCGCATCCAATCGGGGATACCAACCAGGGCCAACGTGGACGTCAGGTCTTCTCTGCATCAGCCTTGATTGTCGTTGGACGTTGCACTTCGGGGCTTTCATCGCATGAACCGCAACTTGATTTCTCAAAAGAAGAAAATGAGGAGTACGTGAGAGCGACAGATTCAAAAAGTTTTGGAAAATGAGAGGTAAAAATGGGTAGAGGGGGGAGCCATTGAAGGGCGGTGACAAGTTCACCGGCGCCTCTTCTATAAAGCAAATTGCCGAGGAACGCGCTCACCAAGCGAAGAAAAACGAAGATCGCAGGGAGGTAGCGAGCCTCCTCTGTCGAAGCACACCCGCAAAATTCCTGCTACCTCGCAGGTTATTTCTAAAATACGAGGAAAGATAAAAGCTGGAGAGTACGAATAGTAAGAAAGCTGGATAATGTCCGACAGAGGGAGCTTTAAGCCTGGCGGTGAAGAAGTAACGAACAGAACGAAAACCTTGAAAGCGGAGCAAGGCATTGGCTCACTCTGCGTAGAGAATGAAGCGAAAGCGATGCACTTAGGGAAGACACAAAGATGGGAGCCGGAAAATAAAAGGAGCGTGAAGTATTTGGCCAGTAATGACTAAGGAGCACAATTAAAGCGAGTTCAAATTTTCTCGTGTTCGTTAAGCTTTTATGATGATAGTGGGCTTTAAAATACTAACGGTATTGTGTGCATCAATCTGATAAGCCAGTTATCGTGCGTTCGGACATGACATCGCTTTGTCAGCCAGCTAGACGCTCTCATCTTGCTTGCCACGTCAAACTATTCCCTAGAAACCTGATTTCTCTTTCCCCTGGCCCGCTTTTCTCCTGGTCTTCCCTAGAATCAAGCGATGATGAGATAAAGACAGTGTTTGGAGAAGCGGTCGGCGTCACCGGCGCATTTCGTGGAAACGTGGAGCAAAGGCGACTGGGTCACAAAGGATCAGCGGTGTCCTAATTGTTCAAAGGAGTCGTTAAAAACAGCAGTGTCTGCAGTGCTGCTGTTTGGAATCGTGGTTATTGCTTGAGCCACTGAGCTTCTGCAACCGATGAGCTCCCCTTTGTTGACATCGCACCGTTTCAGCCGTTAACAATGTGGCCGCTTTCATTAGTCGATATCACTGTATTTTTTTTATGTTTTTGTTTTCAAAGAACTGACCGGCTTTGTGGGTGTTCATTTAACTAATTACAGCTGAGAATCATATTCAGAAACAAAAGCGCCAGTTGAAAACTCATATCGTGTGAGAGGTGCATTTTCTTAAGAGTACTGTTTTTTTTTCTTAAATTTTCGTTTAGCCTACATCTTGTCCTTCTTTGTTCTCCATCGCTTAGAATGGAATGTCTCCGTTTTGTTTAAATCTCACCGCTATACGTATTTTTGAACCAACATGATGTGATTTCGTTAATTTCCAGTTATTAGAACAAACACCGCACTTAAAATTACACCTTGTACTGCAACGCCCATGCCAGATTTCAGGCAAAAAAGATAACTTCATCTTCTATTTTTCGGTGCATCATTTGTATGTGTGTATGTGTATGTGTATGTGTGTATGTGTATGTGTGTTTATGTGTGTATGTGGATAAGAAAAGAGCAAATTGGGTGAGGGAACAAACGCGAGTTAATGACATCTTAGTTGAAATCAAGAAAAAGAAATGGGGAGGGGGGCATGGGCAGGACAAGTAATGAGGAGGGAAGACAACCGATGGTCATTAATGGTAACGGACTGGATTGCAAAGGAAGAAAAGCGTAGGAGGGGGCGGCGGAAAATTAGGTGGGCGAATGAGATTAAGAAGTTTGCAAGGACAGCATGGCCACAATTAGTACATGACCGGGGTAGTTGGAGAAGTATGGGAGAGGCCTTTGCCCTGCATTGGGCGTAACCAGGCTGATGATGATCATGATAACTTTTCCTATCTGAAGATGCCAGGTGCGATGAAAAATAGCACATTTGAGTAATAACTAAAAGTCTTTCTTTGGCAAAGCTGCATTTGATTGAAAAAGATCAGTCAGACATTTCTGTGTTAAAAAGTTAAGAGCCTAAAATTGGCACTAAATTTCTCATGCTGAGTTGACTAGACAAGTGGCGCCCCGACATACGTATAATACGCAACCTACGTCATGCCTTACGATGCCTACGTTAGCGAATACGTTAGCATTCGTAGTGTACTTCACGCACTTCAAGGGTGCCAAGGATATAACTGTGTATGCTTCTAATAGGTATGTTTGTACCTAGCCGCTTTCTCTCCTACCTAGATCACAGGGCAGTTCGCCGTCGAATGAGTAGCGCTTCGGGATGCTGTGCTAAGGAAACAGGGTGGAAATGTGTTTCTGCCGCTCCTCAACAAACCCTCTTTCATGCATATGTGGGCCACAGTAGATGCAGGCCTGCATAGGTACCACTGCTCGATGAAAATATAAGACGCCGACTTGGAGCACCGGATATGTGCCACTTTGTCTGTGCTTCTCTTCAATTAACCTTTTTGATGACAACTAGGGTTACCGTGTATGTGCTGGTAGGTGTGCGCCGCTCTTCAATGAGCGTCTTTGACGCCAACTTGGTTAATTGAAGAACATGATTTAAGGGCGCTGAAGAGACACACACAAGAAACACACACAACAAAACGTGTTCACCAACTCGCACCAAACTGCCGAAGAAGAAGCTTTATTTGGGTAAAAACATATGTGTAACTAGGAATGTGCCGCTCTAGGATGACGAGAAAGATCCCTTAATTTTCTCCGTTGCTGATGAGAACCGAACCCACGTCACAAGTGTTCCTCAACGACAGCAACGCGATGCTTTAGTAGGCTGTGATACAAATGCACTGAGTATGTGCCACTTTTCAAAGGACGTTTTCAATGAAGAGGGGCCGAAATCACAAAACTTTTCCTCCGTAAATGTTATTTGCCATGGTATGGTCGCTTTCGGCAAGGATATGTCCTGCATCATGATTGACTGCAATTCGTTATTACGAACAATTCCAGCTTAAGTACAGTTAAGGAATGTGGGCGTCGTATGATCAGTAACATAGCTAGCGATAAGTGCCAGAGTAGATGAATGGATGAAATGTCAGTAGGAGGCGTAGGAGGCGCTAGGCCAACATTGAGTTTTCCTTCACAACATTTGCGACTGAGTCGAAAAAAAACGCATTAAAAAGTAACATCAAGTAATTGGAGGCAAGCCGACACTTTTTACACGAACAAAATTAAGCGCGAAAATCAGGTGAAAGCGTTCATCCTATATTCGACGATCTCCTTAGGAAATAACACGTGGGCGGAGGTTAATAATTTAATAGAAGCACATAGTGGAAAAACATTAGCTAGGCGCCCTAAGCGGGCAGCAGTTCAATTATTTCCGCTGTAATTACAGCGGCTACTTACGAGGTGATAGTAATAAATATTGGGGAAAGGAGTTGTAAGCTTACACATAACTCTTTTCAAATGTCTTCACGTACATGTCAATGCAATGTCAAAAATACGCAAAGAAAAACACGCCACTTCTTCGCGTCGGCTCTACGCTTTTGGTGATTTCTTGGGGTGCCTCACCCAACGTTGTAGTTCTTTTTGCCATAGCAATTATGTGGACACTCTATGCTCATTTTTGCCCTCGTCGTGAGGTTTCGTACAAAGTCTAAAGGCTTTAAATTTGTCTCCGCGTGCCGTACGCTGTATGTGAGAGTGAAACCTCTCCGGTGAGCCGGCAAACCGGTGAGCCGGCACACGCGGCTCAATCTCGCGTGCGCGAGCGAGGAAGGTGGGCCGGAAGCACGTCCTCTGCTGCCGTGCGCGAGACACAGGGGTGAGGCGAGGGAAGAGGAGGGGAGGAGGGGTTCTCCGGTGGCTGCAGCTTACGGCGCGGCCGTTCGAGTACCGCATCTTGAAAGCGATCTGCGACGTGGCCAAAGTGCGAGCCCAAAGCGCTTTCCTCGTTTTTGCGTTGAAGCGAGAGATTCACCAAGTTCAATTCGCTCGCAGCCGCTGCCGGGATTCTTCACTCCAGCATTTTGACCTCGAGTTTCTGTGCTTATCGAGCGAGATGTGTTCGTGTTTACCTGCGCGCTCGTGACACCGTGTTTGTTTATTTAGTTAAATGACGTTGGCGGGCTAGTTGGTTGAAATGCGTGATAGAATGTGTAAGTGCGACTAAACGAGGACGTAGAAAGAAACATACACACAGAGACAGCGCTGTCTCTCTGTGTCTGTTTCTTTCTATGTTCTCATTCAGTCACTGGTAATTTAGTTAGTAAGCGAATGTTTAGAAGCTTACACGGCCGATAAAACTGCTATAATTACTTCGTAAATCTATGTACTAATTTGCTCTCGAAATCGGTGCTTCGTCTTTCGGGAGAAACAGCGACTTTTATTTTTTTCACGAAGCGGACAGCCTTGCTTTTTGCAGCAGGTGTTGGATGCAGAGCAGAAAATATATTCAAAGGAATAAATTGCATGGAAGGACTTAGTTATTGTCGACTGTTGTCCCAGTAAATTTCCTGTTGCAACATTTTAAGAGCGCAGTACTGCTAATATGACTCAGTACGATATATACTTTTTTGTCAAAGGATATATGCTATATATCCTTTGACTATATCCTTTTTGCTCGCTCTTCTCTATTATTTCTGAGCTAACAATTTGCGAGACTAAGAGAGAGAGAGAGACAGACAGAGAGAGGGAAAGAGAGAAATCGCGTACAATGATATTGCTTCCATCACCAGCTCATCTACATTCATGGGAAACGTGTCAGCGATTCACTCACCTCAACTAATATTCTATTACCTATTGTTGTAATCCAGGCCTTTATGTAATACCCCTATGTGGGGTCTTTAAGGAAAGAAAGGAAAACAAGGTTGAGCGCTTCGCTACTTTGATCTGGAGAATGGAAATAAAACCAAAAGCTAAAATCTTTAACCGACCGTAAACACCACAGCCGGCACTTCTAAAGAATGGCATAATAAATAAAACAGCTGTTTATCCTAAACACATATGATACAGTGCTGTACAATTATATAATATATATAATGTGAGAGATAAATACGTATAACACTCTTTTACTGACCGTTATGTAAAAATAACTGCCACCATTAGTAGTCTTCTCTGACGCACAATCTCCGTGGTTGTCATTTTTTAACGTGTCTAAAATGCCTGCTTATGATCTCTCAGAGACCGTACTGCGCATTAAGGTATTCATTCATGGAGCACGTTTGCTCAATCTTTAAGGCCGGCGTTTCGCAAGTGACTGCTTGGCAGAAATGCCCAAATATAATGATGGCAAGGCTTTCGGCTAGCTGTTTATATTTGATTTGAGCGTACCATGCATTTCAAGGCGCATTTTGCGGCTTTCTTATTATGATGCTTTATTTTGCTTAGGATATTTATCGAGCGACGAAGTGGGGATGGTATATATAATACCAAAAGAATATCTTATACGGTGGGCATTTCGAAACCGTATGCGACGCAGGTATTTGACAATAAAACGCTTCATTGTCAACCAAGAAGTTGAAGAATAAGTATTTCCTTTAATCACATTACTCTGCTCTTCGGAACTAAAAGCTTGCAACCGTAAAGATAAACCCCTGTCTGCAAATAAAGTTAAAAAAAGAACAACGGAGAAGAGCTAATGTAAAGGCCTGCTCTGACGCAACTGAGGCTAGCACTTTCACTACTCGGAGTATAGGAACCTTAGACATCCTTGTCTGCGGCAGAAAGCTGTAGCCACGATATTACACCAATGAGGGTTGCGAGTAACCTGCAGGTTTTTCTTGTAAAGCCTGCACATAGTGCTCTCGTTGCAACTAGTGTGTTCACACAGCCCAGAATAGGCTCGGGGATAACCTGTCAAGCTGATTTTCGAAACCTGCCGCGGCAAGGTACTCTCCATGTCAACACTTACCGACAATGGACAACAACAGCAAAATAGTCGTGACGGTGGTAGGAGAGAGCACAATGCGTGCAACTTATCCCACTCGTATGGCTCCAGTCATCAACGACACCGGCGTGCGCGTAGTAACGACAAACCATAGTGCAGTGTCAATGTTGGGGGCCCATTGTCGTCACCGTAGCCCGGCACTCACGACATTTTGTCCGTTGTCGTACCCGTAGCCCTCGCCTGCCTGCTGGGGATGGCAAGCGAGTGCGATCGAGTGAATGACGGTGAGCTTAGCCGGAATCTGCCAGCAAGTCAGAGACCATCGCGAATAGCTGCACATTCGGTACGCGCACGTGTGAGCGCGGGGTCGTGAGGAGCAAGCAGTCACTGCAGCCACCTCCTGCTGAAGGGAAAAGCCGAGGAACGCAGCGGCGGGCTAGGACTACGCTCGGTTCCCGACGTGCCCGCTAGGCGAGGCGAGCCCATCGACCCGCTCGAGGGAGTACCGTCGCCTTCGAGTGCGTTGCCATCGCTTATGGTGCTGGTGTCTAACTTGTAAATGGGCAACGTGCCGGCAACTCTCAGCCACGGTTCCTGTGACCAACACGACCTTCTCCCTCCTCTTTCTTCTTTGTGACCCTGTCTCTTTTTTCCAAGGCACTGATCTGTGCTCGCTAAAGGGCTGTAAAAACTAGTGCCTCTTCTTTCCGCAATAACTCAAGGATATTTCGTGCACGTATGATGTGCTAGAGGCGGCAGGTGCAGATGTTTCCACCTCTGTATGTTTCCTGTTGAAACGAAAGCAACCTAAGAGAAACTTTGTTATTTATTCGAAGCTATAAGAAATATAGGAAAAGTATTTCAAATGCAAGCTTTTCCCTCGCTGCCACGATTCACGCGTGCAAAACACCGGTAATATTTCGGGCTGTTAATTGCAAGGGACGTTTAGTTTGATTACAGGGACTGATTCCGTCACGACCACTTTGGTAACCCCCCAAAACAGGTGCTTTGTTCTCAGTCAATATAAAATAAAGAGCAAATAGAAATTTTAAGTCATGAAAAAGACGTGGATTCGACTCACCATAAATTTCATCATAAAGGATTTGAAGTCGTCCGTCCGTCGTGCTGCTAATACGCCTTTTTAATGTTACCTTGGAAGCGGTAGAAATGCTGTTCCACAGAGCTGAAATTATGTTCCATACATTACTTTCATACAAAAAGAAACAACCATAAACCAGAGGAAGAAGCTTGTGGCTTGTACGAAGCGCTTGAAAAGCATCACAACAAACCAGGTGTAGGAAAGAACTGAAACAAACAAAGATGAAGACATGAATGGGGTGTTTTTGAATTGACAGAAAGTACGTAGAAACATTTTCGGGTGTTGAAGCTGTATAGACCAATAAACTCCTTGGTCTAAACAAAGATAGCTCATTTTAATTGTTTTTCTTCAAATGTCTTCGGCCAATGCACAGCTTGTCGTTGTTTTACTTCATTGTAGTGCCCCAAGAGCGATCTTCGTCATCCAGTCAACTAGCGCTCTTCAAGGTGTCGCTTCCCTCTGAGTTTTGCTAGACCCTTATTCAAAGCTTTTTTTTCCTAGTGTGCTTCCATGTGGGCGCCAAAGAAAAAAATAATAATTCTTTTCGACATACAGGATAGCGAACGTCCACATTTTCGATCAGGTGGCTCATAAGCCACCTTTTAATATAGTCGACAGCTCCACATTTCATGGCATTTGCTATTCACTACAATACGTCAGCATTATGAAATGACCTTCACGTATTTCAGACTTTTTTTCTACGTCATGTAATACAGGGGGGAAATACTGATGACTTGAAATTTGGCGAGGTGGGAGGGGTTGTCCTGCTTCAGCTCCCTGTTGGCGTTACACTTTTTGAACCAACACTTTCTAGAAAAGTGTTTGCGTGTTTCTTGCGGATAACGCTAGCAAAACAACATAATGCAAATAATAGAAAGCATGACGGTGCGGATGGCGAGTGGAATCTTCTGCGGCGCACATCTTTGTCAACGATTTGCAATGAGCCTGTCCCATTGCCGACATCTGTTCGAGCTTCAGTTTGCGACCTGATGCAGGCACTTTTCCGTCGCCGGATAAAGGATGACAAACAAATGGAAGCGAACAGAGATTATGCGCCTGATTTTGGCGACAGCACTAGAAGACAACGTACCACGATTTACGGTGCTCTACTGCTTAGCAAGGAAGCCTTCTTGGCGGCTGGGATCACGCAGGCTGCTGCAGCCCGAACGCAGCTGCTGCTTATTTCTGAATCACCCACCATCATGCTGCCAGTTTGTTTCTCATGAACGAATTTAAATTTTCCTCCCCAGCCATTCTCTATGAGTCACAATACTACTTTGGCCAAGTCAGCATAAGGTGCACCTCTCGCACTCGCACACCTGCTTCCGTTCTGAATGTGCTGGCACTATGCGGGGTATCATTTGTCATTATACATTCGATAATTCTCAAATGCCCATGAGGCAAAACGAACCATTTCGTTTTTTTACAAATGCACTTTTTAGAAATGCACTTTTTACAAATGCACAGGCAAAAAGGGTTGCTAGAGGTTATTACCTCTATTTTACAATGCATCACACAAAGAGGAGCAATCATAAATTTCTGCAGAATCTTGGAACAAATGGCAGTCAAGGACGGCATCCAGTAGTGTGGTTATGAGGATAACGCACGGTCTTCCTAAATGAAAGGTGGCGTTAACGGAGATATTGAAATAAACACGTCAATGTGAATGTAAACCATCAGATAAACAACACGAAAATCAAGAAATAAAACTGACTATTGGGTTTAATTCCATCACGAAGACAAGTCCAACTATGGACAAGTCCAACCAAGTGAAATTGAAATAAATAAGCAGAAATGAAACATTCATGTGCTCCGAATGTAATGGCTTTTTGTTTTATTTTATTTCTGTAATCCGAAAATGTGTTCAGACAGTCTAGCGGTGCAAGAGAATAACAAGGGATAAACATAATAATGGCAAAAGTATATTCAACACAAGTGCGTAAGAGAACAGCAGGGAACGTCAAGCTACGATAGTTCGCAGAAGAAAGATGGTCGTCGCCCCGCGGGGTCATAACGGTAGGCGATACGTTGTTCTGCATTATGCGGGAATGGGATTCCGTTCGCGTGGATCCCGCTCGCGTCCGTTTGAAGAAGCGCTTCCTTGAGGGCAACTCTGCTAAGATTTCTTTTTGTGCGTTTCTTGGGCTCAAGCACATTCGACTTGATGTCGCACTCTCTGCGAATTGGATCACAAGGAAGGTTTATTGCGCTTCGGGGATGACTGAAGTGAGAAGAAAAAAAACCACAGAAATTACTGTAAGGGCGCGAGGCAGACAAAACTGAGCAAGACAGTGTTGCTGCTTCTTCCTGCTCTCCGCAAGGAATGCTCGCCAAGTGTTGTTGCAACCGAATGACTTCTTTAATTTTTCAACTGGATCGCCGATGTGAGGTGAAAACAAAAACAAAAACAAAGAGAGGGTATGTTCTACAGAAACTCGAAAGATGTTAGCATGGCTGCTAGCCAATGCAATAATACGTTTTTCGGGCGCCAATGTTGCCACCGGTGGGCTAATAAAAGCGATGTGTACAGATGAAAGGCCACAGTGACTATATTGTTGGAATTAAAGTAAATGCTGACCGAACTAAAGTAAATGCCGCAAGTGGAGTGGCTGCAGCTCCGTGTCTGTTTCTACACGGTCGAGTGTTTTCTCTGCGTCGGCGCCTTGGTATCACCGTTGTCAATCTTGAAACGCCTTTTCACGCAGTGTTGACGGTCCGATTACGTGCAGCGGCCGTAGCGAATTGAATTCTGGACACGTAGCAGTGCTTTACTTTACTTATATTCGTCTGTAATTTTGTTTCCAAAACAGCAGAGGAACATAGAGAGAGAGAGAGAGAGATAACGCATCCGCTAAGATATCTATTTTGTTATCTGCAAAATTCCACTAATCCTTAATAAGGTAAGCCTCAACAAAAGCTATGTGATAAATCAGTTTTGCCTTTTATTTCAAGAACAGTGATTTCAGCCTACATCCGATTAAGCGACAGAAATGAAAAGTATAATCGAACATTTACAACTTATTGACTTATTATACTTCAGCGACCTCCACTTACAGCTTTGAGGCACGGCCTTCCATTCATAGTTTTGGCGCGACCAGCAATGTGTGTTCCGCTCTTAATCCTAAGAGTGCTTTACAATTTCTCAAAACCCAGTAGATAATTTTATGTCTTCCACAACAACCTTCCTCTTTTCAATGAACCTGCCCACCAAGTCAGGAAATGTTACTGCGATTATTGCCCTTCAATGGCTTCTGGACTCGCCCAAAACATTCTGCAAATAGAAATTACGTTTCCCCTAAAAATGTACGCCAGGCTGTGATCTGTTGTTTGCTAAGGCATTACGTTCTTACTGAGCTGTTATACTTTCTTACTAAATAACCGTATCTAAAGTAGTACAATTAATAGGAGTGTAGGGACCGCAGTGGCAGCTTCGTCAGAGGTTTTAAGCATTGTTGAAAGTGGTCTCTTATATAGCCGAGGCCTCGTGGAAACTAATGCGTATAAAACTCTAAGGGCCTTCCCTGGTTTGTCCGAAATGTTCGTGTACAGCCGCTCCCAACTTGAATATTTCGCAGAACGTGATTCTATGCCGTGAATAAGGCAGGTCGCGCGCTGCATCAGAGATTTTTTCGCACACGCATGAACGCAGTGATCAGGATGAGCGCCACACTTTCCTGCATCTCTTTTACGAGATAGCAAACAACACTCTGTAGGTGAATATCCCTCTAGTTTTTTACACTAAAGAACTTGGGCAACGCTATGATATAAATACAGTTGCCAAACAGTACTACGTGTAGAGATGAATCTAGAAACATTAATATAACCGCAATGTCTCATGCATGCGAGTAGCCTACGATTTCCAGTGCAGCGTTTACTGGAGTTTACCGGCTCAAGTCTAGGAAAAACGCTGCGTCTGCCCGCTGTTCTCCTTAAGCGGGGATGTTAGACGCATACAGGAAGTCAGAGTTTCTTGTATTTTTCTGAAGTTCCTTTTAATGAAAATACTTAAGACTTGAAGGTGCTTAGTAAAGTCGCTTCTCATCATGTTTACTAAGGTTTATCTATATGTAATAAGGATTCTTGTTATTGTAACCGTTTATGTTTATCTAATTTAGTGCTTAGATGAAGGAACATATAAAGGTACCTAATGCAATTAGTGCGTTGTAACTTTTCTCAAATAATTCCCATAAAGTAGGGCTTTCACAGAAGTAGAATAATAATATTCACATTGTAATTAGCTTCAAAATAAATTTTTGAACACACATAAATGAAAAATTTGGTAAGTAATCATCATCAGCAGCAGCAGCAGCCTGGTTACGCCCACTGCAGGGCAAAGGCCTCTCCCATACTTCTCCAACTACCCCGGTATTTGGCAAGTAACATTCTTTTATTTAAAAAAAAAGCAAATCAGCCCTTCCATTCTGTGAAGAAGTGCGATCAGCAAGGCTGTGGTGTGTTTTCCCTCAGTCGACGCATTTATGTATCCATTGGTATTATTGTGATTATTATGATTATTGAAGGAGACAGACAACGAATACATTCTTCCACTGTAGAGTGATTTAGTCTTATTATTTTATAAAGTAGTGATGTGTGCGAGTTCCACCGCATGGCAGACAGCAATTCCCCAATATTTACAACTTCGCTGTGAAGTACGCCATTATTAAAAGTAGATGAAACTCGGTGTAATGTTTGTCATATCAGCGGCTACTTGTCATATAATTTGTTTCGGAATAGATTGGATAAAACAAGTTACGGCCGTTTTCTTTAACAATGCACCCTGCGTAGACTGCCATGTATTGACAGCAGGCGGGAATTCCGTAACGTTTGCAGCTGCACTGTTAACTAAATACGACAAATAAATGAAACTAGGCGTAACAATAGAGTCGTCGTAACGGCCAATTTCTGCATATTTTTTTCCAAGATACCTGCATTAGATTGAGAGCTACAGAGCATTCGCGAGAAACTGCAGACGAAAATTATTTCGTGTCGATGCGACATGCGGACGGACGGATATCGACCATCGCCGGAGGGTAGCTATGCACAGCTTCGCTGTATGCAACCAGTTATAATAATTGGACAGAATCTCGCGCTGATTATTTTTCTCGTTTTGTGGAGATAATGTTCCGCTTTTAGGCAAAATTCTTTTCCAGAAATCGCATTTAAGTTTTCAGCTCTGAACCATCGAGCATAGAGGTGTAATTCAAATCCTGAAAGGACACACCTCTATGACACTCACTCTTTCTGTAGATGTAGTTGATTTTTTTACTCAGTGCCTCAGCAGAAAATGTGTGCCACTATTCGGTACTAGATTGACCGCAACAGCCCAGTAGATTTTCAGAATCTAGTGGGCATGTCTATTGACAATATTATGGTTTTATTCAAATTTTATTTCGATGCAACATTTACGTCTTTAGACGACAACTTGCTTATTCAACGGCAAGGAAGACACATTGGTCCCTGCATTGCGCCTGTGCTATGTCACATTTGCCTGGCGTCAATTGACCGCCACCTGCAGAGTTACTTAGACGATAGGTCCCACCTTTAGGCTTTAAGGTACGTTGATTATTTTTTAATCCTTTTAAAATGTAACCATAATTTTATCGTTGACCAGTGCATTAACCAGGTCTTAGGTGTTTTTTTATTAGAAGATAAGTTTACACATGAAATACCTTCGCAATGCGCTGTTCAGTTTTTAGATATGTTTTTAGTTTTTGAAAAAGAAAACAGGTCTGTTGGCAGTATAGCCCTCGTGCCCAAAAAGAATTGTGGCCGTACGATTTGGCCCTCTCAAAGGTAGTTAAAAGAGCAATAGCAACTCTTTGCCTTGAATCTGCTCTCATGAAGTCATGCCCTCACACGATGCAGGCTAGTTTCTATAAACTATTGGCAAGGCTACACACAGCCGGCAGCCCGAACTCGGTTGTAGGGGTGATGCCAAAAACATTGCTCGAGAAGGTGAAGGGAGAAAATCATATGCCTAGCCCTGGCCAGAAAGGATGCAAACCCGCAGTGGTGCCATACATTCACAAACTTTCCCACAACTTGAAGAAAGTCGCCACTACGTTTGGTGTGTCAGTTGTTTCCTCGGCACCACGCAAGTTGGCTGGACTATGTCCGCGCATATGCCACGCTGACAAAAAGTCAGGATGCCAGAAAAACCACACTAGACCGTGCGTGAAATGTGCGACGGGCATTGTATACGAGATACCGCTCAAAATAAGGGAAGTAGTATATGGGACAAACGGGGAAGATATATCAGTGACCGGGCCCAGGAGCATACATTGTGTTTATTTAACAAAGGTAATGCGCATTTACCTGCGCATTGCATACTTTGCTTGGCAAGCAGATACCAGCCACTACTGCGTAAGATTAAGATAATTGGCAGGAATATGGTAATACGTTAAGGTATCTTTTGGAGGCATACCACATGAAAGGCGGGGTCACGAGTTGCAATAGTGTTACGTCTGTTTTTCTGTTTGACAACGAGATGCAGCTGTTAAAAACGTTACTGTAATCGCCCTAGACAACCCTGATATAAACATGCGCATTTGTTGATTCGCCCTGCTCTGCTGTAGAAATAAAATCAGTTGAAGTTCACTGCTCAACCTATCGTTTCTTACTTGCCCTCCTATGTCTTTATATTCCTGTTAGCGCAATAATGTATTCATAAGTATAAATGAATCCAAGCAGACACCTGTTCGATGCCACACGCGTTCTCTGCGTACGCTCGCTTTTGCGCAAGGGTCGACTGTCAGCACAACGTGCAAATCGCCATCCTGTTTCTGTACAATGTTTAACAAAATTCAAACGCGAACAATTTTCATACAACTACAACGACTTCTTTCAAATGCAGCTACACCTGCATTTGTATCAGAGGCCCAAATTATAATTCATATAAGGTACATTTTTGAGTACTACTTCGTTAGGAACCGGTTACAGACCGATTTCACGTCACATTTTTATGTAATTACGCGTTGAAGGCTTGCGCTGTTGCTTTTAGCCGCTCGTGTTTCAGTTTCCGCGCTGTACATTTCTATCGCTCTATAGTGACGGCATGCTTAGTGATAGCGACAATTCGTAGCATTTTTGGCGTACCTGCGTGTCGGTAAAGTTATAAGGGTACCTAACTGAGCTTTCTAAGTGTGCTATTTAAAATGCTAAGCTTAATAAATAACTAGACACATTTCATAACTGATAACGAATTAAGCTAGCTAAACAAGGTAACTGTTATCTAAACTCACTTATACCTACCCTAGTGTCACTATATAATAAATACCCAAACAAACCTAATTGAATTATTCAATAACCAATTGAACAAATTAATTGAGAAACTCGCTGATAACTAGCTTGTTTCACTTTACTGAACTAATTACCTATGTCTAATGAACTAACTAGGCTAACCTAACTTACTAATACAATATATAAAATAACAAACTACAGTAAGATAAGAAAGTGAAAAAACTTACTACTAAAATACCCGAGTAAATGAATAACTAAAATAACAAAATTATTCACTAAATACACCAATAGCCTCCAATAGTAACTAAGCAAATGTAATGAACCTACTAACTAAAGTACCTAATCAACCAATAACTAAGGGAACTAGCCTACCAACAATACCTAACTTACCTAACTAATTAACTAGTCAAATAGCAAATAGAGACAGCCGACCGAAACAGTCTGTGCGAGAGAATGTACTATTTGGGAGGGGGCACCACGTCAGTTATACAACGGCGCTGCGTATAATTTAGGCACAAACGCATCGCAACTTAAATTAATCTGCCAAAAGTTGCCGTTGCATGTCGACTCAGCACACAGGTTGAAATACATGAGGAAGAGGGGCGTTTCCTCGTCAAAAATTTGGATGATCCCGAAGCCCTGCCATCTGTATGGGCAGATCGTTCCCCTTCTACTTACGCCAGCGCCTCTGGTACCGCCTTCAGTCCCTATTTGAAACTTTCGGGCTAGTTTCGTGACTTGAAGGAAAATATCGAAGAACGCTGGTAATACTGTGTACCCACATGTTCGCAGGCTGTCCCCATACCATTGCAGGAGCAATCAATATAATGCCAGCTCCTATGCGATATCCTTGTGCTTTATACACGTCTCGCGATTCATATTTAAATTGTCCATTCTCTGCCTCCGTACAGTTGCACAAACTGAGCTAAAAAACGCCTTCATTTGACAGTGGCCTTATGCATGCATGTAGCCACAATATTTTTCTTGCCATCCCTTTTTTATTGTTCTCACACGTTGCGACTTCCTCTCCTGTGAGGGGCATTGCTAAAGCACTCATACTCTGCACACTACAGCAAACCTGAAAATTTCTGACGTGATTGATTATCGGCTGCCAGCGGAGTTATTTGTTGCTGTGTATGGGGAAACATTGGGAGAAGGTTCGCTGTATCTCGAGTTCCCAATTTCAATTGCTCATGGGCGTGTTCCTTTCTTCTTTTTGCTACAATGGGGGCTGATATTGAAGCCCTTCCATACAACCAACATTTCTGTGTCCGTCGTGCCACCACCTCTCATCTTTTTACTCATAAGGGCAGAGAAAGGTTTGTTCAGCAAACACGCTTTTGTCTGGTCTGGGCCGTTGCAATTGTTGATGGCGTCTTTTGACAACATCGTATCTGACGAGCTCTCCCGCCATGAAATCCTGTGCTCTCAGTTCATTCTCTCGCTGCCCGCTGGGCGCAAAATTAGGCTCTTGTGTATCGGGAACCCGTTTTGATCATCGCAACAATCGCCGTTAGACCATAGTGCGCTGGGCATTGATCCGCGGAGTCGCCTCATCAAGGAAACTGATGGAATCGGGGTTTCTGTGGTTTCTGCCTCGATACACATTGATAAGTGCTTCGAACCTGTATTCTTTATTCCGTCGTTTTTCTTTTTACTTTTGTTCCGGCTCCAGCGAGCTTTAAACCGTTATTGAAGCGGCAGAGGAGAGGAAGGCTGCTGAAGGAAAGACTGAAGAGCGGTTGACGCTGCTATAGCAAAAGAAATAACTGCGTTGCGAAGTACAATAAAGCAAGTAGATCTAGAAGAAATAAGACGCTTCTGATTCGAGATCGCGTACATACAGCTGAAATTTCCTCATGAAGCGGCGCTTCGTGACTAAAGGAGAAATAATATTAGACAGAAATCACATCACGTGACATAATCTCCTATAGGAAGCTGTTTCTAAAGAGGAACACTTAAAGCTTCACGGATGAAGTTTCAATCCACGATTCCACGAGCATTTTGTGAAAGAAGTGGTTAAAACTTAGATAGGTCTGTGGAGTATTTGGGAGTCTACATGCAGCATTTATAAGATAACAATAAATGAGTTCAGCGTCGCAAAAAATAAATAAACCGAGCAATACACAAGCATATAATTTTTTAAAAAACATCCTGGCAATTTTAAGTTTATTACAGCGCAGCTGTTAAGGGCTAGTTCTCCCAGGATCATATCCGTGTGTAGACACAAAACTCACCATATGTAGGCCGATCCCGAAGATAGTGCAATGCCGGGCCGACCCGCGGCGGAGGTGACACAGTATAGCAGATTCGGCTTGTTGGTTTTCCATCCTGCTGTTAACAGCGCTTGTGGTGCCGTCTTCTCGTCTCGTGTCCCGTCTACGTTTGGCGCTGTTAACACCAGGATGGACGGGAAGCAGGCGTTAAGCACTCCTCATACGTGGGCTGATCCCGAAGATAGTGCAATACCGGGCCGACCCGCGGCGGAGGTGCAGCTCGCCATTAAAGGGCCCATACACACAGCTTCGCTGATCACCCTTCACAGAGTGGAACGACACTGAGTTTTCTACAGCGAAGCTCTTAAGAGCTACTTCCTCCATTATCATGTTCACCTGTAGAAAAAAAAAAATCCCGAATGTAGTGTAACCCCGAGCCGACCCGCGGCGGTAGTGAAGCAGGTGTTAGATAGTGAGCCGATCCCAAAATAGGGCCGGATAAAGCCATTTTTGGCGGGCTCGGGCGGGGCACGGGCCAGTGAAATGCAGGGCCGACCTGCGGGAGTAAGCGTTAAGCACTCCTCATACGTGGGCCAATCTCGAAGACAGTGCGTTGCCGGGCCGACCTGCGGCGGAGGTGCAGTTCATCATTAAGGGGCCCAATTACACAGATTTACTGGTCATGCCTCTTCATATAGCAGGACACTGAGTTTTTTGTTTCTTATTTTGTATTTACGTTTTTACTTATTGCTAATTGAGTTTAACAAGTACATTTAGAAAAAGAACGCAGAATTAAATTGATTCTTTTAAACAACGAAAAACATTCTAAACGACATTGGATGAATGAATAACACATTGCTAGAGGAAAATAACATAAGCAGGCACGTGTACCTGTATTTTTTGATCAGGTTCAATTACACCATCGTACATCTTCCCAGAACAAGGTAAGAAATAAATTCTTCTCCACATGACGCCCTCTTTTTGGGAAACTGAATTAAAGCTCTAAATGATGACTACGTACTCGACACTTTCCGTGAAACGATGCACGATTTTACCAGTAATCAGGTAATTTTAAGCTTCACCACATGGAGGCTGTCCTTTGCTAAGCCTCAAGATACAATACGCATTTCTGGTTCCCTTAGCAACACGCCTGTGTGAAAATTGCCACTCGGTGAGAATGGGAGCTTTGTTTATTCAAAATGCAAATTCAAAGTATGAATATTCTCGCCTTGCCGTTACAACGCCCGAAGGATTGCTGCCCGGTGCAACACAAATAAATAATGCGGTTTATGTGACGTCGATAATATTTTTTTTGCAGCGAGCAGCAGCGTTTATTAGGCCGCATTTGATTTGGCTGCAGCGTGAAAGAAATTAAAGAGAACCGATGAGAAAGCAAAATGTAATTTCTGCTCTTCGTCTGACTGGGACTACTACCGTACGCATGGTCTTAATGTTTCAAGTGGCATTTCAAAGCACCTGTTAGGTGGGTATGCCTTCGCGTTGTAGATAAACACTCCTTTCTAAGCGAAGAGATTCAGTAGCGGCTGAGCACCTTGGCGAAGGTGCCCTTGTGCCTATTTTACTGATACGTATTCGGCAACAGTTCAAGACGATCTCCGAGAGCCAAGGCTAATGCTCTGCGCCAAGGACATCTGTGTTTGGACAAGGGATGCCCAGAAACCACGCCTAAGAATATCTATAGAGCCCCTTCTCGAAATGCAACCCCTCCCCCCCCCCGCCCGCCCTCCAGTAACTGAGCACTAGGTCGGGGTACAACTGTATCTATTAAAATATCTGATGGGTTTTTGGCGGTGCTGTAATTCGCTACCAGTACTTTCCGCATGCGACGCTGGTAGATTGGCTTTAGCCTGTACTTGTGTTCTCTGCCGTCCATTAGTGTTTTGCACAAACTAATCCGTGTTTTTGGGAAACTGTCTCGCATAAGAAATTAAGAAAGAAAGTTTCAGCCTCTAAGAAATGCTGATTCATTAATAGAAAGAATTGAGTAGCACTTATATGGCTGACGAAAAGCATGATGTTCTTGCACCATAAAGGCAGTCCTTTCTATGGTTATGAAGAAGGTAATGGAATGCGTATCAAGTGCAATTTATGGAAGTGAGTGAAAGCAGTATGATCCGCCAATGTGCGAGACGTGATACCATCGGAATGTAAGTTGGGGAGACTTCACCTTGAGAAATAAACATGCTAAATTAGGTTTATATTCTTCTCAGTACGGCAAAGGGTGTTCTTATATTTCAACGTAACAATTATGCTATAAGCTGGTCAAATTTTCTAACACGTAGACAAGTTCCACTAATACAAAAGCAAGCGAAAACGCCATAAGGAGTATTTCATGTGTCACTAATTTTTAACACTTTTGTGAGAATTTCGTCCATGGAATCGCCAGCCACAGTCACTACGACCAGCACCATCACGACAGTCAACAGGAGAAATCAACGAAGACGGCCTTTCACAGTCTCTGATGACAGTAATCGAAGAGTTGAAAAACATCTCGATGGTTTTCTTTTTGCTCAGACACCACAGTAAATCAATAGGTTGGCAATGTGCATGATTGAATTATAAGCTGTAAGGGGGTTAGGCTTACCTATAATCTGAATGTGAAGACGGAAAAATATACGTGAGCTTAAATATTTTGTAACTTTCTTCCTCTTTCTTATGCTTTCTGTTGCTCCTCTTGGTTTACGCAAAAAAAGATAAATTGACTACGTAGAAGTCGAGAACGTCAGCCTTGACACTTCGAAGAAAAGCCACGAAAAGAGCTCCACCAAGTACAAATCGTGAAATTTCTGAGGGAAGGAGAGCGTGTTGCGCTCCTCTTAGTTTACAAAAAAAGATAACTAACATCGGCCCGCTCTAGTCGGTGCGCTGAGCCCAAATACAGTGTCTAGCAAAGGGGGCCAATACCGGAGATCCTGTATTGCACGGTCCTTTGGGTTATGTGATGGGGGTGTCTGCGTCTTGCTGTCTTCACTGGCAGGAAAGGATTCGCCATATGGTGGAAAACTCTGTGCAAAACATAATCACTGGCCCAGCACTCATTTAACCGCTTGAAGGAAGCTTCTCAGATTTCAAGATGTGGTTTTCACCTGGGTAATTCATTTTACTGAGTTTAGCAGCCTTCGCGTACTTTCTTCTGTTGTTTCTCCTAGGTGTCTCCTTATTAATTAAGGGACTGGTTGCTTAGACCAATTTTTCTGCGCTCCTTTCTCAGCTGGCCGCCACTTTCACCTTTCAAGCCTTCGTCGTCAACTAGCGTGCATGATTGAAAGTGACTGCCACAGCCTACAATATGAAATAATTCAGAAACATGCTTTTTCTCTCAACATTTTCGCCGCTATACCACCATTTTGGCACTACTGTCAGTTTAGCAACGACGAAATTTGACTCGTGCTCCCGCTTGGTGAAAGCGGCTGGACCTCAACATTTGGTTCAGATCACAGCTTTGCTTGCTACCGGTTGCAATTGTTCTCGTGGTTGTCTCTGCTGCAAACACATTGCCATTGTTTCCATTCTTTCATGTCTCTCTTTGTTTCGTTTTATTGCGATAGCAATTGACACTCCAAGCCAAGTTTCGCCGTCGTCGTCGCCGTTGGCGTCGGCATCGTTGGGGTGGGCCCCATGGAGGCTATGGTAGGCTATAATACATGCTCTAATATTGAAGCGCCTAAGTTGCTTTGACCATGTTTTGTGGTCTTGAATGAATTATTCGTCCGTACTTTTCATAACTGCAGGCAGCAAACAGTCATAAAGATCATTCACAGCGTATGCCATATATGTTAAAAATCAGGGACAAACTATACCAAAATTTCCTCCACACGCGATCAACAGATGGCCATGCCCTATTTAAAAAAGTATCGAAACAAGTTAACTCAGAAGTCACGCCATACACACACAGCATACTTGACATTGGACATTGGACATTGAAAGCCGCAAACACAGTCTACTATGGGCGAGGTCGAACCGACTTTTGAATCGTAGTTATTGCCACAAGCCTTTATCGCCGTTACGAATTCATGGCAAATAATTATCAGTTATTGAACTAGCTGATGCATTTAATTTTTTTCACAGATATGTCTTCGACTCACACTACGACTTGTCATGCTAGTAAATATATTTGCACAAACAATGAGAACAATATACCTTCAGCCCCTCACACCGGATGATGTTGCGTCAGTTATAAAAACCTTAAACAATAGCAGTAGTTGTGACATTGACGGTTTTCAAGTGTGCCCAAATAAACATGTAGTTGAAATTATTGCCCAAATACTCACCCATATCTTTAATATGTGTTTGGAACCGGCAATTTTTGCAGTGAAAATGCAGTCTGCGGAAGTAACCGTTCTATATAAAAAAGGAGATCGTAATGACTTGGGTAAATTACAGGCCGGTATCTATTTTACCAATCTTTTCAAAGGTGTTTGAAAAATTTTGCATTCGAGGATTACAAAGTTTACTGAAAAACATAATCTGTTAACACTACACCAATTTCGTTTCCGCAAGAAAACAATTGTCGAGTTAGTATTAGTAGAGCAGAAAGAAAACAGAATTTGAAAACAAAGCGATACTTGTGGGCATTTTCGTAGTCTTTTCTAAAGCCTTTGATTTAGTTGATCATAACATTTTATTGGAGAAATTAAACTATTATGGAATACAAGGGCAGGCATTATCTCTTGTCAGATTCTACTTATCTAAGAGAACAAAAATTGTGAAAATCGACCCCTTTTCTTCTAAGGCTAGAGCTGTCCATTTCGGAGAGCCACAGGGAAGTTTTTAGGGTCTTTGCGTTTTAATATCTATCTGAATGATAACGTCAATACTAACTCTCAGGCAAGGTCCATTATCTTTTTTGCGGACGACACGAGTATTTTTTTGACTGGTAATTATATTCACGTTCTTATGGAAGAATGTAACCATGCAATGAAATCCTTACAGGAACGGTCGTGAGTGAATTTAACGAAGATAAATGCAAACAAAACAAAAGCAGTTACGTTCAAACAAGCAAATGCCTCCACATCAAGACATTGCATTAAACTCAAGGAGCATTGAAATAGCCGTATTTTTCAAATGTCTGAGTGTCATCTTTTCAGCGAACATGTCTTGGTACAATCTCGTCAAATACGTTCTAAGCAAGATAAGTAGAATCATTGGTGTAGTAGGCAGTATGAGATACATTCTGTCCACACGTATTAAACTCTTGCTGTGCAATTCATTTTTCCATTCACATTTAAACTATTTCCAATTAGTAAGGGGTAACACAAAAACCACCAATCTATAACATATTCATTTATTACAAAAGAAGTATCTCCGCCACGCATATAACGCTTCCTACACAGCATCGGCATAACCTACTTGATTAATTCTGGTGTGATCCCAGGTCACAATCTCTACAGATATCGTCTGAGTCATACATACATATATATATATATATATATATATATATATATATATATATATATATATATATATATATATATATATATATATATGTATATATATATATATATATATATATATATATACACACACACTGAAATTCCATCCAAATATCGGCAACCTGCGAACTCTAGCGCAACTTCAGAGAAAAGCTACAAATTACGTTCCAAGACACTTTGAGGATTGGCTAGTACCACAACACCGTATTCAAACTATGGGAAACAATGCCTTAAATGCATAATACTGTTACGTAGGAAGACGCAGACGAAAAGCTATATACAAGTATATTTACAAGAAAATACGCCGCACTTGACCAAGAGGCAACAGCCCACGCTAGCCTCTAATCGTCCTTGTCGTCTTCACACTGCTCGCCTCTTCGTGATCGCAAATACTGTTCCGTAGCAATACCAACATAGTTAAATTACTATAATTGGGTCCGATTTGATCTTTTTACGTCATCATCCAAGGAACTGAAACTTATTTATGCGGTTTCGATGTAATATCTGGTAGCGCTATACATCTTTGTTTTAGAATTTTTTTCTTGACATGAAACAAAGTACGAGCCAGAAACATGTCAGTGAAGTTATCTATACAGCCATATATATGCATGTAGATGTATGTGCGCATATGTTATGCTGCCTGCCTGCAGAAACAGGGATTGTAGAAATGTCAAGCTGTTGAAGTATAGTTTTTTTTCTACAGTCCTTCCATCTGTAAATGCACAGGACGGCAAATAAACAATTTCATTTCATTTCATAATAAAAATTTTGGTGGTGCATTCCCACTTTCGTTGCAACGGCCGACTTTGTAGCGCTGTCCCGCTGACGGCGCATACGCGGATTGCGCGTGGACGATAACAGTGTTGAAAAGCAACAGTAAACCTTCCTACCGATTTGAGTGCTTTACTTTTGTGGCGTAACTGCCAATATTTTTTGTACAATGGCATCAAAATACTATACAGCCATAACTGGACAATATCCACGAGTTCATTTCGAAGCTCTTTGGTTACACAACCACGCATGAGCAAGAATCGACCCTCTGTCTTTTCGACTTGTCATTTACCCATTTCTCCAGCTCTCTTTGCGCACATTAGTGCAGAAACAAGATTGTATGCGTACCATTCAATCATCCGTGCCAGTCTCACATACGTATAGCTAACAAATGACAATGAAGAAGGCTCGCTAAGATATAAATTTCAAAATAGCTGCACAAGTGCATGGTCAATTCAACAGTATTTCGTCATGGCTCATGAGGGCATACTCTATCTTAAGCGCTGTTTCCAGTGATTGTAAGAAAGGTCCTCTAGCTGTGCAGATTTGAAGAGGATAGGTAAGAAATACTTCCGAACCCCGCTGTTAAGCAGCCTTCTCTGTAAAGCAGCCACTACTGCTTAAAAAAAAGAAAAAAAGCTGCTCAACGAATTACGTATAAAGAGACCTCGGCCACCCGATTACGATAAAATGAATATATGGTATTTCTACTGGTTGGATATTCGCCTGTTTTCCTTTCCTTTGGACGCAAATGCCTCTATGCGCTTTTACGTTTATCTTAGTCGGGGGCACAAATGCTACTCATGCCTTTGGATCTTTTTTCTTGTCTGTCCCGGCCCCCCATTTGTCGTACGTAGGCGGGAACGTCAGGGTGATTAGGTTCTTACCATTGGCGCGTTTTTGAGGGCTCGTTCAATCGTAGTTAAGTGCCTTTCTTATTGCACTCTAGTCCCATCTAAGAAATATATGCTTGTCACAGGACTAGCGCGGGGAGTATTGATTGGGCAGAGGCTCGTCACACTGCCTGGTGCCCTTTATAGTTGGAGACGAGTGAACGGCAAAAAAATGATCCACTCGCATTGTTTTTCGCCAGGGCATTTCTCCGGAAGTCGTTTATCAGCGCAAGATTAGGATCAAGCAACGTTGTCTTAAGGAACACTCCGTACCCACTAGTCAATTTGCCACCCTTACTGTCTTCATTCACCCACGTTTTTGTCGTCAGGCCACCGTTTTTTTTTTGTGGGCCCCGTTGTATCACCTGTTTTTTTTTCTTTCATCACTTCCTCTGCCGGCAGTACATCCATTCCCGAGCTGCCTCACGCGACACTGTTGATGCCGGCAAAGGTAGCAATAGAGCCACATAAAGTGATAATGCTATGTGTTAGTTTGGATGTCGATGTGGGTGCCTTTGAGGGGGAAGCAACAGGGGGGACGTGTAGGGGTGTACGACATCTCCTCTTCGCTATTCAGCGACGTGAGACGGACACCCTGAAATCTGGCGGTCTGCTCTAGCGCAAGGAGTATTTACTCCGAGAATTTCAATGGGAACGCGAGGCACAAATTTTACATGCAGATCGAGCATCTTTGCGCCACAGGGCTATTAAATTGCAAAAAAAGTCACACATTTTCCTGCCTACGTGACACTCGACATTTCTAACAATGGCTGCAGCGGCGAGGAATACATAAGTCCTTCTCTCAGATGGTGGTACAGCACGACGCCCGTTACCTTTCGCTAACAAGAATCGACGATGCGGGTTGCCTAGGTGTGTACCAGAACAGCTCAACCATCCAGGTCAGCTTTTCAATGTATTTTGCCTATTTCGTTAGACATGTCGAGAGTAAGGCAAGACGGCAAGGCTCCTGTAAGCACACACACACACACACCCATATATATATATATATATATATACATATAATTAAACAGATAAAGCGGTGTACTTGGACTTGAACGCTTGCACGGCGGGCGCCATAGATAGCTCGATAGATGGATAGATAGATAGATAGATAGATAGATAGATAGATAGATAGATAGATAGATAGATAGATAGATAGATAGATAGATAGATAGATAGATAGATAGATAGATAGATAGATAGATAGATAGATAGATAGATAGATAGATAGATAGATAGATAGATAGATAGATAGATAGATAGATAGATAGATAGATAGATACCCAGCACTTCAAAGATGGAGGCTGACCGAACGGTTGATTTTGAAAATGAACGAACGTGCAGAGGAAGATAAAAAGGAATGATTATGACTATGTGCATGTGAAACGATGTAGTCGACACTTGGCGGTCTCAGTCAACAACTTTCGGGGGTATAATCACTTTTTTAGCTTTTTCATAGCTCGACAGCTGAAGCGTCTTTTTGCAACAACCACGGCCGCTCAGTGCGAATCGCAACCTCCTGTTACTCTTTATATATGCGTGGTAATTGATCTAGAAAACATGGGTATGCAAATGCACCTCATGAAGGTATTTAGGTATTTGAGAGCCTGGAGTTGGGTCCGTGCATACCCTGCTCTTACGGGATGACGTGGGAATAGTAGAAGAAAGTTTGTATGGCTATCGACCGCATGATTCCTTTTTCGTTTGTCTTTCAGCTTTGCATACGCATACGAGGGAGGACATCATAACGTCATAGCTGCGTTGTGTGTAGCTTGGTACAGTTGTGAATTAGCGCCTGTCCTGTTTGCTTCCTTGTACTCGTATTGGCTGCCGTTACAGTCCGCATAATTACACTCCTAGTCACGTTTAAGTAATCTGCACCCTACGGCGTGCGCATTACCACACATCGGTTACTGGTAACCGCACCGAGGAGTGGAGCAAGTTGTTAGGAGTATTTCCGGATAAGATTAGACGAGAGAATTATTTGTTCGCCTTGAAGTAAACCATAGAGAGAAAATGTCTGTTTCACCCACTGCAATACCATTTTCGGCATAGGCGTTGCGACTTCCCCTTCAGCACACAAACCTCTGTTTTGACCACCATTCGTCGATAAAAATTGTCATCATATAGTAATGAGCAACTGTTTTGTAGTGGTAAATATCTATCGTAGCTGCAAAAATTGTTTCAACAAAAGTTACTGGGCCTTTTCGCAACGAAGTACCGTCTGACTTACGAAGAACATATTTTTTAATAAATCTCACGTATTGTTCTTGTAATAAAATATCATATCTTTCTTACTTTCTTTTTATTGTGTAAACGCTGTCACGGCGAGGAGATTATTTCTCGCTGCAACAGAACTAACTTTACTGCAACGATGCTACAACGATGCTACTTCAGGCATATATATAATAATTATTTTAATTCATTCTCTTTTCACATTCGTCTCTTCATCTCGCATGGAACCTTTGTTAATATTGCTTTTCTTGTTGACGTAGGTACTTCCTGAAGTGCTATTAGACAAGTTCATCCATGATCATATTGTTTATCTGAACGTCTTGGTTGGGCATGCCAAGAAATGTTCCCAGCAGAAAACACTCACGGGGACAGAAAAAAAATCGACGCGCGACACACACACATGTGGGGTCCGTGTCTTCTCTTCTGCGTACGTCAGTGCTTTCTGCAGGAAAACTTTTTTGCTAGCACATGACGAGCGCGCCACTCAATTCTCCCTAGATCATCCGGTGAAGCGTATTTGAAATGGGAAAAGAATGTTACATGTTTGCCTACCCATTTTACTGCAGACAGCAAAAGCAACAATGCATAAACAAAATGAACGAAGGCTTAAGCGTGCATACATTCGAAACATTTCCAGGAAATTAGTTTTTCCCGTTTTGACCTGTTTCCGCGTTCCAGGCGTGACAAGGGACACAATACGGCTCGTTCAGGTTCAGAAACGTGCGAACGAAATATGGATGGTGGATGTGCTCGAATTGCATAAGGCGTATGTTTTGCATAAGCCAGGGCGCGGCTCAGTGAAAGAAGTGCAGGATCGAAGTTGAGCACTTTTTGCGCTTGACATTGCGCTATCCGAACAACAGTCTTCTTGACCAAAAGCAGTGGAGAAGATAACAGTTGATAGTGAGAAAGCATATGTGCTTGATAGTTAAGAGATGTGAAGTGAAAGTTCAAAGAGTGACAAACTGAAAAATAACAGAAAGAAAAGCTGAATTTAAAATTATCCACCTTGCTGTCGGGCTCAAAAACAGACATGCTTCAGGCAGCTTAATGTTCTAAAGACAACAACGAGATAGACAGGAGAGGCCGCTATATATTCAGCGATGTTTACTGAAAGTATCAATATAAAGGGCTCTGAGGTATACTTTATATTATTTCATGAATTCCTTCCATAGTAACTCAAATTTCTCTATGACTTTTGCGTGTGTTCCCAGTCAAACGTTGCTTTACAATTCCAAATTACAACATAAATACAAAAAAAAGAAATGTTTGTTTATGTTCATACACGGAGCCTCGCATGTGGTTATGAAATTTAAGCTAAGCTGGGTGGTTTCCACCCGTATCGAATATATAGGCTATCATTTCGGAATTCATGCCGGGTCACATTTTCCTACTTCGTCCAAATAAAAGCTGCAAGTAAAAAGCATGTTTTATTGTATGAAAAGCGGTACTTGAAGCAAAAACAGCCGTAGACTACCGTGATGAACTTTGCCGTAATCAGAAGTAATTCAGGAGGCCCCATGTCTAATTTGTTCCAGTATAGCGCCCCAGAACACTATTTCTGAATTATTAGGTGCCACTGTAAACAACTGAGTTTCCTGCAAGAAAACCAACGAATGAACAACTCGTGACCGAAAGTCATTGCAAGTGTGCGCAACATGCTCGCGCTTGTAAGTGTGCACGACTGTGTGCGCGACTGTGTGCACAACAAGTGGGCGAGATTGACATTGTGGACAACGATTTTCTGGCTATACATGTAAAACATGCACACTCAGATAAATCAGAAACGCACATTCAGCACAGAAGCAAAACTAGCGATTCAGAAAACAGTCGTCCCAACGCTACCTCCTCCTGCCACCTAAAAGACTCCAAGGTGCACTATATATAGACTTGATATATAGACTTGATATGCAGACTTGATATAGACGTTCGATGTGATAATCTAGGTCCATGACACATTGTTACTCAACTGCGATGCGTTATTTCTGACAAACCCGTATGGGTCCCCTTTGTAGCTTCGTGCTAACTTCGGGTGGATGATAACTTTTCCCTTTCGTGATACTTCCTTCGTCTTGCGGGATTCTGCAGAACTCATTTGCCATATTAAAATTTAATATGAGCAAAAATAGGAGCATGCCATTTGATTTAATTGCATAGGTTGAGGCACACAGTGGTGTTCGCTCGGCAGCAACCGCCCAATATAGGCCATGAAAATAAGTTCATCTATCATTCATGCGGGACTGCGGAGTTAATGTTGCGTGTGCCCTGAGTGAGAATCACAGGGCAAAACACTTTACTAAAAATTTGTTTTCTTGCAGGATCGGCCGCTTTCATAGTGCAAGATTCTGAGAACATGGAGAGAACTTTATGGGTGGACAGCTGTCATTAACGGCACTCAGTGAGCTTTAGTATTGTTTTCTATGTCCCAATTCTGTCTGAAATGAGCTGGTTTACGCAACTCTCATGCGTATCATTTTTATCGCTTCATATTTTTTTCTGCCCTCCCCCCTTCAGTCAATATGCTGGGTAGCACGTGCCAATGAACACATAGTGGTCGTAATGTGGAAGCCCAGTTTGGGCCTTTTAACTGAGCTCCTTGCGAACATAATCTAGGACTCTGTTCTAGTTTTGGCTCTCAGGGGAAACATAACCATCCTGTCATCCGACTCTGACGATATTTGACACGTTGCGTTTACAAACACGTAGACTCCAATACTATATTGTAATACCCGCTAATCGGGGATAAATTAAAAGAGCTTTTACATATTGTTACCTGAAGGCAAAGAAGTGACATGAAATAGAGTAAGACGAAGACTGGCCTTTGCCTAAACGTCATATACAGCAGTTGTAAATATGCATTATTTTACACTCGTGGGAACATCCCGGAGTGACGAGGATGCTCAAACAAATGCAAGCTTATGCTTCAAGAATGCCTGCCTTATTATTCGAAATAAAGAAATTTAGCGATAGCGTAAATGAATGCTATTTTCTTTTTTAGTTCCTGCAGTCGAGTGCAAAGTTAGTTTAAGTTCAGAACCTTTGGAGTACAACTAGCCTCATTAAAGCCAAATTGGAGCCAACAAACTACAAATGACCCATAAAACTTTTATCATATCGAAACATTTGCAACATATAGCACCAGCGTTCCTTCAACAACTTATTATTTAATACTGAAAAAAAACAGACCAGTATCCAAAATAATGTAGGTGCAGAAATCAAGCACTAGCAGACGCACCTGCGCTACCGGAGAGTGTAAGAAAATATATATCAAAATTTGCATCGTATAGTATGCAGGACTCTAGGCACGTGACAAAAAAAATAAAGGAGGTACCACGGTATAACAAATATTCCATCTAGATGAAGACGGAACCAACAGATGACTAATAATAAAACCGTGCTCTCCTCTCCTTCTATGCTTTTCAATAATATACATGATGCAATCATTATGAGAAAACAAGGTTTTGCCACCCGGTACTTCTTGCAGTTCTCATGGGCACTGACCACCACTGGAATTACGGAAGAACTTCCGCAACAGGCGATTTCTCCTTAAGTGACAAAACATTGCCCATCTCAATTTTGCGGGGAGAACATGCGTATCCAAGGGACTCTACATTTTTGTTTGTCAAACTTGGACGAAGAAACAGACAATGCAGCAAGAGCGGAGAAAATTAATTGCTATGTTTAGTTGAAATGTGCAACTAACAAGGTAAATGACATGAAATGATACGTGAATATTTCTTCCTGCTTGTTAACGCCAGGCCCACACCTTCCACATTACGCGTGCGGTGATTTAGAAATGGAGCTACGGCCATGGCAACCCATCCTCCCATTTTTAAATGCGAAGCATTTTTTTGCGAACATTTGCCACTGAAATTATCTGTGTAGCCGCATACGTCTTGGCGCTTTCATGGTCGTTTAGTTAGCTCTGTACGTACCACAATTGGCAGAGCATGGCAATAGTGTATGACGAACATAAATGATAGGTCATGAAATGAATATCATGATATATGTGTCATGTAGATCATGAAACAGCCACCTACGTCTTGGTACGTACCAAAATTGGCGTAGTATAACAAGAGTACATGACGTTTATAAATGATCGGCCATGGCATGAATGTCATGACATGTGTGTCGTGCAGGTCATGAAAGAGCTGCCTACGTCTTGGTGCTCTCATCGTCGTTTCGTAAACTTGGTATGTACCAAAACCGGCATAGTATGACAAGAGTGTATGACGAACATATTGATAGGTCAAAAGATGAATGTCATGACATGCCTGTCATGTAGGTCATGAAACAGCTGCGTACGTCCTGGTGTGTACCAAAATTGGCGTAGTATGATAAGGGTGTATGACGAACATAAATGATAAGTAATAACATGAATGTCATGCCATGCGTATCATGAAGGTCATTAAAGAGCCGCATATGTCCTGGTATGTGCCAAAATTGTGATAGTATGTCAAGAGTGTATGACGAGGATAAATGATAGGTCATTACATATGTGTCATGTAGGCCATGAAGCAGCCGCCTGCGTCTTGGTGCTCTCATGATCGTTTCTTTAACTTGGTGGCTTCCCACACGCTGCGTCGCACAATGTCGATTCCGACAGGGTGTGCGATCTGCCGGCTTTTCTTTCTTTCGTAGGGGGAGAAGGGAGGGGGGAGGGGGGAGGTGTGTTTCTGCATTTTCCTAAGGTTCGCACTAAAATCTTTAGTCCCCACCACTGACTGCCAATGAGGGGAATGTGAAGCACCTTTTGACCACAGGCGTAAGTTAAAAAAAATGGCGGACATCTCGCTTCAATTGAATCAGACAATTCTTGAGTTCCGGCATACACAGTGAACCGACCTGAAGTCGATCAAGGCGTTACTGAAGTTTCTATACACTCTGCTAATCTAGTAGAAAGAATCTGATACTTCCAATATTCCTCGCCGCGTTTCCCACGTCCTCATTTCAGGTTTTGCGCGTGTTTGCGTTTTTTACTATATTTTCTCATATTTATACCTGCCCCTTCTCTCTGCCATTGTAGGGCAGAAAACCAGAAGCCTCTCTCCTGCAGTGGGGTTCATAGCCCTGGAAGACACGGACATTGCTATATCTAACCAACTAGGCCAAACATCCATACTTCTAAAGCTCTCTACAGGTCCCCTCCTAGTCTTCGTATATCATTTCTCTCTCCTTGTAAAGCATACATAAGAATGACTTAAATATTAAGAAGCAGCCGTGTTGGAATGCGAAAATAAATACTTTGGAATTCGGCGTTCAACCTTGTATGTGAGCATATATGACATAAAATTTACACTAGCGAGTGACCGAAACAAACTAGCGAACAAAAAGAAGTAAGAACTGAGGAGAACGCACAATGACTTTGCTAGATAGATGAATTTCCCGGGGAGCACTGGGAAACAGCACAAACAAAAAAGAGTTTTCTGCGCGGATCGAGTAAAACTACGAAGACACGACCGAGGTAAGCTGAAAGGGAGCGTTGCTAAGAGAATAACCTGTGGCCAGAGAGCCAACCATAAGCAATAAAAGGAGAGTTGGAATAAGGCGAGCAAGAAATATGAGAAATGATGGCCATGGCCAACGGCGACAACCTGAAATTTTTGCCGTGGCTTGGAACTCGAAAAGTGTCCAGTGGCGCGTTTCGTTTTGAGCCAGGATGGAGGTATACGGCGAGATGCGCCTGCAGGATAGGAACCCACCAAAGATAAAAAGGTCACAAAAAATAAAAAAAGGACGAAAACGTTGACAACGTAGGTAAAAGCGAGTGAAACAAAAGCAAGGAGTACAGGAATGAATGGTTACTGCCTCTCCTTTTTTTTTATGGCATACGGTCGCACAGGGACCCAGTCTCAATTTTTCTTCACCTTCCCTCTCCGAACTTTCTCTTTCTCTCTCTCTCTCTATCTATTTCCCGCAATTTTACTTCTTAATAATCTTTTATTCTGCCCTGCCTGTATTGTGGCTTCACCACATCTACACCGACCTAGTTATTTACTTCTATATATCTGACTTTTCTTTCGTTTCGTGTGAATCCTGAATGTGCCGTGGTGATAAGATTAACGACGGTGAATAGTCGGGAGAGTGCGAAGTCCGAACACGATCCCGAGATCGCTTCGGCTAACTCTCGCCACAATTGCTACTGAACATGCCCCTGCAGCTCTTTGGTTGTTCGCGTCGTTCAAGTCAGCGGCATGACCGCAAAAGATTGGTTTTGGCTGCTACCAAAGCTACCCGTACGCCCCCCCTCCCCCTTCTCGCCCTTCCTTGTGCGGGGGACGGGTAAGTGTGAGAAAGCTAGCCGCTGAGGGAGGGTGGCGCGATGGAGAAGCACCATCTACAATCGCCTTCTCAAATGCCTCGCGTGCTGTACGTATACAGCCATTTCAAGAGGACCGTTTGTCTTCGTCTAAGCCAGACGCGGTCTTTCTGTCTGTCGCTGAAAAAGAAAGAAAAAAGGAAGTGTGGCTTCCGCAGCGTCACAGTTTCCTGCGGTCTGTGTTAGGTCTGCTTGCTGTGTTTTTTTATTAATATATTTGCTTGGTATCGACAGTCAGCCGAATTTCACTGTGCATCATCCTTTCGCACCGTGCACTTGTAATTAGCATTTAAAAGCATAGCAAGCAAGTCAATTGAGCATGCTGAACATATATAATTTAAGAACTCGCCTACTACGCCACACAGAGAAAGTTACGAGAGCAGTAATAAACTTCAGCACGGCATGAAAGCGGGCTAGGTGATGTTCCTTCTTGTGTAACCAGGGCAAAATGGTACAAAGGATGGCAAAAAAAATCTGTCCCACCTTCTTTCTTTTCTTTCTCCCGTCCTTTTTCTCGTCTTGCTCAGTTTGAACAAAGGAGGAAGCTAAAAAACGTTTTCGGTGTGAATAATAAGGCCTCGACTGTATGGCCGGAAAATGTAATTCAGTTCTGAAAACAAGATGCGTAATGTAGCGTCACGCGATAAAACGGGCGAATCGTAGACTGCTGTCTAATACACCTTCCCCCCTCCCCCTCCCCCACGTCTAACAGCTTAGCGCGTATAACATTTTATTTGCATACCGGTTAAACCAGATCTTTACACTAGGTAGGAAAAACGAGGGAAACGAATAAGAAGGAGAGTGGACACAGTTTAACCTTCAACGTGATCCCATGATGTCATTATTAAAGCCAGAACGGTGAAGAAGAGTTGAAACTTTGTAGAGAAAAGCAGCTCTACAAACGAGGCCAATTTATTTCAAAGGAGATAAATATATCCGTATATTTTAAAAAATTACTTCATTTTTCTTATTTCCCAGCCTACGCAACGATTAAATAATATGCTAGAATCTAACCCTTAAAAACAACTAAAACCATTTTCTGCAGTGATCTGTACCTTCCAGATCCGAGATTAATCAGCACTCATATTTGTCACATTCGTCATCTTTGAACAGATTTTGAGCCTTTCATAATATTTTTCAGTAAAGTTAAAATTTATTTTCAACACTAATTAACGCCACATTTGGTAAAATATTTCGTGTAGTTTATGCAACAAATGGATCTCAATGTTTTAACCTAATGTCATGATTATACAGCATGCAAGACCACGCAAGATAAGGAAAAGTGCGTCTTGAGAAAATGCTTATACGCTGAATTACATTTGTTACTTCTCTCACTTGGGACTAGAGTAATTTATGTGTTGCCAGGTTACAATCTCGCGTTTCCCCACATTTTAGCCGAGTGAGATACCTCACATAACGAAGCGTTTTCATTTTCTTCAGCAGCGAGTTCGTTCTGATAATATAACGAACTGAAGGGAGAAACACGAAGAGAGCTGCTCTAAATGTGGCTCTTGGCCATTGGTGTTATCGGAAACGAGCAAAGAAAAGATCTCCGGGAGGCGTTATCTATACACTAGTTGTTTCTCTTTGTCTGGGATATTTCCTTTTGAAATAAACTGTCATACCTAGCCCCCTGCGGTTGTTTATTTATTTATTTATTTATTTATTTATTTATTCACATACCTCAAATTCTCCAGGAATGGAGTATTAAGTGAGAGGAGAGACAATGTATTTACTCCGTAGCTAACAAAAAAAAACTCGCAAACAGTAGTCAATCGGAGCAAAAAGAAAAGAACGGGGCACAACGTCATGCAATGGTTTAGAAAATAAAACTCAAACGAAAAAATACCCAGGTACTCTATTATTCAAAAACACATGTTAATTGATGTCTGAACTTTTCATGGTCACGAATAAAAACAACGCCATCAGGTAAATTGTTTCAATGTTCTATGACGTGTGGCAAAGCGGATGAGTTGAAGGTGAGAGTGCGGCCATAAAGCCATGTCAAGCTGTAAGAATTGTGCGAACGACGTGACATGTAATTTTGTCTGGTAATGAGGAATGTGGTTCCATGTTCGGGCTGGAAGACATGATATCTTGCAGAAGAATGTTTCAACAGCAATCGCGCTAATTACATATAATCTGCTAAACTTTAGTGATTCACTTTAGGATACGTGTGAAATTCAAGCGGACCAGCAGTGACGTCAGTGCATATATATATATATATATATATATATATATATATATATATATATATATATATATATATATATATATATATATATATGACATAGCCTATATGACGTTATCTTATTCCTGACTCTTCTACGGGCTGTATCTGTGAGCATACTTTTTCATAAAAAGCCAACGCCGAAACTTAGCACCGCTCTTTAACTATGTTGATTTTGACGTCTTGACAACTGCACGTGCATGCCCTTTCGCACTCTCATTTATCTAAGTGACGTTTCTGTACCTCGAACAAGAAGCCAAAGAAGGCGCAAAGAAACCTATTTATTCTATTTAATGGAAATGCGGATTTCATAATGCAAATGGAAATGAAAGTGGATGAGCAATGAGATTGCCGCCGTTAGAAACTGAACCCACACCTTCCTTAAAGCTGTTGGTTCCTGGTATCCTTTACAAATTTACACCTGGTACATTTTACAACTATGCGATTTCGTTCGCACTGTGACGGCGCTCGCTTACGATCAACGCAACAAGTTTTGTGTGAGATGCCTCCAAAGCGGGTGAAGTCCGCCTATAAAGCAATGCGTGAACGGTGGTGGGATGGAACCTCCATTTTCCGGCAGAACAGCCCAATCCTCTAACCATTAGGGAAACATCATACGCGTGCTTCTGTCGTGCCAAAGCCGTTATTTGCAACGTCTGGCATTCGCATCGCGTGACATTTACTCACATCCTTCCCTTGCTGCAGCTAGCGCTTTCATGCACTCTGTAAGACAGCACTGCGTTCGGGATCGGTCCATGTTTTTCGTCATCGGAACGTGGCATCCCCAAAGTGTATGAAAAGGCTCAAGTATCGCATCATAAAGACAGCAGTATCACTAGTATATATCTGGCTCTGTTACACTGTAAAACCTACACAAGCGTTAAAACAGTGTTGAACTAATTAGGCCATGTACAGGTGCTCGCAAATGAGAGCGACAGAGAGAGATAGACAGATAGAGAGAGAGAGAAAGCTTTAATGAGAACGAGCAGTTTAGTCAGCTGGGCCTAGGCCTCCCACGATGGGACGTTGAGGTCTTACCTCTTCGCCGCTTCGTAGGCCTGCTGGGTCGCCCGGAAATGGTCGTAGAGATGGGAGCTGCGCAGGGCGGCGTGCCATCTCGACAAGAGGGTCATGGGATTAAGGTCTGGGTATTGATGTTTGCACTCCCATAACATGTGGGGAGTGTTGCTGATTGAGTTTTACAGATCTTGCAAGTCTGGATCGGGTAGATGTCGGGGTATATGATGTGATAGCGTGTGAGGCACGGGTATGTATTGGTCTGTAACAGGCGAAGGGTGGTTGCCTGTGCTCTGTTTAACTTGCGGTGAGGGGTGTGGAAGGTTCTTCTTGCGAGGTAAAATGACTTCACAAAGTCGTTGTATCTTGTAAGGCGTTCGCATCCTGCGGGTGCACCTGCAGGACATCGCCGGCATGGTTGACCACTCCTCGTGCTAAGGGATGTGTAACCTCGTTGAGGTTGGTAAGGAGCGGGTGGATAACGCCCACGTTTGCTGGGATCCAGACGAGGAGATTTGATTTTCAGACGAATGCGGGGCTTGTTGTAACATGTGGAGTGGTTGTTGAGAAATGCGACCCTTGATATAGTTTTTGATTGCTGCGCGAGAATCGCTCAGTACGGTGTGACAGGCTGGGTCAAGAATGGCCAGTGCGATGGCCACTTCCTCGGCCGTCTCGACATTTTGGGTAACGATGCTGGTAGCATGTCGGAGCAAGCTGCCTGCTGTAGTAACCGCCGCCAAGTGCCGTCCATCTTGGTATTCAGCTGCGTCGACGAAGGTGACGCCCGCGGTGTTAGCATAAACATTGATGAGGGAGGTAGCTCGTGCCTTCCTGCGTTCTTTCTTGTGGTCTGGGTGTATGTTATTAGGAATATGGTCGGCGTGTATCCATTGCTGAATGTGGCGTGGTATTGGGTGTTTGTCTCCATGTTGTACCAGTTGATAAAGGGCGCAACGTAAGTAATGTGACGGATAAAAGATTGGGACAAGGCGGATGAGGCTTTCTTCCTTCATACCCCTTGTCGGTGGGTCACTCGTTTCAGCAGTCCGGATGTATTAGCGGCCTGTCATAGGATCTTGGAGATAGCCGTAGAGTTAGCTCCGCTTGCTTCAATGGTCATACCAAGAACGCGGATGCTAGGGACCACGGGTATGGGTCTGCCATCCCTCAGGTGCAGTTTGATTTCTTCGTATTGCCGTTTATTTGTGGAACCCCGGGGGGGGGGGGCGTCCACGGAGTGTGGGGCGGTATAGGAGAAGCTCCGACTTTTCAGTGGAACAGCGGAGTCCCGTGCCTTGAGGATAATTTCTTACGACGTCAATGGCGTCTTGTAGGGCAGTTTCGATTTGGCCGTCACGGCCCTTTGCAGCCCAGATTGTAATGTCATCGACATATATGGTGTGTTCAATGCCGTAGAGTTTTTGTAGTTCTTGTGCTAATCCGAGCATAAGCAGACTAAACAGTATTGGGGAAATAACAGAGCCTTGCGGTATGCCCGTGCTGCAGAGGGAGAGTTCCTCCGATCGAATGTCTCCGACCGACAGGAAGGCTTTCCGGTTAAAGTACGTAAATTTTTGATGAAACGATAAAATATTATTTCATCTTTCTCTCTCTCAATTTTTGTTATTTTCTTAGTAAACATTGTTCATACTTTTTCCAGAGTCCGTTAACCAGCTTTTACGTACATTATTACGTTTCTGGTATCGGTATCGATCCCAGTTACAATAGGGGAGTGCGCTGTTTTTTCATAAATTCAGGAACGGTTGTAAATATTGAACAATTAACTACAGGATTAGGCTTAAGAAAGTAAAATTATGATGTATAAAGTTATACTCTCTGACGAGAACATTTGGAATATGTTTGAATGCGTATTGAAAATAACGAGATGCACAGTGTAATAGCACAAGAAATGTCGTTGTTGTTCTACCACTGCTCCTCATTTCAAGCCTAAATCTACGTGTGAACCTCGATCTTTTTTCACAAGATAATGAAGCAACATCTGCCCACTCACCAGAAAAGCTGACGCGGCGATTCATCAAACATCACAAGTTTAATGTACGCATCAATCGTTTATAAGAGTCCTTCAATGCACTGCACTCAGCATCCTATATACCTACGGTGCATTAAGCAGTCTTCAAGTGTTTTTTATGCAAGCCTTACTGAAAGATACTTTTATGCATCAATGGCAATGAGTTGCGTGAAATATACAACATTCAGCGTACCAATTTAAATAGCAAACATACAAGTATAAAATTACTGTCGATAACTTGAACTTGGCTTGTATAGCTGTAGAATGTGCTGGTTCTTGTTCTGCTTTTTCAAAGCAAAACTTTCTTCCCTCACCACACACTATGACATTTCTATTCAAAAAGGTTTATATATATAGCGGTCGAATCTTGAAATAATTGGGCATGAACTGACGTAATTTCCCTGCTTGTGTATGGAAACTACGTGCGAGCACTAATGAAGCAATAGTTCATCTGACCAACCACGTGTCTGTGCGGCTTGATACACAATCCCTGCCTTACAATAATGTTGAACACACAATAACATCACTTATCATCCAGCAGTATAACTAATGCGTTCTCTAAAATGTAGTTAAAATGCAAGAAAACTCGCAGATAGGAAAAGTGATATTGCACAAACTCGGACCGATTAAAGAACTTCAATGAGAAATAAGGGACACAATAAGGGACCAATAAGGGACACAGACCTACTCAAGCCGACTTTATGGCTTTTTGTCTGCGCCCCTGCTATCTGTACGTTGTATAGATACAAAATAAAGTTCATAAAGTTCAGTTCATAAAGTTCAAATTTTAATATGTGCCCTGTCGTCCGTAAAAAAATACTCACCCATATATATGATTCTCATAAAAGGGTATCCTATAGAGAATGTTTGGCATTGAAAGCTATTACCCTCGGGTTGCTTTATTCAATCCTGGGTTTAGGAGAGTCTCTACTGTGCCTAGTGACACTAATACCGTGTCGGATGTGTTGTTCCAGCGTGGTTATCCTCAACGTACTGAAAAGCCGCACCAGACTACACTCCGCTCAGTTCAAAGCTCTCGACGCGTGTATGTTACATTTGCTCGCTTCATGTATTTAACGCAAGCTACACTGTGACCTCATTCCTACCGCATGCAAGGGTGCACCCACTTAACACTTCGCCTGCCCGGTATGAATAATTCAGAAGGCTGCCACGAGAACGATAAATGTTTTAGCGTGAATCACGCCCTACATTTCTACTCTCGACGCATCCCACAGCGTGCATGCATCAATGTGAAATCAACCCTCCGCGATTTGACCTCGCTGGTTTTCCAGTGTAATGGGGGCATAGGCCAGTAAAAATATGTGTTTACGAAAGCACAGGCTTGCCCAGGCACACTGCTTGCAATGTACAGGCCTCTTGCAAGCAGTGAGTGTTTTGGTACTGTGTTGTGTGTTCCTTGCGCAATCGACGTTTCTTTCTTGAACAATCCAAGCTGCGGACACTTATCATATTTACCTTAGTGAATTGTAATAACGATTGTTCGCAGATGTTGCAAAGCTCGGCTAGCCGGGTTAGAAGCCGGAAAATGTAGGGAAAAGCATAAACCTTCTTGGGCCCATTTACAAAAAGAAATTATTCATCTTATGACATATTCAGCCATGTTTGGATTTCAATATTTTTTGAATATCAGCCATGACTGATTCCTCTCTAGTAATCAGGAGAAACGTACACTTGTGCTTGATGTATCAGTCAAACTAATAAAAATTTTGTTTGGGACAGGTGCTCTGTTAACTAAATAATTGAAGTGTTCACATGACACCATGTATTAGAGTTATGTGCAGAGCCTCGACAGCTATGCTGCCAGTGAGCTGAAGATAGCGGAACTAGGATTGGGTGCCATTACCATGAAGATTTTCCCGGCCATGCTTTTTGTACATAACCATGCGGCTTCATTGACGACAGTTGACGTCTTGCATAAACAAATCTGAAGCAGTATACGCATCACGCAGACCAGCTAGTATAGAGCATTATGCATGTAGAAAATAAAAGGGAACTGTTTGGACTGTGCGGACCAAATCAAAGCATCTACATAACCCGTTGTTGACTCACAGCTCTTGTGAGTATATTGCTCAGAATGCGGATAATCTTAAAAGTTCACAAATAAAAAATATAGCCTGTTGTATATCTATAACTCCTTACCAAATGCGGGATTATTGGAGATGTAGACATGGGCGGCCGCGTTGGTGGTGCCATATTGCAGCGTGACTGGAGCTAAGTCAGAAAGGACACATTGCTATTATTTCCTTGACCAAACATATACTCATCTGCTGGTGCAAATAAACAATAAACACTTAATTATTTGCATAAAAACGATGTCGTTTATTTATATTCTATTGATGAGAACGCCGATGTACCACTACAATGTTTCTAACTGTTCACTTGACGCCTAACGACGGATGTTTCCGACTGGAGCTTGTTTCCTGCTTACAACAGAGCAAATGCATTCTGGTTGGGCGAAACGTCACAAGATAACACTGCTAAGCGCTTCTACCGCCGTCGACGTCTCTGCTAACGTGGTATTACGTGTGGTGGCGCGGTAATATTCAAAACTTCGAATAAAAATGAAAGCGCCATCGCTATTCAATTCGCATTCGTTACGAGGATTTACTATTCGCAGTCGTCGAATATTCGGTTTGATCGAATGTAAGAGACCAGGAAACTTAGTGGAGTCTCCAGGGATAGCAATCGATGCAAGTGCGGACTGTTCTGACTGATTTTGTAGCTTGAACGGGCACAGTTATTGCGCAGAGGCACCACTTCCTGGGCGAAGTCACGAGAGAAACAAATTATGGGGCCCTATGGCGTAAAACTATACCAATGTGTGTTAATTCCAAACTAAATTCCTTTTCCTCAATTGATCTCAGCATAGTTTCCCCGTCTATACTGCCTGAACTCGAATGGGAAGTTATGAACAATCCTTACGGGAGCGACCACTTCCCCATACTGCTAAAACACATAAAGAAAACGAATATCTACCACAGGCTCCTAGGTGGAAGATCGATACAGCCGACTGGGAGAAATTCCGAACTCTCACTAATATTTCATGGCATGACATGTCCTCGCTAGGAATTGATGCTGCTGTGGAGTACTTTACATCCTTCATTATAGATGCTGCATCTAAATGCATGTCTGAAGTGGCTCGGCATGCAGACGACATGTCCCGTGGCGGAACGACGAATGTAGGATCACTCGTAAAAAACAGAACAAAGCGTGGGGGCTGCTACACGCTTCTCCCACTGCAGAGAATCTTCTCAACTTGAAGAAAGTAAAGTCCCAAGGCAGGACAACCCGCCGACAGGCCAGAAAAGAAAGTTGGCTGAAGTTTTTATTGAGTATTAACTAGTTTACAGATGAGGCCAAAGCCTGGAACAGGATTATTAGGTTTAGAGGGCTGCAAACATATTCACTCACTGTGGTAAACACACAGGGCGATACACTGCAAGATCAGGCAGACTCACTTGGGGAGCACTTTGAGAGCGTGTCAAGTTCAAACCATTATTCGAAATCCTTTCTGAAATATAAACAAATAGAAGAATGTAAGCCACTCTTGAGAAAATTTCCACAGAATGAACCTTACAACTGCCCTTTTAGTATTGCCGAGTTGAGAGCTGCCTTGAGCTCATGCAAGAGCTCTGCACCGCGATCTGACATAATCGTGTATGAAATGATCACTACTGAATTGTGAGTAGTTACACTACTCACAATTTTTAACACCTTTTGGGCTGCAAGGTACCTTCCAGCTGCATGGAAAGAAGCTTTTGTCGTTCCTGTTTTGAAACAAGGCAAAGATCTTTCCTCAGTGGCAAGTTACCGCCCGATCGCCTTTACAAGTTGCCTTTGTAAGGTATTTGAAAAAATGATTAATTGGTGACTCATCCATTTTCTTGAAATGAGCAACATGCTTGATCCCTATCAGTGCGGCTTCCGAGAAGGGCGCTCCACAACCGATCATCTCGTACGTGTTGAAGGAAATATCCGGGACGCATTTATACATAAACAGTTCTTCTTATCAATATTTCTCGATATGGAAAAGCCGTATGAGACAACGTGGCGTTAAGGAATCTTAAGAGACTTGTCAGAAATGGGCATCTATGGTAATGTGCAAAAATATATAGAAAGCTACCTGTCCGATCGTACCTTCCGGGTAAAAGTCGGCAATGTACTTTCACCTCCATTTACGCAAGAAACGGGTGTACTCCAAGGAGGCGTGCTCAGCTGCACGCTCTCTATCCTGAAGATGAACACGCTTCGTGCTTCATTACCACCGGCCATGTTTTATTCTGTCTACGTGGACGACATTCAAACAGCTTTCAAATCCCAAATCCTGTAACATCGTAGTGTGCGAGAGACAGGTACAGCATCGCCTGAACAAAGTGTCAAAGTGGGCAAACAAAAATGGATTTAAGATCAAACCTAACAAAAGTTCTTGTGTTCTTTTTACAAGAAAGAGAGGCCTGATCCCAGATCCTTGCTTAGAATTGCGTGGACAACAGATACCTCTAAACAAAGAACACAAATTTCTAAGTGTTATACTTGACTATAGACTCACCTTCGTCCCCAACATTAAACATCTTAAAGAAAAATGTCTAAAAATAATGAACATAATGAAACTTCTATCCCAGATTACATGGGGTAGTGACAGGAAGTGTTTCATGAGTCTCTACAAGAGCGTGATTCGATCACGATTGGATTATGGTGCCGTGATTTATCACTCTGCCGCCCCGAGCGCGCTACAGATGCTAGACCCAGTCCACCATCTAGGAATCCGACTGGCCACTGGCGCTTCCAGAACAAGTCCCATTGAAAGTTTACATGTAGAATCAGATGAGTGGTATCTTCATCCGCAGAGAACATACATCAGCCAAACATATTTTCTGAAAATCCACTGTAATCCTCAACATCCGTGTTTTAATACCGTTAACGATATGACATATGCGACATTCTTTCGCAATATTCCCTGGGTAAGACAGCTTTTCTCGCTGCGTATGAGGGAGCTTAGTGATGAAATGCATGTCCCACTCCTCGAGCTTTGCCTAATGTATCCAGCCAAGCTGCTACCTCCTTGGAGTGGCAGCTGATACAATGTGATATATCATTCCCTTCAAGTTACAAAGCACGCTCCAGAGATTGAAATCCAAATGCATTTCCGGGAACTCCAGTACAAACACTCCTGCACGGAGTTCTACACAGACGCACCGAAGACACACGACGGGGTGTCATATGCAGCCGTCGGTCCATCCTTCTCGGAAACCGATGTACTGAATCCAGAAACTTATGTCTTTACAGCTGAGGCCTACGCACTGCTGTCGGCTGTAAAGCATATAAAGAAATCAAAACTCCAGAAATCAGTTATTTATACTGACTCCCTTAGTGTTGTGAATGCTTTGATGTCATTCTGTAACGAAGAAATCCAGTAATTAATTAACTCTATTCCGCCCTATGTAAAGCATATATGTCTAATCAACATGTAACTATATGCTGGGTGCCTGGACATGGGGCGTCGAGGGTAACGTTCTAGCGGACCAGAAGGCCACATCAATTTCATTGCATGCCGTTAATCCTACCGCTTCGGTCCGTGTCACAGACCTGAAGCCTTTCTTAAGAGGGAAACTGCGAAACTACTGGCAACGCATGTGGGACCTGGAAACAAATAATAAGCTGCGTGTAATAAAGCCACAATTAGGTTTCTGGCCTCCTCTAACAAAATCACGCCGGACAGATGTCCTATTCTGTTGTCTAAGAATAGGACACACATTTGGCACAGATAACTTTTTACTCACCGGAAACGAGCCTCCAACCTGTGGTAGATGCGGGGAGAGGCTGACCCTCCTCCACGTCCTTCTGGAGTGTCGGGAAGCCGAATCTGAAAGAAAGAAACATTTTTCCTTAGCATACCGGCAGCACATCCCCCTTCATCCTGTTATGTTACTCGGTGCAGAACGACTCTTTGATACCAACGCTGTCCTAGGTATCCTGAACGATGTTGTGCTACATGTTATTAGACCCCTTAGTTCGTAGCGCCTCCTCTCTACAGAGGATGCCGCTGTGATAATTATTTTGAATAGCACATGCCTCTAGGCCCTTGTGTTTCTAGGGCTCTGGCGAGGCAGTAGTGCTCTAAGCAATTTTACATCTCGCATATTTTATATAATACATCATTCTTTCTTAATGCATTTTAGTGATCATAGTACACGTCATTAATCATTGCCATAATTTTTACCTGCACATTTTATGCAATTTACACCAACTATTTTAGGCCTATTTACAGCCACGTCACATTAAATTCACAGAACCCATCAGACCACTACATATTCGTTACCACTAGCATGACGCTCTTTGGCCATACCTGGCCCTTGCGCCATTAAACCTCAAACATCATCATCATCCAAACTCCTTACGTCAAATTTGCGTAACCGCCGACGCAAGCACCGGGCGGTGGCCCGCTGGGTTGCGTCGCTCTCTTAGTTTATGGAAGGTACTTTAGTTTGCTCTGAAAACGAATAACACTGCCTACAGTGAGCGGCGTGTCTTATCTTATTGACGGACTAAAGGCGAGGAGCACGCTCAAGTGGAGAGGGAGCCAGTGGAGCCGAGTCACTGCACTGAAAATTAATAACCGAATGAACAGAGTGGTGCTGGCATCTGGGATTGGTCCGCTTTCCCTTACTAGGCTTGAGGTGGCTGATCGAAAATTGCGGCGGTATGCAACGAAAGGTTAATAATGCCGTTAAAACGGATCCTCAGCAAAGAAGAGTTGAAACAGAGAGGTCTCGAACGTGCCGAAAGTGCTCGATAACGTTACACGGCCACGCCAAAAGTTGTATTGTACGGAAATAAACGCATGTTCTACGGCAGGTGCGAGTAGCCAGTGCCTTAGCAATCGGTGGCAGCCGTATTTTATTCCTTTTGGAACGAGACCACCTGCGGCTGTTCAGAAGAAAATTCATTTTTCTTCGGCAATCTAATGCATCGTTAACACGTACACGTCACTTTGATGCGGTGAGTTTTGGCGGTTTTGTGACGTCGCTTTACAGGCAGACGTGGTAGCAGCACGAAAACTTTTGACCAATAGCCGAGGGTTAATGGCTAAAAGACGTCGAATAAGAAATATTTTTTATGTTCTGTCCAATGATGCATAATCTATGTGTGCCCGTCATATCAGGCGGGGAGCTATCGCGGCTTTCACGACGTCGCGTGACAGATAGGCGAAGTGGCGGTGGTTCAAAAAAGTTTTTGACCAATAGTGGAGGGCTGATTGCAGAATTGGAATAGAAAATTTTGGAATAGCTTTAGGTTATTTACTGAGCACCTCTGCTCAGTAAATGGCTGTCATCCAAGAATGCCCGCCTCTATGGCTGCCTAAAATATATAGAATGTATGGACAGCGTGCCTCCGGTCACTTTCTCTAACATTGTTTTATTATTGTTATTGTCATTGTGCGCGAGATAAGTCAAACCAGCTGTTCCTTATTTACAAACTTCTTAATGGAACAGATCTTCCATTACGAAGAGCATTAATAAAGCTTCATTCTTCTACCAAAGGGACCCACCATAAATTTCATGTTGCGAAGAAGCGAAAAGTTATTTGCTGTTCGAACATCTTTTCTCTCGGATATTCACATACGATTTGATTCGGAAGTCTCATTAGTCGAACACCCCTAATTACGTGTAGTGCAAGAAGTACGCAAACGAGCTAAACCTCCCTACTGAAAGCAGCTGTCATCACTGATATTGAGGTGATGAACATTTCCGCCACATATGTAATGTATCCATTGGGATCCATATGTTTAGCTTTTAAACCCGTGGCATTGATAGGGGCGTTATTAAAATTGCTAATTCTGGACGCACGAGTTTCCGCCTAAACACACTTTCAAAGTTGAGCAAACCAATTTTTATTTAGTTGTTCCACACTTTAAACTTCTATATCAGCATTCAGAGTTGTAACAAGGAGACGTAGCTAACTTTTTATCTCTGAAAATCGTGTAATTACCGAGAATATTTTATGACTAAGGCGCTCGAAGGAGCGGTCGTTTCGTTTCATTAATATTGTAACGTTGTCACTATCTAGAAAAGTATTGATGTGCAACATGCTGTCCTTCTCACAGCGGTGACTAGGTAATTAACTGCAGGTGCCGTTTCTGTGAATTTTCGGTGGTTTTTAATCAGCGTAAGGTATGAGACCGGGTTAGGTGGCTTTCCATCTTATTAACCAGCGAGAAGCCAGGCAAGCAACGAAAGTAGAAAAACTGGAACGTAGACGAACGCTGTTAGCGCGAAACACGTTTCTTCTCTCTCATGTTTATTTATGATGGCGGACGTATATGTAGATTTCTTCGCTCGGCGTGGCACTTATACGTGCGGTAAGTATTATGCGCTTTAAATGTTGCACCAAATTACCATTTACACATAAACTAATTAAAAACACTACCGCACCGTAACCGTGCATTTTCATCCAATAACGTTGTCGTCTTAAACGTGAAAATTATTGCGGCTATCAAGGTGGGCTTTCGCTTAAGATGGCAGCCTCATTAATCATCATGCTTATAAGAGAAACAGGTAAACTCTCCATATTGGTGGGTGTCGCATGCTACGGTTCAATGGATAAAACGTGCATTCTAATTAGAGACGCTCGTAGGGTAGTGCTTCTTTTTTTCCAAGTGTAGCACTTTGGCAAGCAGCACGCAGTTCTTAAAGCAGTGAGGTTGTAGCTAAGAATCCGTGTTTTGAGTTATGCGAAACTTAAACGATGTCGAGCTAGAGTGAGTCTTCTTGTAAGAGTCTTTAGAAAAAAGTGTAATACGAAGTGTTATAACAAAATAGAATGTGTAATTTCAGTAAATGAACTCTTTGAAATTGGTATGGTCATTTGGCGGACGTTGAAAGACAAATGCACACCACCATGGCGCCACGAATACAATGTTTCTGGACTGTCTACGCAATGTGAAATGCCAAGCTCAATGATCAGGACCTAGTTCATAGCTTCTATGTGCGTGTGCGTAGTCCCGTATAAAAGTAGTGTACTCGTACGTCCCCCTTAGCGGCTCTGCGCCTTGACGTAATCTGCTCCGCCATTTAAAATAATTTCTCTCGTCGGCCTCAGTGAGAGCTCCTGTCTATGCATCTCAGACAATTCCGTGGAGAAAATTTTTTATATGTCAGCGTTCAGGAGCATCCGCATGATTTAAAAGCTGCGGTGCATGAATGTATATTCGATATACATGGAAACCGGATCACCTCTCCGCCTTTTGGTAACAGAATGCCGCCGATCAAAGTCAGGTGAATGAAAATGAAAAATAATGATAAAGGCACGCATCGCAGGTATCAGTAGGAAAAAAACGACAAAACACGCGTAACAGTGGCTACCACCGCAATATATTCACAAAAGGTTAAATAAATGAGAATGGCTGGCACAAGACTTGCCAACATAATACGCTAGCCTTCTATTTTCTATAATTGTACAAAAAATTACCTGCTTTTTAGACATTACTGATTGGTTCTTTGTATGCTGAAGTGTTCTTTTTATTGCTGAACTTGTTTAGCATTCCGTCAGTATTTTAGACATGATGACTTAAAATATCATTTTCCCAAAAAACGTTCTTACAGTCAAAGCCGATCCTCGACTAGCGAAACAAAGGCGACAGCAATGCTTGTAGGCCCCACTGGAAAGGCTGCGTTTTGCGCACTCTGGGCAAGCTGTTTGTCCACAACGTTATGAGCGCCTTTGCCCCGGCACTGAAAGATTTCGGTACTGTTAAATTCAGTGCCACATAAAAGTTTCACGGATTCAACCTCCTATGCCTGCCACACATAGTTGCCTTTCAGGAGACATGCGCTCTAGCCGCTGTTGTTGAAGACCCTATCCGTTAATAGGTTCTTCAACGCGATGGTGGCTTCAACAAACCAAGACGGAGCGTTATCATCGCCATACACAGCCTGCTATTATTGAATTAAGACACGAAGTTTAAAAACTTTCTGGTCCTGTGCGAGAGACACAGCGAGTGCTGTTTGAATGTAGCGAGCTTCTGTATAGAAGTGGACGTGGTTTCTAATTTAACAGTTTCTACGCCTCCCTTCACTGTCGGAGACTTAGACGAGAACCTAGATAGATTAGCAAGATAGAAAATTGTGAAATAGGCGAGTTGTTTAAGATTAATTTCGAACTTTATAAGCATCGCGAACCAAAATATACTCACGGGACGGTTACCAGTGCGTAAAGTGAAATTTCACGGGCTAGCTTTGTCGAGGGCCAGCGGTTCTCGCTCCCGATCTCGAGCTCGCCGAATCGCTTGTGGATTTGAAATGACGAACATGCTATAACGACATCTGCGCGACGATGACAACGAGGCGATGACGGCACGACGACGACTACCAAAGCACCAGCCAAACCCGCTGCCTGCTATTCTGTAGTTGCGGCCGTGCGACGAGCGCTCGCCACATCGGACGCATGGCGGCGTTGGTCGGGGACTAGCAACATCGTTTGGCCGGAATCTTGTCAGAGCGAGCCATTCAGGTTATTATGTTGCGTCGCTTCCGGCGCCGTGTCGTCGCGTATGCCTCTGGCGAAAAATTCGGGGGGTTGAACGAAGCGTTCCAAGCAGTCTCGTTACATCATTAGGCCCACAGTCAATGTCGATGTGACATTTCAACGAATAAGCGCGCGTATAATTTCCTTCCAAGGGTGTACGGTCGCGCGATTAAAAGACAGGACAAAAGAAGACACACGGGGACACACACAGTGCTTTGTGTGTCACTGTGTGTCTTCTTCTCACCTTTCGTTTAATCGCACTACCCTACACCCCTTGAATATGCATTACCAACAAGCCTACATTGCAACCCTTGTAATGTCCTGTCTACCCTATTCAGCAGCTTCGGAACGTTTTCCTTTCTTGAGGATGAAATTTTATATAGTTTCTGTAGAATACCGACCCTAAATATCAGTAGAAAAACGAATGGGGGATGGAAATGTACCACTGTGTGTTTGTTTGCAAAAGCAGCTTCTTTTGCAAGAATGTGATATAAACGATTGAACATTTGGAAGCTCCTAAGCTTACTTCGAAAGCAAACAGTGCCACGAACGGGACTAAACACACGCAGACTAAATAATGGCGGAAGAAAATAGTCCCGTTGCTAGCGCTGTTAACTTTCGAAGTCATACAGCAATTAGCCAACCACCACGCAATAATTCAGTTTACTTCATGCAGTTTAAGTTAGGAGAAAAGGAGCCATAGAAACGAAGGGAAATATTGGAACCAAAATAGAGGAGTTCAAATAAACATCTTTAACATAAGTGCAAAACAAGCGATGCGAAATAGCAGCGTAGTTCAGCAGTGTCGCTCACGTTGTATTTATAAATTCTTAGTCTTTCAAATTTAGGAATGTATGCATGTTTTTAGCAATCCTCGCCCGCTTTAGCACTTCTTCTGTAGTATTCTCAAATGGCTACCATACAAAATAAAGGGAAAGAGTATCGCAGGCGAGGTCTGAGCCTGAACTTTTGGCTGGAACACATCGGCAACACAGCCAGAAGTTCGAGCGACAGGAGACTTACCAAGATCTTACTTTCTAACATTCCTTTTGTTCTATATATATATTTTTTGTATTTGTGATGAGAATTTTCGATAGACAAAGCTCAGGTAATGGTCCCTCCACTGAACCGACAAAGACTGTTGCTGTATTTCGTCGGTTGGTTATATCTTGTGTTGACTCCGTTCTCTGCCTCCAATTGGGTGCAAATGTACAGCGGCTGATCTTATAGAACTAGCATCAATGGCTTGTCCGGCAGAGGTTAATCGCTTTCATTTTTCTACACAAGCTACCTGATAGACCATATACGTCAATAATTGAGACATGAACGATTTAGGTACGCTACGAGGTGGAATTCTAGAGCACATACAGAGTCAAGTATCAAGAGTCGTGTTAGGATCACGCTTTTTATTCGCAATATTGATAGGTTACACGGGGGCGGAAAATTTTTTGGTGCGCTTTTTTCGACTGCGAGTGATCTCCGTGATTCCTTAGTACCAAATGAGCAATCACTGTCGTTTTAACAACAAATTTGCTTATACATATAAGCATGCCATGACTCCACCGTGCGTCTAGTCCTCAGCACTGTCGATACCGCCACTGCTGAGACTTCGTTTGGCAGCACACCCGTGGAAGCGTGTAGTCCCCTGTGCCTTTCATGGCGATAGGTGTGCCTGTGAATTTAAAGCTGTGCGCAACTATGTCTGAAGATACAGCTCACCATGCGCTCAAAATTAAAGGTAAATACAGTCAACTACAATGACGCCTATTATACGTATTTTTTCATATCTAGGGCTCGCCAATTAGGGGTGTTCATATAGGAGGTCACAATGACATCTTAGTTGAAATCAAGAAAAAGAAATGGGGGGACATGGGCTGGACATGTAATGAGGAGGGAAGATAACCGATGGTCATTAAGGGTTACGGACGTGGATTCCAAGGGAAGAGAAGCGAAGCAGGGGGTGGCAGAAAGTTAGGTGGGCGGATGAGATTAAGAAGTTTGCAGCGACGACATGGCGCGTGAGCGCGTATGTGGCGAAATTTCATCTGTTTGGTGGATGTGAGGGATGATGCATCACCGATGCCACCTGCGTATTCTCACCAAAGCCCTGGTGATACGGAAGCTACGGGGCTTCTACGCAGGCGGAATTGCTGGATGACGTGGTCAGATATCACTACCGCAGCCCTGCAAGCACCTAGCTGGCCTCCTACATGGAGCCGATAGAAGACGAAATGAGAAAAAAAGTACAAATCGTTGCCAAAAACAGAAAAAAAAAATCTCAAGGAAGGTCTTGTCTATGGGTGCGAGGAGTATGCAAGGTAAATGTTATGCTAAATTTGTCTATAATTCGGTCTCAAAACAAGGAGTTAGAGTGTCTTACTTTTTTTTGCGTATTGATAATTTTATGCCGTACGTACAGTGTGGTACGCTAGTAAAATGAATAACCGAATGCAAAGCACTTCCGGATTGTTCCCTCCGACATGGGTAGATTCGAATCTGATAGTTTGTGCTTACTATATGTGGCATTTTTCTTCACATGTGTGCAGTGTACTTACATTGCTTCCTCAGTCATTTGCAGCATAAACCGTAGCAAAGTGATAGCCGCGCATATGAGTTTTCCTTAATGAGTGAACTCCATCTACACTACACCGATATTAACCAAATTTCGGCAGGGAACACTTTCTTGTTCAAGAACGGGGAGTAAATGTTACTCTTGAAACCGTATTGAACAATGTTTAGGCGGGAAATGCCTATGTTCTGCTTCACTTAAGCATAGTATTTCTTCCGTCATTTAGAAACAGCAGTTTATTTCTCAAATTTACAAATGCGTCCCTGAAACGCTTACTGCACGCGGCCAGGTTGGCTGCAATGGCTCGGCAGCGAAAGGAGGACTGCGTTTTTCCCAGCTGGCTCTGCCTTCGGCACAATTATCAGCGCTTTGTGAACGCGCGCCAACATTTCTGCTGTGCAGGTGTGGGAAGTAGTAAGAATATGTTGATGCCTAACCTAACCCACTTTGTGGAAAGGACCCTTACTGAAAAGCAGATACTCCACCACCGCGTGTCATCCTGCTTGAGCGCCTTTCGTGTAGATGTCCCGTTCAAGCCACTTATAGAGTGCCGTTGTGCCAGGGCTATTACACCAGTGTATCGCTTACTCGGATGTATAATGACACTTGTACTTGTATATCTCTATCGGGCGACCATGTTTCACCGCCTAAAAAATGTTATCGCACAGTGGAGGATGCGCCTGCACTGTGCGGAAGTTTCTCGAAAGTTATCGATGGTTCTGTCCGCTGTCTGTTTTTACCGAATCTTGTGTTATCTGATTTCATCGCGTGACGCGAACAGTGCAGAAGTTCGTGGAAGACACGCGGGTCCCAGCGATCAGTCTGAAACAGTCTGATCAGATTTTGACGATCGCCGACTGTGTTCGCCGTTGTCGCCGTTCTTCAAGTGCAGCCTGTTTTGGGGGCATAGGGGCGCTATAACGCAAAACTATTCCAAACAGTTCTATTCCATTTCTGCAATCAGCCTCCGGCGATTGATCAAAAACTTTTTTAGACCACCCTCACTTCACCTGTCTGTCACGCGACGTCGCAATAACCGCGATAGCTCCTCATCTGATATCACGTGCACACACGGATTGTGCATAATTTGACCGAAGAAAACAAAAAAATTGTTATTTCTGATTCCGGGCCCTTTTGAAATTATCCCTCGGCTATTGGTCAAAACTTTTGGGGCTGCACCCACTTCACCTGCCTCTCACGTGACGTCACAAAACCGCAAAAACTTACCGCGTCAAAGTGAAGCGTACGCGGTAAGTATTTCCTTCTAAATAGCCGCAGGCTGCCCCGTTCCAAAAGCAATGAAAGATGGCTGCCGGCGATCGCTCCGGCACTGGCTACTCGCCCCTGCCGGAGAGCATGGGTTTATTTGCATGTAATAAAACATTTCTGCGTAGCCGTGAAACGTTTTCGAGAACTTTCGGCATGTTTACGACCTCGTTCTAGCAACTCTTTTTTGCAGAGGATCAGTTTTAGCGTCATTATTACGCTTCCGTTGCGTGCCGCCGCGATTGTCGACGAGCCACCGCAAGCTAAGTAAAAGAAAGCGGACCAATCGCAGACGCCGGCACCACCCTCTTCATCCGGTTATCGATATTCAGTGCAGTGGCCCGGCCCCATCGAATCCCCCTCCACTTGAGCATGCTCCTCGCCTCTTCTGAGCCGATCAGATGAGACAAGCCGCTCAGTACAGGCAATGTCATTTGTTTTTCAAGCAAACAAAAGTGACCCCCTATGAACGCGGGGAGCATTTCATTGGTTTGTTCAGACAACCCTGCGGGTGACCGCCTGATGCTTGCGTGGCGGTTACGCAAATTTGACGTCAGGAGATTAGAATAAAACGATATTGGAATAGTATCACGTTATACGGTCCCAGCTTCGCCCAATAAATGTTAGTTTCCTCTTTTACACTGTTGCTACTGTGTTCTTTATACGTCACTACCACGTGACAATATGGTAGTTAGAAAATATTTATTATTCCTACCACGCTGATCCAGTGCTTGTCATAGTGAAAGACGAAATGTTACGGTATTGATTACTCCAGCAGCAGTGGTAAAGACCGCAATACCGCCAATAATGCCATAGTGGCCAGATTAATATGCAAGGCTATGTAATAAACATGCAGCGCGCTCTGGTTGGTCCAGGCAACTTGTGCTCACGTGCAGCGCTGCATGGAACTACCGACCTCACACGGCAGTGTAGTCGGTCGACGAGGAAAGCAGAGAGGCATCCATCCTAATCGATCCTCAATTGTGACGTCGATAGGTCAAAGACATCGAAAGCGACAGAACTGGTAGCAACTCGCCGAGCGTCTAAGCAGGCTCACAAAAGAGATGCGGAAACGTATATAGCCCACAAAGATTGAGGAGCTGAAACTTCTCTGGAGTCGTTTCGAAAGACGCTGAAAGAGAACACGAAACTAAAACACTCGCACACCAGCAGATACCCAAGAAAGGAGGGAGAGCGTCAGTCACGGATGTCTTAGGACAAAAGGCGAAGCTTAAAAACTTAAAAACAAAAAGACTCGAAAGAAAATTGAAAGCCCAGGATAGGGCAAGACGACATGGCCAAAAGAGGATTCCTACAGAAAGATAGATCAAGCCTACTGATACACCGCAAAGTCGACGGGGATCTTGAAGTTGCAGCGTTGACATATGGACGGACACCGCTTTGTCTTATATAATTCTCTTCACGGAATACTTCAGCGGCACGCGTGAGTGGGCTGTGTGCTTTGTGATTCGCTTTCTTAGTCATTCGCTGTCTTTCTATGCTTGCGAATGCGCAATCATGCGCGGCCGTCTGTCTTAGTATCCGCAGTGCACACGTGACCTGTTTGTCCCGCCATCCGTCAGAGTTGTCCTGCAGTGCTTCCTGCAGTGGTAAAGTGGAAAGATCATTCGTTTTTTTTTCTGCGAATAGACCACCTCGGCTGCCCACAGTGCTTCCTCTAGGCGCGCCACTTCCTGACACATTTCAAATCGTAGGAACAACACCGCGCCGTCTCTTATTTGCTATTTTAGAAGCTTCTTGAAGGTTACGCAAGAATCGAACGACAAGGTATGTTTTTATCTTCATGCTGCAGAAGACGACAGGGCGGAAGTTGTGGAAGAAATGCAGCTTCTTGACACTGCAATCAAACTTCTCGTAGTATGATTTGATATTACCCAACACCATTTTCTTTTTGCGCATTTCTACACACTGCAATGCAGCATATCTTTTTATCTGCATATCATATATTTAATTAAACATGACGCGTATACAAAAAATAGACACATCTTCCAACATTGCCAACTGAATTGTATTTTATTTAGTGGGAAACTTGAGAATTGTTTTCTAAGATACATGTACGGTGCAGTTGGCTGTACATTATGAGTTTCCTTTTTTTTACGGAGAACCCAAGACAGGAAGGACATTATGTTACGGAGAAGGAGAAAAAGACTCAATGTACAAGAAGGCCAGTAAGGGAAGAAAGAACAGAAGAAGGTGGTCATTATGGGCCGTCGTAAATGTATGAGTGTGCTTTAGATCGCATTCCCTCTTGTCAAAAAAAGGCGCGCTGTTAGCCCTATTATTATTTGGTACGTTTATTCCGTTAGAGGTGATGAAATTTCATTCACGTTAGTACGTTTTGATTGTGTGGCGTATTGTTCATCACACTTATGCTACCATTCTTACCACAACTTAGATTATCGTGTAGATTACCATTATATTTGGGAATTGTTCCCCTTTATTAAGTTAGTCTATTAATCAATAATTTACTCTTCACATTCACGTGCGCGGATCCTTCTTGGCGTGTGCATTATTGATTTCCAACGTGGAAACAACAAACTGCTGATCAATCTGAATCTGTTGAAGAGAATCTGAACCTCGTTTTAAGGCCCCATGTTTTAAATAAAGAACCCCGGAACTATTTTGCAATCATTAGTAGGGGAAATATTTTCGCATTTCTCACAGTGTCTTATTCTGCGATTCGCGTCTGCGGAGAGCCGGAAAAAACAGCGCTGAGGCAGGTGGCGTCATTTTATTTTCAGCGTATACCGCAACTTAGACACAATCTTGATTCACGCTTCCTGTTCGCATAAAATCGACCTCACAAAAGAGTTCTTAAAAGGTTGTGGATAGTAATCTGCTAAGAAAGCAGAGAAAGGAGAAAAATCTACCTAGTGTCAAGTAAGTCTGTAGAAATACCGCGCGTTTCAAGAAAGTCGAGGACTCAGAGAGACCGATAAGAGGTTACTTATCGGGTGGCGTAGCAGCAACCATTGGTTCTCCGAAGAGCACTTTGCTTCACGAGCTACTAAGATGCGCAGTTGCGAAGAGAGCCAGGCATCGGCGAGCTGACCGTAAAGACAAAGCAGACGTAGAATTTATAAGGTTTTTTGTATGTAAGTGCCTGATGCCATTGTCTGGCTGCTTGGCTTCATGTTCTGCATCTGAACTGCTTGGAATTTACTCTAACAAAACATTCTTGTGTAAAAACTTATTATGAATACGGACTAAGTTTCCCTTCATAGCTTAAAACGCGGCTGGAACTAGCAAGGCTCATATTCATTGTGGTTTTATCAGCGTCTCTGTAGCGATTCTCGAAAGTCGTGGCTTCAGATCATCCTCTAGAGATCCCGATGCAATGAGAAAGTCGTTACGACACTGTCATTGTCAGTGTCATTGGGGAAACGTGGTGGGAGAGTGGGGGAAGGGTTGGTGTGGTTACAAGACCTCACATACAAGCAATCATTGGGGGAAATATTGAATACTGTGGTAGGCAATGTTCTGCCTGGCCAATATAGTCCGTACTTTCTCAAGAACCATCTATGGCACCACACTCGTAGCGCGGGACTGCATGTATGGGACAACGACGGCAATTTCCTCTGAACCGGAAGGAAGCAGCCTTTTCGTCCATTTGCCACAGTGCCATTTTATACAGTTAATTGTATAGCTTTGACAACTGCATAGTGCATTACTTACTATCTTTCATTACCTATGCTGTGCGGACGTCATTACACGGGGTATCTGCCATGAAAGAACGAAGGTGAGTGATAGCACAGCGTTCACGGGACAGTGACATTAAACAGTACTCGCATATGCGGCTGTTTATAAGGAAGTATAATATGGATAGAATTGAACATGCTCTCAGGAACGGAGGACGCCTAAAAACAGTGAAGAAGAAACTAGGAATTGGCAAGAATCAGATGTATGCGTTAAGAGACAAAGCCGGCAATATCATTACTAATATGGATGAGATAGCTCAAGTGGCTGAGGAGTTCTATAGAGATTTATACAGTACCAGTGGCACCTACGGCGATAATGGAAGAGAAATTAGTCCAGAGGAATTCGAAATCCCAAAGGTAACGCCGGAAGAAGTAAAGAAAGCCTTGGGAGATATGCAAAGGGGGAAGGCAGCTGGGGAGGATCAGGTAACAACAGATTTGTTGAAGGATGGTGGACAGATTGTTCTAGAGAAACTGGCCACCCTGTATACGCAATGCCTCATGACCTCGAGCGTACCGGAATCTTGGAAGAACGCTAACATAATCGTAATCCCTAAGAAAGGGGACGCCAAAGACTTGAAAAATTATAGACCGATCAGCTTACTGTCCGTTGCCTACAAACTATTTACTAAGGTAATCGCAAATAGAATCAGGAACACCTTACACTTCTGTCAAGCAAAGGACCAGGCAGGATTCCGTAAAGGCTTCTCAACAATAGATCATATTCACTCTATCAATCAGGTGATAGAGAAATGTGCGGAATATAACCAACCATTATATATAGCTTTAATTGATTACGAGAAAGCGTTTGATTCTGTCGAAACCTCAGCAGTCATAGAGGCATTACGGAATCAGGGTGTAGACGAGCCGTATGTAAAAATACTGAAAGATATCTGTAGCGGCTCCACAGCCACCGTAGTCCTACATAAAGAAAGCAACAAAATCCCAATAAAGAAAGGCGTCAGACAGGGAGATACAATCTCTCCAATGCTATTCACTGCATGTTTACAGGTATTCAGAGACCTGGAGTGGGAAGAATTGGGGATAAAAGTGGATGGAGAATACTTTAGCAACTTGCGATTCGCTGATGATATTGCCTTGCTTAGTAACTCAGGGGACCAATTGCAATGCATGCTCACTCACCTGGAGAGGCAAAGCAGAAGAGTGGGTTTAAAAATTAATCTGCAGAAAACTAAAGTAATGCTTAACAGCCTCGGAAGAGAACAGCAATTTACAATAGGCAGCGAGGCACTGGAAGTCGTAAGCGAATACATCTACTTAGGGCAGGTAGTGACGGCGGATCCGGATCTTGGGACGGAAATAATCAGAAGAATAAGAATGGGCTGGGGTGCGTTTGGCAGGCATTCTCAGATCATGAACAGCAGGTTGCCATTATCCCTCAAGAGAAAAGTATATAATAGCTGTGTCTTACCAGTACTCACCTACGGGGCAAAAACCTGGAGGCTTACGAAAAGGGTTCTACTCAAATTGAGGACGACGCAACGAGCTATGGAAAGAAGAATGATAGGTGTAGCTTTAAGGGATAAGAAAAGAGCAGATTTAGTGAGGGAACAAACGCGAGTTAATGACATCTTAGTTGAAATCAAGAAAAAGAAATGGGCATGGGCAGGACATGTAATGAGGAGGGAAGATAACCGATGGTCATTAAAGGTTACGGATTGAATTCCAAGGGAAGGGAAGCGTAGCAGGGGGCGGCAGAAAGTTAGGTGGGCGGATGAGATTAAGAAGTTTACAGGTATGGCATCGCCACAAATAGTACATGACCGGGGTTGTTGGAGAAGCATGGGAGAGGCCTTTGGCCTGCAGTGGGCGTAAACAAGCCGATGATGATGATGATGATGCATATGCGGCTCACTAGGTGAGCTACAAGAGAGCGGCATTACCTCAGACGTTACAACTACCTTCTCTATGGGGCACTCGACTGCAGACAGTGCTGAGTGACATCAATTTCACTGCGGCATGAACGCTTGCACAATGAGCACCACCGTGAATGCTTTTACGGTAACTGCGATTGAATATGAAAAACAAGTGAATGAACACCGCCGCATTCTCCCTATCCTACTTTACGCTGTGCAGGGACTCTTACGCCGTCCCATTAGAAAAAGAAAACAAAGAAACGAAGGACTTCTTGGTTTTTAACCAACGTGGGTTACCACAGAAACCGTCGCCGCTGACTCGCCATTAAACAGTGAAAATAATCACAAGAAAGTTTGCTAGTATAGGGCATTTAAATGTATCTTACCGATAGAGGAAGCGTACTTTTATAGAGCATGAGAAAATAATTTTTATTTAGAACAAGAAGCATATAGGTTGTCCAAGATAAAGTTAGCCAAGCCGTTCAACTGAAGAAAAAAAGGGGGGTGACTGAAAGATAATGGTGCCAAATACGATCTTAAAGCCTACGATTTTCGGACTTCAAAGGTACAATCACCCAACACCATATGTCTTAAACTCATATCTTGTATCATGTTTTTAAAATTTCAATTTCCGTCCAACAGATTAGCTAGCGTTGGTTTGGACACACTGTATAGTAATGATTGTTCACTGAACAAGGCTCAGGAAAAGTATTATAAAAAGGGAGCGTGATATTTAATAAGCATGTGCAAACAATACTGAAGCACAGAGTAAATTTTAGTCACTAGAAGCTCCTTCATGTAAGATGCGTTAACGAGCCGTCGTCAAGCATCTTTAAAGTGATTTGGCGCGTCTCAGCGATGATGCGCGGGCAAGGGAAGCATATATGTTAGCTGCTAGAATCAACGCCAATTCACGCCAGTAGCCTAAGCAAAGGGATTATTCATGTGTTCAATGCCTGCTTGTTTAAGCCTTTTGCTGTATTAGAGAGACGAGTAAAACGCCGGACGTGGGCCTTTGCGCCATTTATTCTTATACGGTAGTATTGTGAGCGTCAAAGTGGAAAAAGAAGTGTGTGAAGTGTTGGACGCCTATCACGTGGTACATTACTTTTACTTGACCTCATTGTTTTCACTTACATATAATCACCAAAATCTCAGGTCTTCTTGGCCAGTGCTATCTGTAGCCCCGCCTAACAAAAGCGCTCTGACCAATTTCATCCTCTTAATTGATGTAGATTCTCCTCCATCCCAGTGCCGTACCACCTTCCCGTTCTCATTGGAGCTGCGCTCAAGCCACTGGTGCGCCCACTTGCAAGTGAAATGCTGAAGTCCAGCGGCTCTGCTTCTACTAACCTCACACCTCCAGCAGCCCCAAGCGTGCCAGTATAGGCTGTCGCTAGCCGTCAGCGTGATGCCCAGGTCCTCGTGGGCCTGCATGGGGACGCCATTGAGGAATAGATCAATTACTGCAACAGTGTCAGCGACTATAATAAGTAGGACGACCATAAAAAGTAAGTTAACATTGTATTTTGCCTCACCCACTTTGCGATAACATTATTCCCCAACCGCGAACATGAAATCTCCGATTGGGCCGCATTTACGCGGAAGTTCCGGCAGATAATCGTCCCTACTGCTGACCAATCTGATGCCACAAAAAAGGTGCCTGCCGACTTCTGCCAACACGAAGGCGAATCGTATACTTCGTACATTGGAGACATCATGGCGTTTTCCCGACGCCCCACTAGCCACATGACGAAAGCAGAACGCATTCGGCACGTTCTGAAGAAAATCAGCCCCATCGCTTTGAAGGCCACGGTGGTTCAAAATCCCACGTCGGTTACTGATATCGTCACTACCTGCCAGATGCTTGACGAGCTTCACTCCCTTCGGGCATCGTGTCTCTACGACATTTCCCACCGCCCCGGTGAGGCTGATCGGCCTGATCTATGGGCTCTCATACGCACCATCCCACGCAAGGAGCTTTACAGTCATGAAGCCACGCTCCCTTTTGTTGACTCTTATCAGTACGCAACCTCTGGACCTCGTCAAATCACGAGCGAAGAAGTAGCATCCCTGTCATCTGCCCCGCATGCTCTCTGTACATCATCCCGTCGTCTCCCCTTGTATGCTGACCTCGCCTCGCAGCGCCCTCTTGTAATGCCGGCTTCAACGCTTGGCCCTGCCTTCAATTAAGCTGCTATGATTGGGCTGTTGGTGTCAGTAGGGGGCATACAAAGGTTTTTCAACCACACGCCTGCTTTTCTAAGTTCACGTGTTACGTGACGCATCGGGAAAAAAAGTACGCTCTATCCGCCCATCATGGCTCTGAGCAGCGCTGGCTGACATTCCCAGGGCGAGATCTAGTAAACATAAGTACCCAAGTTAGTCGACGAATTGATAGCCGTAACCGTAGCGTAATTGGTAGAGGAAAGCTCGACTAATGCGGAGGCTGGGGATGCGGTGCTCACCGGCGGCCGGTTATCACTTCATCCACTTTCACTTCTCTTTTCGTTAATAATTTTTACATTAATTTGAGCTAATTTACCATATGTTTCTTTCGGTTTCATAGTCGGGAGGCTTTATATGCTCATGGTTATATACGAGAGCGAATCAGAAAGTCATAGCCCCTATTCTTTATTAGCCAAAATGAGACACATAGAAGTAATGACAAATATACGCACTATTATGCGTCCCCTACGCTTTTTACCACATTCTCAGCACACCTGTTGAGACAATTGTCCCATCGCAGTACGGAGTTTGAGATGTTCCTGTCGTCATTTGTCATCAGTCAGGGCCACACGCGGCCTTTCCGATCACTCATTGTCATTCTTGTCTTCACGGCCTTTGGCGAATCCACAACACCACCGCCTGACAGTTATCAAAGCGACACATTTTTCCCATACTTAGGCTGAATTTCCCCGTGGATATTGATAGACGTTCGTTCCATTACTCCATCGAAAGCGAATCACACTCCGTTGGCGTACGCCGTGGACGTGTGAAGCACAACCACCATCTTCAATCTTCAACAACTGACGGCAGCGCCCTGCAGCGGAGCTACCGGCAGATAAGACTAGGCCTGCCAAGAAAGCTCCACCGCTGGGAAGGGATATGCTGACTTCGTATTAAAGCCGTAATTTCGCTAAAGAAAGTAGAGGCAAACACTTTATGATTCGCCTTCGTATGTAGAGCCCCGGCCATGGCGGCCACATTTTGATAAGGGTGAAATTCAGGAACGCCCATGTACCGTGTATTAGGAGGACGTTAATGAACACCAGGTGACCAAATTATTTATTTCCTCACGACGGCGCACCTCATAATCCAATTGTGGTGTTGGCAAGTAAGACCGCAGAATTTAATTTAAAGTCAATAATACTATTATGTTGCCTGCGGGTCAACAGATACACTGTCATCTACTATTGGGCTGTACCTCCTTCAGTACGCAGTGGTCCGAGGCTTAAAGATTTCCGATCACTCGGCTTATGATGTGTTGAAATGGGTGACATTATATTTCCAGTTGGGGGTGCATCCAAACGTGACGAAGCAGAGAGATTTTCCATTATTACTGAAGGCAACAAATCTAACCCACAATTATAGCCTAGCATTTTGCTCCATTTGCTACGCTAAGTTGTGGACCGTTTGCCAGACCATTGGCCATGTGCCACCCGATGAGTGTGTGACTCCCATGCTTGTTTTATTCTTGCGTTCATCTTCCCGTCCACCTTCCTCCTCCTTCCCCGAGCTATTTATTGTTGTTTTTCTCCCTCCTAATATTCTGCTCTTCTTCCCTACCTATTTTTTTCGACTTACTTTTTCTGTTGGAGTGCTGGCAAGAGTTCTTTCCCTCCTGGTGGCAGTTGCCGGCTCGCGCTCTTGCTCTAATATATGGTTGTTATTATGATATGTAGACCAAATAAATAAATAAATAAATAAATAAATAAATAAATAAGGCAGTAGCCGTACATTGCAAGCCCTGCGCAAGCCGGTTGAAGGACGCATACTCGCGCTGTGGCCTTGTCTCCAGCCGCCCGAATTCGAGCCCGATATCACCGGAGCGCGGGACAAGTACGCGCGGCACGAGGAGACAGACGAGAAAGAGATGAACGCTGGTGCGCTAGCCGGAGGCACTGTTTTCCCATATGCTCCACTGAAGTCGTAAACACAGGCACACAACGAGGTGAACGAGCATCTAATTAGCCACTCTCATATTTCCAAAACTCTACAACCCCTCCACCTCGACCGCACGCATTCACACCTCTCGTTGCCCCTGATTTGAACGAACAATGACCGCTTGTGGCCCGGACAGCAATGCCTCGCCGCGATAACCCACTGGCCCTCTGCGGGACAAAAGGACGCCCAGTGAATCGCCTCAGGAGCGACGAGCGCCGCTTTTCAGGAACGCGCGAAATCAGCGAGACATGTGTGTAAGGGCGGCCGACCGGAAACTGCGGTGCTTGCAGTGATTCCCAGCAAAGTTCCGCGCTGCCGGACAGTTGAAGTGAGAAAAGCGGAAGCCGCTCTATGGGCCCTCATATGTGAAAGCCCTCGGGAAGGCTTCGGGTATTTTAAGACTTGTACAATGTCATCTGACTCGTGCATTCGCTTGAATCTGGCGAAATTCCAGCACGTGCTATGCAATTGGCGTTTGTTGGGCGAGATTAGGCTACCAACTCGCAGGAATCGACACGTGCGCCCCCTTCAAGTAAACTTGAAAAGACAGGTAGACGCAAAGCAGCTTGCGCTATTGAGCTTCGCAGCCACGAACGACCATGTTTTGACAGCCACTTTTGTTTGCACTGTTTTGTTTGCTGCTGGCTAGTTGTAACAGATTATCAGTATCACAAAGCTTCAGACTGAAGCGGCTTTCAGAGCAATGTGCAATTGGCATATTTCACGCACGCATCTTCCATTTCTCCATTGATTGAATTTCCATTCAATCGTTCCATTTCTCTCTGCCTGGGTAACTTCTACCATGCTTCAGTTACTGACCACGCGTTTGCCTTCTCAAGCAATACGTTCCCGTCGTTTTACAGCGCAAACTGCTACTAGGTTTTCACTAGCTTAGATTTGTCCAGAGTAACTGTCATATCTGCAGTCCGTCGCTTACACGTTACATAGACACACTGTGCCCACGGCACAACAGCTCAACAGCTGTTTCAATACCTTCAGCAGTTTAGCATCCTCCAAGTCTTCCCAGTCAATAAAAATTCATCGTGCCTGACTCCCTGGAGTCGTCAGACTGTGCCCAGTGATGGTTTGCTGCAAATGTCTTTCAGCAGCCACCGCCCACAGTCCAGGTGAAACGGTGCTCATTACCTCTGCGCTGTCGTTAGCTTTATTGTCGTTTCACTTCATATGGCTTTACAGATTCCAGGTCACTTCTAAGAAATGTAAGCAATTTTTTTATAGGAAATAGGCATAACTGCTTCGCATGGTCTTACTCGGCTGCTTTTTAGGGAGTTGGGTGAGCCTTTCATGCCAGATTGAATGTCGGAGTGTGCTCATTTTTTAAGTCGAATTGGGTAATCAACACTTTTACTAGTTGCTTTAAAGCGCGTGCTACAACGGCAGTCCTGCAACACTTCGTAGAAAAAGCTGTTTCTTTCGTTTCCTTATTTTTTCACCTTTTGCTGCTATTCCGTATACGCTAACGCAGTGAGCGCCAGAAGCGTGTTCGCGAGGCGTTTGACGCGGTCACAACGCAAAGCGGCTCATTGTAATCCATATATTAAGGAGACATCCAGTTTATGGGCGCGCAATTGCGTCACAAGCGACAGTTGGTACCAGACCGATGAGCTTAGCGACAAGCGCATGGGAAGCGAATGCAGTGGCTTCTTAGGTAAGCCCCCATAATGCCAAATGAATAGCGACAACTGCGGCGCAAGTCACCTGTGCTTTTGGATTCCGCAGTCCATGTTTGCGGGGTGAATATCACCAATTCTTTCGAAATATTTTACTAGTTGCTCGTTCTGCCATGTTCTCCGGACGTGCGCAAAGTGGCGTGAAGGCACGCTTGCATCCGCCGTGAGAAAAGGCGGGTGTAGAAGAATAGTTGCTCCAAAAGTTGAAGGTAGCTGTTCACAGAGGCTTTGCAAAGAGTGACGTTAATACTAATTTAGGCGTCGTCGTCATCGTCGTATTCTGCCATATTTACGAATGATGCATATTGCAGAGATAACTAGTTTTCTCTGCCTTGCGTCAGCTGAGACCGTCCAATGCCTGAAAGGTTCCTAATTTCATCAAACGATCTAGTTCTGCGACGTCCTCTACTACGCTTCACTTACTTTCGTACCCATTCTGTAAAAATAATCGACCGACAGTTAACTCTTCCGCACCTTGCATGACCTGCCAAACTCGCTTTCTTCCAAATAATCTTAATTAGAATATCGGCTACACTACCCTTAGCTTTAGTTCTGTTCAAAGCGCTGTCTTCCTGCATCTTAACGCTGTGATTATTATTTTTATTTTTATTGATCGTTTTGTAGTCTTAGTTCCTTCTAAAGCTTCTTTGTTAACGTTCAAGTTTCTGCGCTGTATGTTAGTACTTATATATTGCAAAATTTTGTAGAACATTCAATTCGAGGGTAGTCCATATTTGGACTGACATATCTTGTATTCTCTTATTATTTTTCTGGAGGATTAGTGTAACTGTGAAATATGTCTAGCTATAGTTACTAACAAGCTTGCTTATGGTTCTTCCACATTTTGACTACGCAATGCTTGCACGCCTACTAATATCTTTACTAACATGAACACCTTTTCATAATCAATGAAAGTCAAATAAAAAGTGCGTTATATTGCACCGCCTTTTTCAATTACCTGTGTGATGAGCGCGATCCAATGTTGGGAATTCCTTCCAGAAGCCAGCCGTGTCTCTTTTCAACCAGCTTCAAGTATTGCTTTGCTTCTGTTGCACATTACCTAAGTGATCCCGCAGGAGCATCTGCGTCAGCGGCTGTTTGGTGTGTTGCGGCACCACGTAGGTGAGCACATGAGGCTTGGAACCACCCGCGTTTAACCGTGCGTGGCTTAGCGGTGCGTGGGGAAAAGGGGTCCCTGGGGGTTGAGCCGATGCTGAGTGTTTGGACCTTTAAGGCCCGTCGGAGTAGGAAACACACCCTTTTGGCCTTGGCTTCACGTAGACGGCACCCTGGACTGACCTATCCGGCGGATATCGGTAGTTGCCTCTTCCTATCCTCCTCTCCAACCTTCGTCTTTCTCTCTTACATTTAATAAATGCTGCCTTCTCCTGTCTTCTCCATTACTTCCGATTTTCTAGGCAGCGAAGGTTAACGCCATGCGAGTAGCCTACCTAGGCCATGTCATATTCGGTTATAGTGGTAACGTACAACTGGCGTTTGCAGAACCTGTTTTTACAGGCCCTGCAGCGTCCCCTTGTAAGGTTCCACAGTGGGCGGCTGGCGATACTGGCGAAAACTACACATTCATCTATAGCTAGTTCCTTCCCCCAACTCTGTGATCGCCTTCATAAAAGAGGGTGCCTCGATGAAGTTTTTCAGCTTTTTGGTAGCCAAAAAGATTCTTTCCCCTATTTACATGTCATTCATTCTGAAAAACCAGACAAATTAGCGCGAAGAATTTCACCATTCTTTGTTTTGAACTCTCTTGCAGAAGTTTTTGGAACATGTTATAAATCATCGAGGATGGCAAGCGGTGTTCTCCTCCTGGAGCTCCGAGACTAGAAACATTATGAAATACTGTCAAATCTAGCGTCATTTGGGGATGCCCAAGTAACAGTAACCTCACACCTTAGTATGAGTACCTCCCATGGCACTGCCTCACATGATGATCTGCTGGAGCTAACTGAAGCTGAATTCTTGGAGGACTTCAGTCGACAGAACGTCATCAGCGTTAAACGAATTAAGATGAGGCGTGACAGGAAGGAAATCCAGATCAATTATCTGATACTTACATTCGGTTCAAGTATTCTGCCGGAGTCCATTGAGGCCGGGTACATCAAGCTCCGTATTAGGCCATATGTGCCAAATCCCCTCAGACGTTTCACATTCCAGCGTTTCCGCCTCAGTTCACAGAGCTGCGGAGGCCGTCAAACTTGAGCGAAATGCAGTGGCCATGAACAAACCTCTGAATCTAGTACGAACTCCATCTACTGTGTAAACTGTGATACGGAGCATGCCGCATACTCGCGGCCGTATCCATCATGGTAAAAAGCAAAGCAAATAGTAACTGTCGCGAGGCTCTTTGGGCAGTGAGCTTGCGCGACTAGAACTATAGAGCAGCGAGTGGTAGTATAGCCAATCGAGCACCAATAATAATGAGGATGATGATGATGAGGATGATGATGATGATGATGATGGCCTCATGTTATGGCTCATGCCCACACTGGGGGATTGGCCAAGAATTGCGTGCTGAAACGATTACCTATTCTTTTGAAGTGCTACTTATTCGATGAGAAAAAAGTAAGAGAGAGAGAGATAAGGAAACAGAAAAAAATTACAAGACAAAAATCAAAAAGTTATTCGTTTTGTTGACTGTATGTAACCGCTAATTGCATCAAATACGTCCCTGTGGCTGAAAGAAGGTTCTTCTCTCGTCGTCGTCGTTGCCTGTCTCATTCATAGCCACAGCCCCACTGCTCCTTATTTTACAGTACAGTTATCTCCCCCGCGGAAAACGAAGCCGTCCCGGTGACCTACGGATAAGACAACAGAGGCGGATCATAGTAGGGCTTGAGACGCTGGACATGCGCAATTTCGCGTCCTCGACGGCGATAATCGAAAGGTAGCTCGAGGGGTTCCACGATATAGTTGACTTGGTGACGTTTGGTTGATCACGCGGTATGGGCCCTGGTACTTCGGCGGTAGTTTCGGTGACAGTCCAGGGGTAGGGGTCGGAACCCAAAGCCACACTAGCGAGCCAGGTGACTAGGATACAGGAACATGGGAAGTTTCTCGATGGTGCTTCTGCAGTTGCTGGTCTTCTGACGTAAATATACGGGAAACCTTGCGACACTCTTCTGCGTGTGTATAAGAGCTTCGGATAAGGTAGTGGTTTCCGTGGTGTCAGGGCGGTACGGAAGCATAGTATCCATTATGGAAAAAGGTTCGCGTCCGTACAGGAGAAAGGAGGGCGAAAATCTCGCGGTAGTCTGCGTGGCGGTGTTGTAAGCATAGGTCAGAAAAGGTAGAACATGGTCCCATTCGGTTTGGTCGGATGCAGCGTACATGGCCAGCATGACACCAAGAGTGCGATTAGAGCGCTCGGTCATTCCATTAGTCTGCGGATGATACGGAGTAGTGGTGCGATGAATGATGCGGCATTCTTTGAGGAGAGCCTCCATGACGTCGGAGAGGAAGACGCGGCCTCTGTCACTGAGTAATGCCCTGGGAGCTCCGTGGCGAAGGCTGATGCGGCGCACGAGAAACCAGGCGACGTCACGTGCAGAAGCGCTGGACAAAGGGGAAGTTTCCGCACAGCCTGTAAGATGGTCGATGGCCACGATTACCCAGTGATTGTCGTCTGATGTGGTTGGCAGAGGTCCATAAATGTCAATGCCTACTCGATCAAAAGCACGTGCTGGGCAAGGCAAAGGCTGCAATGGGGCGGTTGAATGACGAGGGGGACCCTTACGGCACTGGTAAACGAGACAGGAGCGGACATAATGACGGATCAATCGATACATCCCCCGCCAGTAGTAACGAAGGCGTAAGCGCGCGTATGTCTTCAGTACGCCTGTGCGCGCGCACTGGGGATCGTCGTGGAACGCTGCATAAATATCCGAACGCAGTTGCCGACGGATGACAAGCAACCGTTTGTGGCCGTCCGGGAGGTAGTTACGATGGTACAAGAGCCCGTCGCAAAAGGAGAAGTGATGTGCTTGGCGGCGTAATGCGCAATCCGTAGTGGGTGTCGATGGGGTGGGCAAGAAACGCAGCATGGACACCATCCATGGGTCTTTCTTTTGCTCCAGAAGAATGTCCGTGGCAGCAAGCGGAGACTCGGACAATGAGGCCTTCGGGGAGCTAACCTCGTCTGTTAGTGGCGGACGAGACAAGGCATCCGCATTCGAGTGTTTTCGGCCAGAACGGTACAACACTCGAATGTCGTAGTCCTGCAGTCGAAGGGCCCATCGAGCAAGACGACCGGATGGTTCACTTTTGGGGACGACAGCCAGCACAGCGATTGGTGATCAGTTATCACTTCAAATGGGCGGCCATAGGGATACGCACTGAATTTAGTTATGGCCCAAATGATAGCCAGACATTCTTTTTCTGTTACAGAATAGTTCGATTTAGGTTTAGTGAGTGCGCGACTGGCGAAGGCAACGACGTACTCATCGAAGCCAGCCTTTCTCTGAGCGAGAATTCTTTTCAATAAGCTGGTAACTGTGCCTTCATCTTTATACCCCCTAATCATCACTTTCAAGAAACGGAGTTCTATAGCCTCATCGACCAGCTTCCTGAGTCAAACATGCTCATGGGTGATGTTAACGCTCACAACACGATATGGAGAGACTCACGATGCGACGCGCGAGGTCGATTCATAGCGAACTTCTTAGTAAACACTGGTACACTCCTGTTCAATAAAAACGAACCAAACTGTATAATATGTTTTACAATTCTAATTCTTCTATAGACCTACCTATTGGCTCGGCAGGTCTTATCGCTCACTTAGAGTGGATCATTTATAAAATCCTTACGGAAGTGACCATTTTTCTGTAATTTAAATTTAATTCAACAATATGAATGTCCTTCACGTGTGCCTGGGTGAAAGCTAGCTTCTGCCGACTGGGATCATTTTAAGGAATCGACCTACCTATCATGACATTTTATCACTGATTTATTATTCATGACGCGGTAGCGTATTTTACCGCTTTTAACATCGAAGCAGCAAATATCTTCATTCCATAATCAAGCGGTAGCTGATGGTTCAAAAGAGTTTCGCGGTGGAAGGATGAGTGCCAGGAGGCGCCGAAGAAGCAAAGTAAAGCGTGGAGCATTCTTCGCCGATCCCCAACTGCAGAAAATATGATAGAATTTAAGGACAGTAAATCACAGGGAAGCCGAACGCAACCGCAAGCTAAGAAGGCAAGCTGGGAAAGGTTCTTGTCTGGAATAGACTCATAAACACATGAGGCAAACGTATGAAACGGGCTAAGAAAACTTAAGGGACAACGAATCCATCCATTGCCCCTGGATGATAAAGAAGGAAACAAGTTGGAAGACTAGGCCGACGCTCTCGGTCAACACTTCGAGTGTCTGTCTAGCTCCGCTCACTATTCTGAAATATAAAGCAATAGAAGAACTTAAGCCACTGAATGGGAAATGTAGCCAAAACGATCCTTATAACTGTCCCTTTAACAATGCCGAGCTTAAAGATTCCTTATGAGCATGTCAGAGCTCTCCACCGGGCCCCAATAGAATCACGTACGATATGGTTAAGCACCAGCACTACGACACACAAATCACGCTACTCGCACTTTTCAATACTACCTGGGCTGCTGGGTATCTCCCATCTAAATGGAAAGAAGCTATTGTGATTCCAGTTTTGAAGCACTGTAAAGAAACCTCATTGCTGACTAGCTACCGCCCTATAGCTCTTACGAGTTGCCTTTGTAAGCTTTTTGAGAAAATTCTCAATCACCGTCTCCTACATTTCATAGGGTCCAGTAAGATTTCCAGTAAAATGCTTGACCAATTTCAATGTGGCTTTAGGGAAAACCGATCTACAACCGACCATCTCGTGCGCATTGAAGCAAACATCCGTGACGCATTTGTACACTAGCAGTATTTCTCTTCTATATTCCCTGATATGGCAAATCATCAGAAGCCAACAAACATTGACGGATTCAAGATCCTCCTTATGTAAACAACGAGAATAAAGGGCGTTAACCAAGGGGCCCGAATATCATCAGAAGCCAACAAACATTGAAATCAAGGACAACATAGGGAAAATTACTTGTACATGCTAAATGAATTAAAGAAATGATAAATTAATAAAAATGAAAGGGGATGAAGAAAACAACTTGTAGGCGAGGAACGATCCCAAATCTTCGCATTACATGTGCGATGCTCTACCAAGGTGTATGACACGACTAAGCGGTATGGTATATTACGAGACCTATCGCACATAGGCATTCGAGGAAATATGCTCAACACTATGGACAGCTACGTGTCCTACCGTACTTTCGGAGTCAGAATCGGCAGTATATTGTCCCGCCCATTTGTACAAGACACCGGTGTACCTCAAGTAGGCGTGCACAAATGCACATTCTTCATTGTTAAGATAACCTCGCTCCGTACGTCGCTACCTCCAGCAATTATGTATTCTGCCTATGCAGACAATCTACAGTTAGGCTTAAAATCGTGTAACTTCGCTATTTGTGAACGACAGATACAGCAAGGTCCAAACAAATTCTCTAAATGGGCAGAAAAGAAACGGTTCACGCTTAGCCCTCAGAAAAGTTCCTTTATACTTTTCTCAAGAGAGGGCTGGTTCGAGATCATAGCATCGTACTACACAGCTAACGAACACCAGTGAACAAGGAGCACAAGTTATTTAGGTATCCTGCTTGATTCAAAATTGCAAAATGCAAAATGTGTAAAACAATGTACTTATGAAAATTCTCCTTGATACAGCATGGGGAAGGGACAGGAAGTGTTTAATGAATCTTTACAAAGGCCTCATTCGAACGTGATTGGACTATGGTGCTGTGATCTATCACTCTGCCGCCCCGAGCGCGCTAAAGAAGCTAGACACCGTCCACCATCTAAGTATTCGCCTGGGCACTGGCGCTTTCAGAACAAGTCCTTTTGAAAGTTTATATTTTATACGTAGAATCAAATGAGTGGTCACTCCATCTGCACAGAACATCATCATCATCATCAGCCTGGTTACGCCCACTGCAGGGCAAAGGCCTCTCTCATGCTCCTCGAACTACCCCGGTCATGTACTAATTGTGGCCATGTTGTCCCTGCAAACTTCTTAATCTCATCCGCCCACCTAACTTTGAGCCTCCCCCTGCTATGCTTCCTGATGCTGATGTTAGGCTATGTTAGCCTGATGTTAACCTGACGTTAGCCAGATGTTATCCTGACCTTAGCCTAATGTTAAACTGATGTATATTCTGTGCGTAGCACAGAAGATACATGAGCCTAACATTTTTTCTGAAAGTTCACTCTAATCATCAACATCCGTGTTCAAATACCGCTAACGATATGACATGTGCTACACTCTTTCGTAATCGTTCCTCTGTATGACAGCCTTTTTCACTGCATGTGAGGAAGCGTAGCGTTGAAGTGGATGTCCCACTCCTCCAACATCGTTTAATACCTCTATAGCTCAGCTTGAACCGTCTTGGGAGTGGCAGCGGATAGAACCCCAGGCAGCACACCAGCATTGGTCCAACCATGGCCCAATGCTGGCAGAAATTGGTACCAATTTTGGACCAATGTTGGCATATTGGCAAAGTACAACCCAATCCAATGCTGGCCCAGCGTTAAAGCCAAGATTGGACCAATGTTATGCCAATGCAGCAGCCATTGTGCTGCCAGCGTAGGACCAGCGTTAAAGCCAAGATTGGACCAATGTTATGCCAATGCAGCAGCCATCGTAGGACCAGCGTTGAAGCCAAGATTGGACCAATGTTATGCCAATGCAGCAGCCATCGTGCTGCCAGCGTAGGACCAGTGTTGAGCCATATCGTTGCCATTATTAATGCCAGCTTTGAGCCAATGCCCTTTGCATGACGAATATTCTAGATACGCTGGCTTTATAGCACGCACACATTCTTACCGCAAACCTTTTGCTAGCGGCATTTTTTGTAGCAATTGTCCCCTTACCTGTCTTGCTCAATAGTAGCTAGGAAAGCTCGACCAAAAGATGTCAAGAAGCAGAAGTCATATATGCTTACAAATAATAATAAAAGAATACTGATATTGATGTTTATGACGTTGTATTTGCGAATAAATTTTCACAAACAGGCATTTTCCGTGGACCTAGATGGGTGACGCTCGGTTATCTTCAAACAGTTTATTTAGAGGCACTGCCCTCAGGATAGGAATTGGGCAAGGTGCCGAGGACGGTGGGCTGGCCAGGGGTTTCAGGGCAGGGAGGCGACGTCGGTAGGCAGGTTGGTCAGTGCTTGGATGACGGCGGGCTGATCACGCCCCCGAGGACCACAATAACGCGTTGGTTTCGTTGATATTGCTACCATATCCCATAGCAACTTCACCACTACTTGGAGGAAATGCTTGCACTGTAAAATAAAAAGAAACATCAGAAATGTTGGTATGACAAATGTATGTGGCAGCGTTTTCATTTGAAAAATCGCCATACTGCAACAATATTATAAGTCTGAGCAGAGAGTTCGAAGGGGTGAATCAAGAAACTTTCTTGCAAGAGGTTTGTCAGGTAACACTTCTTAATATTTCGACATATATGGCATATCTTGTGCAAGGTGTAACGTAATATTTAGAACAGACATAAAATGCGCAAGATCCGTCCGCCTTGTTTACAGCCCACACCTAGTCAGCGTAGCACTTTATAATAAAGAAATTGCAGCAAAACCTGCTACAGCACAAGAAGCCTAGTTTCAGACTGTCTAGACACAATGCGGCCTTCGTGCGAAATTTTTAATGTGGAAACCGAGAAGTTCCATCAGGCAACAGTAGTAAAAGAGGCATTTATTATACGAAAAGAAAGAAATATTGTCGGCTGGAAATGATGCTTGACCTAGAACAGTGAGAAGAAGCGTGGTTCCTCGGTATCACTAGCAGGATCAGGCCGCGCGCGTGGCTTGATAAAATCATAGTCCTGGAATTTGGGTGAAATTCACAGAGATTTACACGTGGTTCTACTCCGGGCACTATTCAAAGGCTGCAAATAAAAAGAGCTATGTAATTAGAGGCACTCTACATTAGCCAGGCCTGTTTCAGTAATATATAAACCGCGTGATATTGCTTGGGTGATATTGCTCCTTATAAAACTTATAACATGCGCAAAACAAATGGACTCACCATCGTAAGATCCATGCTTCTGTGTATCCGAGTTCCTCCCACATCGAAGACGGTGGCCACGATCGCCGACCTTTTTTTCTAATTCTTGTTTCGCCTATATTAATTCTAACACTCACAAAAATTCGTGGCCACATTGCTGCGTATTTCAAGATGTAGGCTTCTCAGTAGGAATGACGACCGCAAGCGAGCATTTTTCACGACAGGAGTGCGCTGGCAAGAACGGACAAGACGGCAAGCACTCAGGTGGTGTTGCACCCAGTCGGCGTGCGAGCGACGCATAGAAGGAAAGAGTGAAAGGAAAGGGTGAACGAAGAATATGGGGTAAACGCCGCTTTCCCCCGCTGGACCTAGCCCGACCACGTTTTGGAGCGGCAGCGACGGAGGGCGACAAGGAGCACAATAGTGACCCCGCCGCTTTCCCCGTGCTTCCGAGAGCACCCAATTCGACACAGCAGCTTATGGCTGTCTGAACGCTTGACTGATAGCATTGACCAGGCTCACGTGGGTGCGTGGGGGAGAGGCAAGTGGGGACTGAAGGACGGAAAGCTATGCCGAAAAAGAAAATCCGCAATGCGCCGTGCCTACTGAAGGCAAAGTCAAGAGGTTGTTGACACGCAAATGCCAAAACGTGCAATTAATTTTTTTTTCTGTCAAGGGGGATTCATACAAGGAGCTTACTACACATGCACGAACAAACAAATAAATTAGAATAGGAGCATGATGATTATGTCGCCGCAACATGCCATGCATGCTAAACAAACAAACAAAAGTTTCACTTATACATATGCGCCTCATCTCGATGCGATATAAAACGGTTCCATCAGCTCTGAGGCACTGTAATTCTCGATTCTCCTCAGAATCCTGATCCACCAAAGCCGCGGAGCGTACATGCAAAATATACAATGCGCAGGCAAATTCGCAATACCGTTGCTTCTTATGGAAAGCTCATGTTCTTATGCACGATCAATAAAGCAGCGGCTAATTTTATGCGACTTCCCATGCTTGCTACGTGGTACATTGGCTTTTCTCTTTAGGGGACGCATTTCGCGAAAGGAGAAGTGCAAAAATGGCGGTGTACCATGCATGGAGTTGACATGGGAGAACATATTCCTGGTTCCTGCGCAGTTTGCCTGTGATCAGTGCATTAGTTTTCAAAACACGTTGTTCAATCTCAGCAAGTCGTAGAGCACTAAAAGCCGACAAGGCGAAAATTGGCTTATTAAGGGCCAATGTCCTCCAAAGAAAGCCAACTAGTAACCCATATTGGCAAATCCATACGAAAATCGGTCCAATAATTCCCGCCTTGTTGAACGGCAGTGCCAATATTGTTTACTGACTGTGTAATGTGGGCCAACGTTGGATCTCTATCAGAATGGCACAGCCAATATTGGCGCCACGCTGTTAACCTTAGGCCATCATTGGGCCAGGAATCAGAATGGCACTGCCAATATTGGAACCACGCTGTTAATCTTAGGCCGGCATTGGGCCAAGATGTGCCAATATGTTTCCAACATTGGCCCAACCTGACGTGCCGCCTGGGACGTGATATATATATTTCCTAGAAGTTACAAATCAAGCTCCTGAAATCGAAATCTGTATGCATTTCCTAGAACTACAGTACAAGCACTCCTGCACAGAGATCTACACAGACGCATCGAAGTCACATGCTAGAGTGTCCTATGCAGCCGCCGGTCCATTCTTCTCAGAATCCGATGTACTCCACCCGGAAACAAGTATCTTTACGGTTGAGGCCCATGCACTATTGTCGGCCTGAAGCATATACGGAAATCAAAACGCCAAAAATTATATATATATATATATATATATATATATATATATATATATATATATATATATATACAGACTTCCTAAGAGTAAGGAAGGCCTTGATGTTTCTCTGTAAGCAGAAAAATCCACTACTGATTGAGCCCTATTCCGTCCTGTGTAAAGCGTATATATCTAACCAGCATGTCAATCATATGCTATGTACGGGGCCATGGCGAACGAGATGGCTACGTCAATTGCACCACAAGCTATTATTCCTACCGCTGCTGAACCTGCGGCTGATCTGAGGCCTTTCTTAAGAAAGAGTCTGCGAAGCCATTGGTAACTCTTGTGGGACGCGCAAGCGAATAAGGGGCCAGTGATAAAGTCGCACTTAGATTTCTGGCCCTCCACAGCAAAATCACGGTGAAGAGATGTCATATTCTGTCGTCTCAGAATAGGATACACATTTCGTAGCCATAATATTCGACTTACTGGAAATGAACCTCCAAACTGTGGTAGATGTGTTGAGAGGCTTACTGTCCTCCCCGCTCTCTTGGAGGGTCGGGAAGCCGAAGCTGAGAGGAAGAGACATTTTCCCCTAGAATACCGGCAGCACATCCCTCTTCGTCCTGTAAGGTCTCTCGGTTCCGAAACGCTTTTTGATACCAACACAGTCCTAGGTTTCCTGAAAGATGTTGTCTTAGATGTTATTAGCACCGTACATTCGTAGCGCTACCTCTCTTCAGAGGACGCCACTGCGATAGGACTATTGTGTAGCACATGCCTTCAGGCCCTTGTAATTGAAGGGATCTGTTGAGGCAGTAGCGCTCTAGCCAGTTGTTTAATGTGATATATTTTGTATATCCTGTAATTTTTTGCAATGCACTTTAAGGCTTATGGTAAACGTCATTAGTCATCATCATAGACATACTACACGTAGATTTTACGCACTTACGCGCTTTACAGCGACTATATTATGGATCCCCTTGCAGCCACGTCGATCAACCTCAGAGAACTCATCACTCTACTGCGAAATCTCTAACACTGGCATGACGCTCTTTGGCCATACCTGGCCCTTGTGCCACTAAACAACACACATTCATTCATTCATACCGGAGTAATTTTTGCGCAATACCCAAAGCGAGCTAGATAGTTAAATTTGAGTTAGGGATAAGGTAGATATGTTGGAAGTACATGGTTTCGGCTACTGCACTTCGTTTATTCACAGCCTACGATTTCTTCAGTTATTTAATGTTTCCTTTCTTTTGCAATAATATCACATTTGGATCCTTCCACGACTTCGGTGCACTTAAAGCAAATGAAAAAGCATAATATACAATATTTTACAATAAAATCGGCTGTAATTCGGCCTTCTACTCATTTTTTTTCTGTGAACGTCATGCAAAGCCTTCTAGAACTCCATCTCCGGTTTAAAAAATTCTCGAGTTTTACAAGCCATAACAACGGGGCATGCCTTAGTGGATGATTCCGGGATAATTTAGACGACATGGTGTTCGTACACCCAATGCACCGTACAGTGACGTTCTTGCATTTCGCCTCCAAGGAAATGCAGCCGCGGACGCCGAGATTAGATCTCACTACCTCATGCTCAACAGCCCAACGCAATAGCCACTAAGTAACCACTGCAGTTATCTCTAGTTGCACATAGACCTTCTGCCATCTCTTCGTTACTCCATCTAGTCATGATTACGCGACAATGAAATCCTGCAGACATTATGATACGCACGGCTGCATGCGGTTCTTCCTTCGCCAAGACGCCAAGCTTGAGCATACCAGCAGATAAAAGAGCAAATCTGCCGGCAAGTACCTCGATCACGGTTGGCTGGTAAATAAACGCTAACTAGGCAGTTTGCAACGGCGACCAACTACAAAATTGTCATTGCAACATGGGTCTTAAGACCAGTAATTAGAATGTTAGGTCCGCAATTTCTGCTAATGCTTCAGCAGCTACTAGTCTATGTCTGTCAAAATAAGGCTGTGTGCTGTGTAAATTAAAGATTCACTTGTGTTTTTTTTAACATGTTAACATAAAGAAGACCTTTTTCTTCCCTTTTTAAACTGGGATTTTTATTTTAAAAATCCCTCGGTATATAACCTACCCTTAGTTCTCCTCAAGAACGTCCCTTTGCGTGAGAAACTGTTATGAAGATCTGCTACGCTCGTTGGTGACGCTAGGGAGACATAACGCCAGAAATACACTCAGAAAGTTTTTAAAGTTTAAATCACGAAACTGCAACAGCTGTTTTGCGTGCTTTAAACTTCGCGCTCGGATCAAAGTTTGTTTCACGTATCCAGGAAGAGCGACCTTTAAGTGGGTCCTACGAGAAACTTGGAGCACTCAGCCATCGCAGATTGCCGCTCGGCGAATTTCCTGCCCCGCCTTTCCTGGCTAGCCATCAATCACGGTGTCCTCTCAGAGGGCACTTTACATTGCTCTAGGTTATTACTAAATTGCACGTTGTGCTTATTCTTTGCATTTTCACGGATATAAATGTTGAGTAATAAACGGTGCAGGCTACTGTGTCCTACATGCCTTACACGCTGCATTATCATAGTTGTTCATAGTTCATAGTGTTCATAGTTGTTCATCATAGTTGTATCATTCTTTCCGTTGTAAATATATATATATATATATATATATATATATATATATATATATATATATATATATAATACTGAAGAGCAACAACTGAGATTTTCGCCTTGGTTCGGATAAAGAGCGTATGATAGCCTGCCTTCGTTTACGCCGAATCAGGCCAGACGAGAGATCGTGCGCTTTAGAGAAATTGTATGGCGGTGCTTTCTTTTGTCGCTACCTATTTTAATCAGTTACAATATAACCGTGCAGCTTCATCAACATCTAGCGCTCACAAACTATCTCGAAAATTCAACTGACGATGACCCATCGTCTACCCATAAGCGACAACGTGCAAGCAACTTTGCACCTGTCGGTTGAGGCTGTAATACAACTTGCGGTATCTGCTAGTAATGACGTAACGTACGAAGTAAGTGCGACGTTAACCCTACTTGCCGAACCGGTAATACATCCACACTGGTTCTAAATTGTGTGATTGTCTATGAATGTGCCGCCGACGAGATGTTTTTGAAGCGGCCGCTTCATTGGACAAGCACTTAAGAATGAAGCGATACCGTGGACAAGAAGGAAGTGCGAAGCAAATTTTAGTACGTTTAGCAAAAGCCGTTTGCTGGTTATGCGCAAGTGTTATACTATTTTGACACTGCTCTAGTGCTTTGTTTTTCACAATTCAATGGTTTCTTTTAGCCGAGTGTTATTCATTAGTATGTGCAAAGTAATTTTCTTCCATTGTCGGTTTTCTTGCTTTAGAATGCTTATTTCATAGGTTCGGTTAGTTTAGTCTAGGTTAGGGGTCTTCAACCTTTTGGGTCCGAGGGCAGGGTTGGCGATAAGTGGCGTTATTGATTGCCTGAAGATAAATAAATAATCAGAGATGAGCCAAAATGCATACGTAGAAGTTAGAAACAGTACTCCGCATAGGCTAAACACTTTAACCCAATAAACTGACTTACCTTCTTCAAATAATTTTCTATTTTAGTTCATTGCGTTTACCTTATATCATAACGTTCAAAAAAGGGGTGAAACGGCTATTTCAAGATTCAAATTTGGCCTTTAACGCGAAGTCTCCACGAATATATATTTTGGGTTATTATTAAACATTTGTCGTGTCAAATCAGTTTGTTCACACTTTTCGGTAGGCCACACTCGTTTTGCTTGTTCGCAGCCTTTCTATCTACACGAAGCAGATATGTGCTTGGACGTTGGATGGTCTGGGAAGCGTCACCACTTTTTACAAATGACAATCCTCTTGTTTGTGTGTCTTTAGTGCAACTCCAATACTTCTATGAATCCTTGTTGACTTTTGTGCATAATGTTTCCGATTCAGTCGTGCGGAGGCGTAAAGCAGTTGGTATAGCATCGTCACCAATTAAAGAGCGCCACACACTGGACAGAAAGAGTTCGCATTGTTTCGTTGGTGTCTCTATTTTGTGTAAGTTGTGCTATTTTATTCATGATAATGTCGACGTTTTAAGTGTTACCACAAAAGACGATTTATGTAACCTTGAATACAAGCGTATTTTAACAGGACATTGTTTAAATGTATTACGGGACCATTTTCTTTATCTCTTTATTTTTTTGTGATCTTACCATGAAGCCTTAACTACTATATTTGGCGGTAGAATACCTATGAACAACAATCACTGCCATACTACATACCTTACTTCTTATAGAAGACGCACTCTTCAATTGATGTCTTCAGGTGCACACAAGTATTTACAGTTGGCACGCTCAGCTATTTTCATTATCTCTTTTTTGCGTGTGCGTGGTTGAACCGAACTCTTGGTTCAAGAATTAACCGTGACCAAGCCACTAATAAATTTCTGGATATCTATTCTACTAAAAGTGTTATTATTAAAAACCAAGACTTTCGTAGCAAGTTTTCAAGTGTGGTTAAGAAAAGAATCTGACGGAAGTGGCTGCAAGTGGTTTATATGGAGTCTCTCTTTTTACGTAATATCAATTGTGTAGATAGACAGAACAAATCGAACATAACTGAATGCCTCTAGAGCGCGCAGGAACCTCACAGTATTTACAGAGGACAGCAGATGGATCGAAATGGCACATGTGGGTATGACAACATGCACAAGTAATGAAATGAGGCAGAAAACACAATATGCATGAGTAATAATAATGTGCATGTATCACAATCGCCAAGGCTTTCAATTTTTTACTAAGGACGATAGTGTCTGCTGACTACAACGTACAATATGCAGGGTGTTTTTTTAAATTGTGCCAAATTTTTTAAAGATTCTGTATGATATACCACAGTTCTAACCCTTGATTTAGATTGCTCGATGAGGCGGCCTTTAGTTCTACCAGAAATCAAAATGTTAAATTGAATATTTAATGTGATTACGCTAATTTACTTTCTCAATAAATAATTTACGCAATACAATTCAATCTACGAATCATAGGCGCTGAGTTCGCATGGCGTATCCACTTGAAACAAATTCTCTGGACCGCACCACTTCTGAGATAATAACTTTCAAAGTGTCCGAAGAAATCCGTTGACATTCCAGATTTTTTTTAAAATGAACCGCTGCTTTATGCATTGAAGCATAAAACTGGAACACTAACGCATTTCTACAAAGATTTTAAAAATTATTGCATTTAAATATGTTGGTGTGGCTGAAAAAAAGGAGAAAAATACACCGGGCATATACTAAAGGACACTGTACCGTCATAATTGTGCCAATTGGAACGAATATGAATTGCATCATATTAAAGCAGAAGCAGCGGACAAACAACATTATTAAGCAAGGTAATCACTACCATGAATAAATGCGTTCTCGACAAAAATAAGTCAGGACAGAAGAACTTATTTACACATATATATTGGCATATCTGCATATTTGCATTATTAGCATATATACAAATGGCGAAGCAAGTCAGGAAGCAGAATATCGAACAGGATGGCACTAAGCATAATGTATTATGTTTGAATGCATGGGAATCGCATTGCGTGCCCCATAATCATATCTTAATTTTCGTACGTAAAATTCCAGAATTAAATTTTCTTAATTGCATCTTTTTGACAAGATAGGGTCAAACCAATACTTTCATTTCACTATTTCAGTGAACTGTGATGGCAAGCCTGATCAGCGAATAATGAGCAGGGAAGAAAGGTGTTCAACTGAAATAGACCAATATCTCGACTCCCCTTTTTTTCATTTTGGAGAAAGCTTTCTTGCAAGAGTAGATGGTGCAAAAAGTTGGCATCTACTCGCGGATGAATAACTTTAATCTTGGGGAATGTTTACATCCTAATTATTTGTAGAAATTGTATAGAATTTCTTATTTGAATTTGTACTAAAAAACGTCGTTTGAAAGCAGTTCAAGAGCTTCTAATTCAAACGAAACTGGCAATGCGTTCACAGCCCAGCTATATAGTTTTTAGAAAATATATATTTCTTCGTTCCTGGAATTACCGTCGGAGAATCGCTGGCAAAATTGGGTGCACCTATTGCTAAAGATACTTGTCTCAACGAGGGAAGAAAATTCTGTTCCCCCACTAATCATGAAGCAGTAGCTTAAACAGTCCGTTTTCGAATTTCACCTGCTTCTAGAAAAATATAGAAAAAAACAATTTTGACCGGCAGCCTTGTATGTCCATCTACAGGCCATAAATCAGGTGCGCCTCTCTTTGCAGCTTCACGTTGAGATTATTCATGTGGTCTGTTGAATCGATACGAAACGTCAACTGAGAGATCAACTCCTAAGTGGACATCAATGAATCGGCACAATCTTTCTGTGTAAGGAACACTTTATTTCTTACTTAAGGTTAAAAAAATCTGGCCACACTTTTCAACAGCTAAGCCATCGCACATCCGCGTCATACACCACACCTATGAGCACAGGCTCGGTTACCTTTAGAAATTTCATACCTGGTGGCGTTTAAGACGGAGAAGGCGAAACGGTTAGAGATTGAGCCATTTATTCAACGTTCTAAACGTGGAAATCTTTACGAAGTTTAAGAAGAGGCTGGAAGCTTCCGACCAGTCGGCGCTGCTCTTCGAACTTTGTTTTCTTCTCTTTTGGTCTGGTCTTAAGTTTTCCAACATGTACTAATTGGGCCCGCGCAGCCCTGTAATGCTAGCACCTAAACAAGTTTTCAGAACACAGGACATGCACAGAGAGCCGGTTCTTGAATCATATGCTGTGCAAAAAAGCATATTATTTTAAAATTTGCTCATTTTAATAGCTTTAGAGCAATATTTTCCATACGAGTGTTCCTTTTTTTTACTCATCTCCATGGTCCGAATGCGGCCCGTAGCTCACAGTTTGGAGTCCTCTAATCCAGATTGATACTGAAAGAAACTGAACGATGCAGAATGCTGTTAACAGCAAGTAATTATGCAGAGAAGAAATGAGTTTTGGCATAATATTCGATACCAACACCTACAACAGCTGTAATTTCTCACAGTCATTTGGAAATTAGCAATATGCCTTATTGAAATAAGAGTATCGTAATTAGTCATTAATAAGAAGCGGCTAGTGAGGACGTGGATGGTTGAGCAAATTGAATTTGCGTAAATGTGAGCACGAGGACCTTGAAATGACACACACGTGTGCACACACGCACACACACACATGCACGCACGTAAGCACACAAAAGCGATTACTATCCTGGCTGTGCATTTTCCAGCCGGCGTCATCAACGGGCCGCCGGCAGTTCTGATGTTGGGCTCGGTCCACGGCGTCTTCACTTTTCTCAGCCTATCGGCCAGCTTTTTACTTATTATCGAAAAATGCGAACCAGTCTCGACGAGAGCGGCCACTTGGTGGCCGTCAATGCAAACGACAAGATCGGCGCTGACGGCGTCGGTTACAGGGGTGTGGTTGGAGTCGTCGGAGTTGTAGAGTCGTCGATCGTCGGAGATGGGGGCTCTTGGATATCTAGCCGGTTTGCAACCTCACCCCCAGAGGTCGCTGGGTCTAGTTTTTCCGGCGCGGGCTAGAGGACCTGCCCCTAGAGGCGTCAAAAAAATCGCGACGGGTCGGTGGGATGTAACGAGCCGGAGAAGGGGAACGCGATCGAGGCGTCGTTGAACCTTCTGGCCGAAAGTTTGTAGAACTTCCGTCACAGCTACGTGCAGCATCCGACACAGGGTAATTGCAGTTGGGAAATCTTGCATACCCAGCCGCGCGGTAGTGGCGGGCGCGGTTAACATGTCCTGCTTCGCCGCAATGAAAGCATAGCGGCCGGCGGTCAGCGGTGCGCCACAAATCGGTCTTTCAAAGCGGGTAGCCGGCAGGGGATTCGCCGTAGAAACGAGGCGCAGCGATCGACTGGCGGCGATACGGCATAGTTGGCGGCGGTTGTGACTGTCGAAAATAGGGCGTCGGGGGTGGTGGTGATGGTTGCGTCGTAGCGGTCGACGGTGTCAGCAGCATCGAAGTGGCGGGAGGTGGACGACAGACAGCTTCCGCGTAGGTTAATCGTCGCGGCACCGCCTGCCAGAAGGGCGACGAAAAGGCCTCCCGAACTTCCTCCCGAACGACGTCAGCGACGGAAGTCACCACTGGTGCCATGGGAGAGATACCGAGCTGCCGGATCTCCTCTAGCACAATCTCTCGGCAGGCGTGCTTCACGCAGAGGCGTGCTGCAGCTCTCAGGTAGAATTGAAGCATTCATCGGCGAGCTCTTGCGGTCATATTGGCGGTACCGTTGCAGTAGTGCCCGTTCTATAGCGGTAGACTCCTTGGTAAATTCGGTCACTGTCGTCGGTGGGTTCCTCACGAGCCCGGCAAACAGTTCCTCCTTCACTCCGCGCAAGAGATAGCTCAACTTTATTTCTTCGGCCATCGCAGGGTCAGCTCTGCGGAAAAGGCGGGCCATGTCTTCTGCAAACATGGCAGCGCTCTCGTTTGGTTTTTGAATACGGGATTCGAGTAGGCGCTGCGCATTGTCTCTTCTGTCGGTACTAGTGAACATGTCTAGCATCTGGGTGCGAAGGCATCCCATGTGGTCAAACTTCTCTCCCGGTTCACAAACCATGTCCGCGCACTGTCTTGAAGCGCGAAATAGACATTAGACAGCTTTTGCTGGGAGCCCCAGTCATTATAACTGGCGACACGCTCAAATTGGTCCAGCCAATCTTGGACATCTTCAAAAGCGTCGCCATGGAAACTTTCAGGTATCTTATGATTCTGAAGCGTCACCTGCGATAGAGTTGCAGTAGCCATCGGAAGTAGGTAGACGCGTTCCAGCACGGTCCTGCAAAGGGTTGAACTCGGGCATCAAGCCTAGTAGGCGGCGACTGTACCGGTGAACAGGAGTTTCGATGAACGAAGGTGATTCCGCTTTCGAGGTATGGCTCCGCGAATGGGTGCCGAGCGTGAGGCAATCCTACCCAGCACCTCCACCAGTGTCGCAGCCTAGTAGGAGACGGGAAAGCCGGCGTAGAGGACGTATGAAAGCTCTTTATGAGAGCAGTCAACGCGACGTCGTTGTTGATGATGATGATGTCCTTGATGAGTTTGGCGCTTACCCACTCGCGGGGATTGGGTCGTTGTTGTTGTTGTTGTGGCCTGTGATGCGTGTGGCTCCTACCCACGATGGGGGATTGGCCAAGAGATGGGTGGATTATTCGAAATTATTATGAAGCATAAATTTCCTAATAGTTATTGAAATAGCATTGAATAGCGCAGAATTGCCTGTTAAATAACATCAGGAAGGTAATATTGAATTGGTAATAATTAACTTAAAAGTAAAAACAAAAATAAAGGAAATTAGCAGGGCATTCGTTTAGATTCCATAAGGAATGTTCGGACAGCGAAGCATGCATCCGCGTGGCTGAATCCCAAAGTGGACGCTCCGAACGAAAGAATTGCAGGTTCTGTCAAGTCCAGGCCAATTCTTCGAAAAGGTATTTCCAACCATCTTTTTCTAAGCGCAGTAAAGCGGCGACAAGATAGAAGAAAGTGGTGTATCGTCTCTTCCTCATTACAAAAAGAACAGAGGGGGGAGGGAACCAAACCCGACCTGTGTAAGTAGAAATTCAGCGAGGGTATGCGGCAGCGTAATTTGGTGAGGCAGACCTCCAGCATCTTTGTGTCACAGGATTCGCTATGCCAGGGAAATGCCAGGTGCTTATACTCTGGAGAAGCAGTCAAATGTGGGTTTGATAAGGCTAATCTTATTGATCGCATCCGAAATCTTGTCGCCGTGATCTGTGCTGTCACTGGTAGAATAGGAAGAACAGGGCCGGATAGTGAGGCATTTGCCAGTGAATCAGCAGTTTCATTAAAAAACAAACCTTTATGCCCTGGCACCCAAATCAAATGAACACATCGCACATGGGCAGGAACTAGTAAGCGGAATAGTTTTAGCATGGGTGACTCATTAGTAGCGGTAAGGCAAGAGCATACCGAAAGGGAGTCAGTCAGAATGGCAGCCGTTGTAATAATTGGGTCTAATTTACGTAAAGCTAGGATTAGTGCTAAAAACTCGGCCAGAAAAATAGGCACAAAATCAGGCAACCTTAAAGAAAAAGACCAGTCGAGCGCAGGACAAAATATTCCAATGCCAGCTTTTTCCTCGCACTGTGAGGCATCTGTTGCAATGATAACGTTTGTTTCTAGGCTGCTCAGGTGGTCTTGCAACATGGCGTTTAAAATGCCGTAAGGGAGGAGTTTCGCGTGGTTTGGGAAAATGTCATCAAACCTGATCTCTGGGTAATTTGAATGCGTATTATCATGAAGCACCTCGCGAATGTGCACATTTAGTGGTTCAAGTAATGTTTGCACAAATATAATCTGTGGTCTATGAAACCTGGGCCAATGAATAGGAAAAAATAATTCTGGATTAGAGAGGAAAATAATTTGAAGGCGGTTTAATGGGGATTCATATAGCCCTAGGAAAGTCTGAACTGTCAGAAGGCGAAATCGGCATATTATGGGTGGGATTCTTGCCTCCAGGTATAGTACGGCATTCGAAACGAATTTTGGGAGGCCTAAGCACAGACGTAGCGCCTCTCGTTCCAACAAAACTAGCGGCCGAAGCTTGTATGCTGGGACACCTGAGAATAAAACGCATCCAAATTCTAACACCGGACGAACATACATCTTATACACCATCAAGAGGGATTTTCTTCGCATACCTGTTCTTCGGTTGCTCAACTTGCGCAAAATGCCCATTGAACGAGCTCCTTTTGTCGCAATATATTCAATATGTGGCCGCCAGTTAAGATATCCGTTGTAAATCACTCCAAGGTATTTTAGTGATTCTACTTGTGGGATATCTTCGAGATGATAGTTAAGCGATATGTATACTGGGTCTTTAACGGGAAAAACGAGGATAGCACACTTATTAGCATTCAGGTTTAAGTGTAAGCTATCCAGCCAGCCTTCCAGTTCCCTTAGATACGACTGCAGTATTTCGTAAAGAGAGTATATGTCGCTAGCCATACCAAAAAAGGCAATGTCATCAGCATAAACGTATGTACTGACAGCTGGGTGAACGGGGATTCTGCTCAGTAAAATATTAAATAATACTGGTGAAAGTACCGATCCCTGAGGCACACCTCTTGTTTGCTTATATTTACTGGAAGAATAGCCGCTTCGAAAACAATAGAACTCCCGGTCTTTTAAAAATTCATGCACCCATGCTATTATATAGCCTGGAAAGCAATGGCTCTGTAACCGATTCGTTAAAATTGTATGTTCAATGCTGTCATAGGCTTTGCATATATCTAAGGTAACTAGAGCCGCGTATTGTTTTTCCTGTCTGGCGATGTGAATGCGACTTTCAAGGTCTACATGCGCGTGCCATATTGAATAGCCAGATCGAAATCCAATTTGACACGGACTCAACAATCGATTGTCGTCAATAAACTCTAAAATATGTCCGAGAAGCACTCTTTCAATAAGTTTCACTATGTTTGATGTCAACGCAATTGGTTTGATGTTGTCGATAGTATACCCTGCCCCTGGTTTTTTAATTAACGGAATAATTTTGGCGATCTTCCATTCTTGTGGAATCCATGCATTACTAACAGAGTAGTTTAGCAACTTCAGAAGCTCACGTGGAGCTTCTTGAAAGAAAATCTTTAACATTGCATTTGTTATGCCGTCCGGGCCAGGCGCTGTAGTTGGCAACTGTAACATAACCTTTGCTACTTCCGAATAGGATATCTCCTTGTAGCCTGAGAATGCAGGAGAAAAAGCAGAAGGTTGAAGACGCGTTGCGAATCGACTCTCCAGTCCTTTAGCTAGTAGTTCTAAGGACTCCTGCATTTCCTGTGAGGTATATACGACTGAGTCTACATTAATGCTCATTGGGAGTTTGATTCTAAAACGAAGGTAATTAAATAAAGCACGTTTGTTTTTGGAATTTGATAGATAATTAAAATGGTTTTTATCGTACTCATCTTTTGCATGTTTAATAGTACGTTTGAAGGTTGCCGAAATAAATTGATAATCTTTCCAATTTTGTGGGCTCTGATTATGTAGAAGTTTTTTCCAAGCAGCTTTCCTTCTTCTATAAACTCGTGTGCATTCGCTGTTCCACCAGGGACTAGATGAGGAACGCTTAGCTGTCTGAATTACAAATTCGGACTTTTGTCGGGACGTCTGTAATGCTGAGCAAACATTCAAGCCAATTTCTTCGTCATTATTATTATTTAGTGATGCAATGGTGGACCGCAAGCAGTCTTTAAATTTTTTGCAATTAACAAATATTCTGCCTTGTCGTTCAACTGATGTCAAAGGGCATGCAATTTCAAAGTATACCGGGAGATGATCACTGTTTGTACAGAAATCAATCGTTGTCCAAGATGTCACAGTGACACTTGTGCTAGAAAACGTCAAATCTAACACTGAGCGAGATTGTCCGCGGACAAATGTAGGTCCACTGCTATTAAGGCATGAAAGGTTTTTATCTATGGTCCAGTTCCACAGACGTGTCCCACCTGAATCTGTTTTGTAACCCCAAGACACGTGATGCGAGTTGAAGTCACCAGTAAGAATGACTTCATTTTTGCAGCTGGCAAGCGCACTATCCAATTGATATGTACTGTGTACGCCCGTAGGGAAATAAGCATTTATAATTGAGAATGTACGGTAGCCTGGGATACTAAGGTGCACTGCCAAAATTTCACATTCCGAAGACATTAACTTGAAAGCTATTTTCGCCTTATGGCAGAATTTAGATGACAACAAAATCATTAAGCCACCTCCTTGTGTAAGGCGATCTAATCGAAAAGATCGAAAATCTTTAAAATGAAAATTTTTCTCAGGAGTAAGCCAGGTTTCTTGTAAGATTATGACGTCAGGATTAAGATGAGCTGTTAAGCAATATAAGTCCGTTGAAGCAGAAAACAGGGAACGACAGTTCCACTGTAGCACTTTTAAAGAAGCTATGGTGATGATCTAACTGATATAGTTACTTCAGCGACTACCGTCGCAATGAACTTTCTTGGATGCCAGAATGAGAAATTGGATTACCCTTTTTGCTTTTGGTATATGGACAAGAAGCAGTTACTGGAGACCCAGTTCGTTTTTGCGGCCCGGTATCATGACCTGTTTCCATGCGGACCTGCGAGTCTGACTGACGCGAAGAACAAGGATCGGATCCAAGAAATGTTGGATCCGATGTGGTACTCGGCACCAGGACTGAACTGGCTACCTGTTCTGCAGCACAAGCAATTGATTTTGTGATTGGAGTTGCAGCTGTTTGCAATAGCTGTGTCATCTGCGCAGTAAACACTTGGGAAAGACAGTCGGTAACACTTGTGACAATATGCTGCATAGCCTTTGTCATTGCTTTTTCTACGGCTGATTCAATGAGCTTCGATAAGTTGTCTTCCTGTAAAATAGATTGCCTCGCAGTGACGCCAGCGTATCCAAAGGCTCTTTCCTTGACGACTGCAATAGCTTCTCGCCGCGAACATCGTCGCCTGTCAATTACCTCGAGTACCTGTATTTCGTTAGCTCTAGCCGAGCAGTTTGCATAGTCAGCCGCATGGTTTCCTCCACATAAGCAGCAAGTTTCGGCTTCAGCTGTGCACTCATTGAGAGAATGATCGGCCCCACAGGCGCGACAGCGTCCATTTGATTTGCAGCCTCCTGCACTATGGCCAAAACGCCAACAGTTCCGACACTGAAGTGGACGGGAAGCGAGAGGTTCCACTCTAAAAATAAGCGGCCACACTTTCAGTTCAGAAGGGTAGGACAGGCCAGCAAACGTAGCGATAACTGATTCTGTGGCCACTTTTTCTCCATTTACCAGTCGGTTACACCGGTATACAGCTATGACGCCAGCATCAGACAGTTTCTCCAGAGTCTCAGTTGGGCTCAATCGAGAGTCTACGCCCCGGACAATGCCTTTAGTGCATGCTAGATAAGGAGGAATAAACGCACTCACCGGGACAGATGCGAAAGTCTTACACTTTAGGAGGTCTGCGACACAGGTCGAATCTGATGACCTACAGACTATCCCACCTCTTCCAAATTGTCGGACATCGCTTATCAGCTGGAAATGACGCGTCATGGCCTGGAGCTCGGCCTGAACAGCTTGTGGGTTGTTCAGCCGGATGAATCCACCGTTCGAGGGCACCAGCGCGACAGGGATGCTGCTAACACCGCTGCGGAAGAAAGATTGCAAAGGCAAATCATCAGGGGAAAGGGAGGGTGACCAAGGGCTAGGCCCTTGCCCAGGAGAGTTTTTAGACATCAGCGTTGTTTCAATCACGGATGAGTCCTACAAAAATAAGATAAGTAAGATAATAAGGTGAAATCCACCCAAAACTCAGCCAAACCCCCAAGTAAGTTCCAACTTGGGCACACCGGGGCGGAGATCGAACGCCGAGCACCGCCGACGTCCACAGAGCGTCGTTCTGCAGCGTCGAACGCAGAAGGGCAGAAGGTCGCTGGCCGCTCGACCGAGAGGCACATACCCCGGTACATACCCGGCACATACCCGCGGTGACCATATAGGATGTGGCAATATATATATGCATATATAAGAAGCTAACAAACAATGCCACCATAGCGGAAGTTACTTGTGCTGAATAAATAAGATAACGAAACCATAAATTATAGGAAAAGCGTTTGATAGGCATCTGCCGCCTGTTGAAGTTATTCACTGGCAAGACTTGGGGAATGTCGACAAGTGCCATGATACAACCGTACAGGGTGCCTTTTCTAGGCTTTCTGCGATACAGCTTGCCAGCAATAACCAACATATGTAAAACGAAACTACGCACAATACAAAGTGTTCAGGCTCAAGAGCACCGGATCTGTCTAGGCCTGCATAGGAGTGCATCAACAGTGGCTACGATAGCAATCAATGGAGAGCACCTTGTCAAGTGTTCAGGACCCATATAAGGCATCTAACCAGGACTCCTCATCCCCACTTAGCCTCTCTACCAGCGGGCAGACCTCGCACATCTTTCAGCCAAACGATTACCCCACATGATGAATCACTGCCATCTTGTTTCACTCCGGCTGCGAGACCTTCGATTCCTTCATGGTGCCTCACTCAGTCAAAAATCAACCTCACGATACCTGGCATCATGAAAAAAGCTGATCTATCATCATCAGCCCTTAACCAGCTCACACTGCTATTTTTGTACGAGAGCTGCCGTGACTCTGCACATATCTACACTGATGGATCTGTATTGCCAAGCAGCTCCGCGGCGGCAATCATGATACCAGTGACAGCCACAACAATCAAATTTAACATGACTCACGCGACAACGTCGATGGCAGCAGAGCTCGCAGCATATTTTACTGCCCTTCATTACATTGCTAATGAACAGTCACACAAGTGGACGGTATTCTGCGATTCGAAGGCGGCACTGCAGTCTCTACTGTCACCTTTACGACGCGGACCGTACGAGCAGCTAATATTTCCCATTACAGAGACATTACACCATATAAGTGATGCAGGCCATGAAATAACCTTCCATTGGCTTCCAAGCCACTGCGGGATGATCGGCAATGAACGGGTCGATCAATTTGCCCGCTCAGCCCATATTGAAGAGGACCACGTCCCAATTCCACTTTCTAGAACTGACGCAGCACGGAAGCTCCGTCTGCTTGCTCGGCAGTGCACCACGTCCCGATGGGATGGGCCACATTTAAGAAATACACGACTGTACTCCCTTGATCCGACATTAAGTCTCCGAGTGCCATCAGAGCTTCGCCGTGGAGGTGCCACGTTCTTCAATCGACTGTGGTTGGGCGTTGCCTTAACAAAGCCTACGCATTCCGCATAGGGATGACCGACACCTCAACCTGTAAACACTGTGGTCATGAAGAATCAGTTGATCATATTTTGTGCGCTTGCCCGCAGTACAGCGCATAAAGGGAATGCCTTTGCCACTAACTTGACCAACTGGACGACCAACCGCTATCGGAAAAATTAATCCTACACCACCGAAGCGACCTAACGTCACCGGAAAAGGCCGTGCAAGCGGTGTTGCGCTTTTTGCGATGTAGTGGCCTTCGCGAACGTCTTTAACTGGAACGCCTTTTGTATCTGCTTGTCTCCATGTGTACGTGTTTTTTTTTTGCGTTTTCCTCTCTGTCATCTTTCTAACCCCTATCTCCCACCCCCGCGTAGGGTAGCAAACCGGAGACTGATATCTGGTTAACCTCCCTGCCTTTCCTCTTCATCTCTCTCTCTCTCTCCGTAATGCCGCTTCTGCCCAGAGCCCGGGTCCCTCAGGCACATAGTAGGCGGTTGCAGAGCGGCACCATTAAATCCTCCAAACCCTTACCAAATCAACGAGTTTTGGGAGAGAGCCTTGGCCAGCTCCCACCTCGAGGATCAGCAATGGCTGATTGCGAGGGCCCAGGACGCGGCTCGAGCTCAATGCATTCTGGAATGAGGACGCCTCTCCAAAGCTGCATTACCCTAATAAAACTATTTATTCTCTCTCTCTCTTTCTGGTTTCTTTCTTTCTACCGATGAAGAAAGAGTATTAACAAAATAGACCAAATGAGGGAAGAATAGAAACAGTGAAAAGAAAGGGCTGGTACGGACACCTTATTTTTCGCTGAACGCTTAGCGGACACCAAAAAAATGTCTACTTCCTGGCATCTTCGTCGCAGTCCGGCAGCTGTCATTCACTTCTGTTTTCTAAGCTCTGAAAAAAAAATATGAAAGAAGATGAAGTCGACATATGACATGCGCAGCTTTAAACTGACCACATTTGACGCGAAAGTGCGGTTGTGTACTCTTACAAGTGCATGTCTATCATTCAGTTTACTTTTTTGTCTGTCCCTATATCTCACCCGTACTGTTCTGTTGTCTATCTGACGCCGCAACACTTTATATTGAGGTCAATGCAATGCCGAGCCAGCCTTGTGAGACGGGCTTTCTTCCGCGTAGTGTATCGCTCGATAAATACTCTGGCGAAATAGGGGCCGCCTTGTTTGATTGACTGGCCGGCCATTCGTTGTACGTAACAGGCGGCCGCCACTAGAATGCATTTGGGAGCAACCAACGAACGCAACAGGGGTGAACGCTTATCGTATTTATTTCTTTATTGAAAGCAGGCCTCCTATGAAGGGTTCATTGAAGTTACGTGGTCAGATGTCCAGCGCACGTAATCCTTAGAGCAAATCGTGAGCAGCACGCCTGAGAGCTGCGAAGGACGCGTAATTTCTAGGAGTGCATCCACCAATCAAATTCTTGCTTTCAACCTCACCCCCTGCCATCTCGTATCAATTTCCGCAGCTGTCCTCCGGATCTGTGTTGCTACTCTGTAATGCCTATTCGAGTTCGGAGTTTGCAGGCTATACCCAGGGGATATCAGAAAGGTCAAGGGTCACTGGCCTATCTCGCGTGTACCTCGCTGTTCTCTGATAGGCGTACGTGTTCTTATGGTTTACCAGGCTGCTCCACGATTGCCATACAAACAGGAATACGTATTTACTTTATTTTTCCAGCCTTCGCGCTAAAAAAATATACGTGGAAGATATCGTAATGCTGCTTCTTGCCAATGATCCTTCCATAAGGTGAACATTCTTTTCACAGCAAGCTGCAATGTCAGTCTACCTATATGAGGCAATTCATGTTGCTAGCATATTAATTAGTTTAGTCTGTATGTGACAATCACGCAATTCAAGCTGCGCATTGCTCAAAGCATCACCACTTAGCAGTCGTTTTCAGACAAGCAATATATTTGACATATCAGTCTTAAATGTGCAACGAAATGCAGTGGCATTACACGCCGTTTCCCGTGTGGTGCGTAACGAGTGTTAGTAAATATTGAATAGAGAGACAATGTACTGTGCCACGCAGTTTGTTCAAATATATCGAACAAATGGTGCTTTTTAGGGGTTTCTGGCAGAGGAACGTAGCCTTTTCAATGACTAACAGGATATCAGGAATGACTAACTGCACCTTAAAGTAAGCCATTAAAACTGACATCTCACACTTCAAGGACTCAGAATTGAACGGTCAGGAGAAGTTTTGTGCGACGTGGAGGAAGATATTACATTTATTATCATATGACGCAGTACCAGTTCACTGATAATATAGATGGCCAAATTCGCGTGCTTAGCTCTACTGAAACTGTACTGTACTGAAACTGAACGGGCAGAAGCTTAAAACCTATTAACGTCAAGCAGTCCCACCTGCTAGCAAGCTTCTTATTATGAAACTTTTTCATTTCATTTTCTTTTTATTTCTACTCTTGCCATACAAATTATCAAACACTGACTGAACCCATAGCCAGAGGCTAGTGTGGGGTTCAGAAACAAAAATACATGATGGCAATGACACAGCACTTGTGTAAAATAGGAAGCCCAAAATCACGGCAAAAGACCAAAGTACAGCATACAATGAGGAGAAAATAAAGTAATATGCATTTTACAGCAGAATGAATAAAGATCTGTAATGAGCAACACTGTACAACCAACAAACCGCGAATGACTGTCACATAGATCAAAACAGGCTCAAAAAGTATGTTCCTAATGATTTATTTGTTTCGTGGGACTGTTTTATTTCTGAGGGTAAAGCATTGCAAACCCTGGCTCCTGAAAACTGCACCAACTTTTCACTGTAGAGGTTATTATTCGGGGGCAGATTAAAGTTACCATGTGTGAGGTTTCTCGTGAGTCGAGAAGGCGAGCGAACCAGGGAGGCATTGAAAGGTTGGATATATTTTACTATGTTGTTTACACACCTCTATCTTTATAGACCGCAAAAGGTCAAAAGGAAGGATATTTAATAACTGGAAAATTGGTTTACTTGGTTCAGTATACTTGCTTTGTGTTATAATTCGGATAGCCCGTTTTTGTAATCGCCGGATAGGATCAAGGTAAGCGTTCTATGTCAAACCCCATGATTCTACACAGTATGTTAAATGACTGTTAATAAGGGCAAAATAAAGGGTACGCAGTGTATGTGTGTTAAAACTATCACGGGCCTGTAATAAGGCATAACAGCCAGAAGCCAACTTCGAACAGGCGGCGCTAATCTGATTTTTCCAGTGAAGATGTTCTTCTAGAATGACACCAAGATACTTAAATGAGTGTGTTCGTTCGAGTGAGTGGTCGTTAATGAAAATGTTAATTTGGAAGCTGTCAATGACTTTTGCTCGTGAGCTAAATACCATATAGTTGGTTTTGCTTGAATTAAACGTTAGCTTGTTGGCGAAAAACCAGCTTGTAATTTTTTTGAATTCAGCGTTTGTCTTTGCTTCTACATCCTCAAGGTTTTGAGCTGTTACTATGATCGCAGTGTCATCAGCATACAATAATATATCACAGCAACTTAGGACCTTCGGCAAATCATTCAAGTATAACGAAAATAACATGGGCCCTAAAACAGATCCTTGAGGAACCCCGGTCTGTAGATATCGAAGTGATGATATGATGTTATTGATAACTACAGCTTGTTGACGGTTTTCGATGTAACTGGAAAGTAAGCTGTATACTTCACCGTGAAATCCATAGTGGTTTAATTTATTGAGCATAATAGCGTGATCCACGGTATCAAACGCTTTTTTAAATCAACAAATACAACGGCGGCCAGTTTGTTTTCATGTAATGCTGTATCAATTAATTGAGTCAGGCTTAGGACTGCAGATGCCGTTGAATGATGTTTTCGAAATCCATGTTGCTGTTGACAGAGTAAGTTATGTTTTTCTAAGAATTTGCAAATATTATTGGATAGAATCTTTTCGTAAATATTATTAATAACACTTAGGACAGATACGGGTCTGTAGCTTGACGGGTTGGATCGGTCTCCATCTTTGAATACCGGGACAACTTTGGCAATCTTTAGTGCAGAGGGGTACTTTGCACATTTTAATGAATGATTAAAAAGTTTGCATAAGATGGGTACCAAAATATCAGTGTTTTCCTTAAGTACGCTTCGGTAAATTCCGTCCAGTCCGGCAGATTTATTGCCTGGTAAGCTGAGAATAATGGATGTACTTTCATCGGGTTCGATTTCAAACATTACAAAAGTATTGAGAACTGTATTGGATGCAGCGTTTTGTTGTGATTCAGGGAGTTGAGCAGCCAATGACGGGCCGGTATTGGTGAAAAAAGAATTAAATCTTTCTGTAGTATTGCGATCTATATTTTCCAGGAGAACACGGCGCAAACTGGCTTTGCCAGTAACTTCATTTATTATTTTCCAGACTTTACGTGAATTGCCGGAAGCCTGTTCAACGAGACGCATGTAATATGCTTGTTTTCGTACCCTCATCATCGACACGGATCTATTGCGCAGTTTCTTAAATTGTTTTAAATAGTAAACATTATCCTTGTGTTGCTTTCACTTACGGTACCATGAATCCTTCGCTTTTAGAACGGCGAGGATTGGCTCAGTCATCCAAGGGCATAGTGGTGCTTCGTAAGAGCGAACACTAATATTTCTGCTGCAGGTAGTAACCATTTGCGAAAGCGTGTCTATTAGGTTACTAAACTCTGTATCGACATCATCATGGCATATTACACTGGGGTCAATGGCCAATATATTTTCACGCAGTAGGGCATAATCTATTTTAGATACATACTTCTTGCTCTCACGCTGGTGTCAGCAGCAGCAAAAAGTGGGAGGTGATCGGAGATCGGTTCGCTGTAAACCCCAGCGTGTATCACAGTCGGTACATTTGTTAATGCATGATCAATAATAGATGAAGACAAGGTAGTTATACACGTGGGTGTATTAATCATATTTCGGAAATTGTACGATGTTAACAGATTCACGTAGTCTTTGTGACATTCAGCACTTGTATCAATGTTAAGATTGCCACCAATAATTATGCGTTCCAAGTGTGTAGTAAGCGTTTCAAGAATTCCTTCGAGTTTATCAAGAAAGGAGGAAAGGCGCCAGTTTGCTGGACGGTAAATAACTCCAACAGTGAATGAATGGGGCAGTTTTATGAACAGTGTTTCTAAGTCTGTATGACTGAAAGTGAATGGCGCCAAAAACGAGAAAGGTAGACCATTTTTGAGAAAAGAGGCAACACCACCACCACGGTTTTTTTTATTCTCTCGAATGAGATAGCATAACATAGCCAGGAAGCATAACTTCCTCATCTTTTTGCAGCCAGGTTTCTGTAAGTGCTACAATATCAAAAGATTGAGAATATCTTGTCAAGGAAGCCACTAGAAGGTTCAGGTTCTTCCTCACACTGCGGATATTAGAGTAAAATATTCGAAATATTATATAAAATATATCGAAAACGTGCAGCCAGCGCCCAATTAAGGTATTCAACGCTCGTGGCACCCAGTGATGTGAAGATGACACTAAAGATGACCAGAAACTGGGTATATGATTATCTGAGCTTGTGGAATAATATTATGCTTTCTTTTACCAGAAAAAGCATGCAAAACTTATAGCTAGGGCATCATCGCTCGGTTTCTGCACAACGGAACCGACAATCGATCAAATTCTCATTCCGATACTTGATGCAACTGCTACAATAGAGGCGATATGCAAAAGTACCTGTGTCTTGTGCAATGGGGGCACGTTAAAGATACCCTGGTGGTCTAAATAATTCCGGAGTGCCCCACTAAGGCGTGTATCACAATGAGATCGGGGTTATGGCGCCTCAAACTCCAGAATTCAAAGGTTCGTAGGGATTCACCATTCACAAGACCATCTTTGTCCGAATGTGTTGCTCGAGGTGAACAAGATAATGATGCCACAGCAAAGAGCAGCGTTATTATCTTTGTTTACTCCTGACTGATTAGCCTGATAAAGAATCTCGAAAGAAAGAATGGACATACTTAGACTACCAAGATTATACACGTAACTGTTCTTACAGCCCGAAGAAACATTATCCAGAGTAAAACCACATTCACGGAATGCATAGTTTGACCGCTGCCGTCATTCATCAAGTTACCAAAGTATAAACATTACAACAAGAAAACCCTTTTTATTATTTTTTATGTGTCAGACTCGGACATTTGTTTACAACGGCGTCCTTATTCGGTGTGCGGCTCCCCTTGTCTTAGAACATTGCAGAAATAAATTTCACGCGGGGAAAAAGTCCGCTTTTTTTTCCCGTAAAGTAATGGCATATAATAAACTTCTCATAGACATCTCGTCATTTTCGGCGAATTCGTTACCTCCCAAAATCTATTCTAAAATAGGGTCTCATGCGCCCCGTTCTCGTTGAGTTGATCCTCGGTGGAAATCTACCATATTTAGTCCTTTTCGTGCTTGAATTGATTTCGATTTATTAGGGGTTGGTTCCTGTTTGGCGCACTCCCCAGAAAACCGAAACGCATAGGCGTGCATAAACGCACATCTATTGATAGAAGTTTACAGACATTGCTCTCTTTTTGCTTTCTATTCACGCATTTTTGAAATAAAATTTAAGACTATATTACGCAGTGTTTGTTGAGGCACGCTGAATAAACGTTTGCAAGATAGAAGTGCAGTGAAGGAAAGAGAATACTTTATTCCTTCATGCAGAAGCAACTAAAAAACATTGATACTAAAGATGTCCCAAGCCATTAAACTAAATTTATTCGCAATCAAAATCTTGGGCACGAGATACATTTAAGTTTAAATATGCTTGCAGTATGTCATAGTCTCTCTCTCTTTTTTGTGTTATTGCTGTTGAAATAGATAGGTAGCGTTCTAGCTCAACGTGTTTGAAGCTAAATTTCCAGAAATTCCAGCGCTTTCAACCAGGTATTCAAGAGAAGAATATACGTGGTGTTCTTCATTTTCAGTGTTCCGTGTCCGAAGTTCCTAAGCCACTTTTTGGCTCTTACTTGTTTTACTCACTTTCAAGGGAAGTGAAAACGAACAAACAAAAGAATTAGTAGCACGGGGCATGGGTGACAGAGAGCATGCCACATTCGACGTCCTCACGGCTCTGATAAAATGAATTACAATGAAGAAAACAACATAAAACTGCCGATGTCCGAGCCTGCAGCTTTAGCATGTAGCAGGCGCAGCGGAATATTTAGTAGTGTCATTTTAATATATACTGAGGCGTTTCTTCTAAGCTCAAAAGGTGAGCGCTCTAAGAGGATATTGCAAGGCAAAAGCACCGCCGTGTATTCCTGAGCGACTTGAAACCATAAGCTGCAGGGCTTGTGCTTCAACTATAGTATAGGCAGTAGGTCACCTCACTTGCTTTTACTAATTATATAGCTCAAGATCATGTAAAAATATATCCCCAGCTGCTCAAATTGCCGTCAACAACACGACATTGGTGTTATGCGTTGAAGTGGTTTAGAAAGCTTAGTTGAATTCACTTGAACGTCTGCTATACTGCCATCTTCTAAGCTACGCTTAGCATGCATTTCGAGAACGGCACAAAATTCAGATATAAAGCTGTTGTGAAAACGCCAGAAAATGAAGCGCGCCTCTCCATTTAGCCGGCGAAAACAATGCCTGTATAATTTGAAGAAACTAAGCTGAGAGAAGGGGCCACCTAGGCTTTCACAGGCTAAAGGTCTACGGGAGTATTTTATAAGATGCAAGCAATCGAAGTACTAAAGTGGATTAAATTAAGAAATGGTAGCCCTAGACTGAAAGCTGAGCAGAAGGATCAAGATAAGACTCGAGAGAAAGTTTAGGCGGCTAACAAAGGGGGACTCTGGCTCCGTACCTTACGCCTCAGAACGGAAAGGGAGAAAAAAATGACGAGACACTGCTGCACTTCGTCCACTGAAGCAGTAAACAAAAGTATACAGCCCGAGGTAGTGCCCCACGGAGTAAAGATCCCACTGGAGGGCACAACACTCGACGTGGGCTTTATCGTCAATGGTCTATTTGCTTCCTCCGGGCTCTCCAGCGCACACCGTTTTTGTTTTCAGTACCGTATTTTGTTCCTTTACTACTCGGGTTTTTTTGCGTCTCCTTTCTGGCTATAGATGACAGGGTTTGGAGGGAAAGCGCCATCACTGGTGCCCTCGTGAGAAAAACGGGACCGCAAAGCGTTCTCGAACTCTGCCGCGGAGCCCAGTTCTATCCGAAATAGATGAAGTTATCGGAGTACGTCGACTCACCTGTCAGGTAGGATATGGCTCTTGGCCGGAAAACGAAAATCAATTTTTTTTCGCAACCATCAGCTACCGCTGCACTCGGAAAGTTTCTTTCCTGAGTACGTCTTCATTTCGAGTGATACCGGCAGTGGTAGTGTCGGATATCATCATTCTCTCTGCACCCGCATTCTATCTCAAAGTTCTCGCAAATACGAAGTTTTCAATGAATTCACTTTCTTTCTTTTATACCATCACTTCGAAGTACATTGACACCCTTTCGGGCTTTATCATTCCCTTGTTACCAGGAATCTACACACTCGCCTTCTGACCCCCCCCCACTCGCCTTCTGACCCCCCCCCTCCCTCTCCATAAGGTGTGAACACTGACTTCCTTTGCTGCCAGATATGCTTCCGCTACATTTTCGACAGATTGTTTTATCGTATTCGCGACGTAAAACTGAATTTGTTTTCTCACGACCCTTGCCGCTATTAAATAACCACCTGGAGTTATCCTCGTAAACGAGTACGGTATCGGAAGAGATTATTTGCCTTCCTGCTGATCCCGCCGTCGGTCTATTAACATCTGGAGTGCCATATCTCAGCCGGCCACGAAATCTTTTTCTATGGAACTGCCTCAGTTATAAGAGCCACGTCTGCTTCTTTTTTTCCAGAAATACCGTATGTGAGTTTATAGTTTACTTTTCGCGTTTACCTGTCTTTAATTTTCCATTTTATTGCCTTTTCGTCACCTCGTATTGAAATGCGGTGCTGTTCGAGATTGAGGTTGTACAAAAAAAGGAGAAAGTATAAGTACAGCGTTATGCGTGTTTGTCCCACCATTCCACGGACGATTTTTTAATATTTTTTTTCTAAACACGTTTTCTGGTGCACTGAAACGGCATTGATGTTTTTTGTGAATGACTTCATTTGGATGCTAATACATTCCGCCGGCCTGCGGCCCGTTTTCTTGTTGAGGTCGTTTCTGTGCGGGTCCTAAATATGACTCCATGACGTAAACTACGGTGACACAAAGAGAAACCTGCAGATTAAATTTATATGCAATATACGGGCAGGATTCGCGGCGTGCCTTGACAAGGCAGCCGCGAATCGACCATGTCAAAATGGCGCGCATCTGAGGAAAATGTAAATGCATATATCCATGGTCAGAAATGGGTTTCTTTAGAAAGTGGCTCGAAAAGTGAACAGCGAAGCGATGTACAAAAGGAGAAATTTTTGTTGTGGGCGATGCGCAGGTTGAACACAAAATAGAGCAGATGAATTGAACATTTCCTTCAGTGGTAGTACGTTGCAGACAATATTACGGGCACAATATACGAAGAGAATTTTTACTTTACATCTAGTACTACACAAGACACTTTCGGTAAATGTTTGAGTTGGGAGTTTTTTTTTTTTTTTGCTAAATACTTCAGAATGCCCAACGCATTTAGGAGGGTCATTAATAAAAGTTCAATGTTGTGGTTTTCATTCAAATGAAGTCCAGTCGTCGGGTTTTGAGAGGGACGATTTTTTGTACCTAATACTTCGTCCAAAACTTCATTTCGACTTCCTATAAATCAGACAGCTAAACAAATGAGAATTCTGGAATAGAAACGAAAAAAAGGTAAACGTTCGAAAACAAGAAACTATGAAGCAATAATGCGGTAAGTGGAGAAATAGCTCGACGAATGGCCGGAAGCAGAGAAAACGGTAGAATTTTCTTTTTTTCATTACGAAAAGGTGCATAAAATTGGGCAGATACAATCATGTTTGTAATGCATCTGCTGACAGCGAATTTCGTAGGATGCAGCCCAAGTGTTGTCTAGCCGCTAAGTGCAGACTGAAACAGAGAGTTTCGTGACTCACTTGGCTTCCGGTGACTTCAACGTCGTTTTTCCTTGCCAATATGATAAGGGCAACAAATGTAAAACAGTTGTGTAACCATCGAAAAGCCTGCATACAAGGTACTGGCGGTATGCTGGTCGGAAGTCCTGAGTCTTTTGCAATCAGGTGCATATTTTCCCCGCCCTTTCTATTTCTTTTTCCTCCGCAACCACTGGGCAATTGTTTAGGGTGCATCTGTAAGGAACTGTGCAATCTGCAGAGAAATCTAGAATATGCAAGAAATAGGAAAATAAAAAAAGAAACATTTTGAATTTGCACGTCAACTATGTTCCAGAAATAAGAGTTTTCTACCACGCAAAACTTCAATACGCTAACTGCGAGGATGCTTAAAATAAGCATTGTGAATGCCACGAGACAAGCGCTTGAAAATCATCGCGTCTTAAACGAAGGTACATTAGGAAGCTTATGATTTGTGATCAACAAGGGGCGCCGACAATGTTGATAAGGTAATTTGGCTTAACATGCTGAAGCTACAGCCCGACAATTATTCAATCCCTAGCAAACAAGCGCCGAACAAATTTGACAGCCTAATTTTTATTAACTTGTAGTCAAATATAAGTATACGGTGACTACTACGCTTATTTCTTATTCATTGCAGCCGGCCACGTTCGGAACCAATCGCGGACGCCGTAATTAGCCATCGTGCCGAACAGCCACTAGGACTAAGCCATTATGGCTGCGCGGAGCCAAAAGGGTCGAGCAGATAAAAGGCGGCTAGGATTATTCCCATACATCGAAGAAGATATCAAGCGCTGAATATTTGAGGAAAAGGATACGTAAACGAAAAGGGAGATTAAGGCAACAGTGCATTTATACTGCGAACAACAAGCTGGGCCGTGTGCTTTTGACGGACTTGACAAGTCCACTAACGCGAAAGGCTATGAAAAATAAAGATAACGGCGAAAGAAAAAATTAAAAGAGAAAGAGATGTGCATGGTGAAACAGGCACGTAAAATTAACGTCATTCTCATTAATTATTTTCGTTTGACAGCGTCTTTGCATTCAATTATGCACGAGGTCAAGCTCCGCAGGCAGGCATGCCGACAAGCTGAGCGACGCTCCAGCTCGGAATTTGATGGCAAGCATTGCGCAAAACAAACATGCTGCAAGAAAGATGCAGGGAAATATAACCTAAATAAGGGTAACAACGGCAAAAAGCAACACGAGCACAAAAGAGGGGCAAAGAAGGGTAGGCCTCCTGCAGCAGCCCTTAATTAAGCCTCCCAATCTTTCTGCTATACGTAGCTTAATCCATGTTGTCTCTGCCGTTCTGGAGCACGATGGAGCTAGTTATGTTAGGAAGACGGTCTATCTCAATCCCTTTTAACCCGCCAGCGTTAAGGCGTCGCGTCGCTGAAAATCCGGTGCTGACGTTCAAGCCAGAAATTTTTGAACGACACATACCCAGGCCTTCCCTGGGACGCAGTGAATTGACTGAAATAATTGAATTTCTCAAGCTAAAATACGTGGAAAAATCATAAACTGCGATCTGCACACAATTTACACGGATAGCTCTCAAAATATAATCTCAATATACGAGAAAACATTTTTGTGCTACACAAAAACTCACGCTCCTTTTGCAGCATTCCTACAATATCATAGACCGGAGACGGCGACCCCATTTGCGCATGCCAACAGGTAAATATTTAAGAATCAGAGTTACGCGTATCTTTTTATACGAGGCTATAGTTGATCATTAAAAAAATTGTTTACGGACCATAGAGGCTTCACGCTTGACATTGCATCTGCTGAGACTGCTCCACAGTTCCGCAAAATGTCCTTGGCTTATCGTCGCTATTGAATCCAGGTGAGGAAGGAAGGTGACGGAATGTTAGCCCATCAATGGCTTATCTGGACTATCTGTCGTCTATAAATGCACCGGTTAAGTGACAGAGTTGGTTATTGCTAATTGGATGTTGTTTTAAAGAAAAGCTCATGCGCATTTGCACCTCCATTTGTGCGTTGTATGGTGCACCTACATAATAAACATGTTAATCCCCGCCTTATGCACCTTACTGTATCAATTCACAGATGAGTCGCTAAAACCCACTGTAGGGGGATGTTTATTAAAAAGAATTCATTTTCCTTGCTTCTCACGCTTGTATATATTAGTAGACGTCAAAGCTTGCAACGGAATAATCAATAGAAGAATAAAACATGCTACAAATCACTCCTGAGCCGATGAATGAGGTTGATGCGGGAGAGGGTGTCACGGAAGAAGTTCCGTCGCAAGTATGATGACGAAGCTTGTTTATGGGTGAGTTATGCAGAAAGCCGGGTGCAATATGTCGAATGCATACGATCAGGGCTTACTTGTCAAAGCAGCAGCTTGCCGCTAATCACGTCGCGCCTTTCTCTCTGTAACCGCCGAAACTCGTCTCTTGCCTATTTCCGATTCGTTTGTCTTCGTTTACGCAGCAATATATAATACCCGCGTACCTCAGGTCACGTAAACCGCAACCAGACATGTACCCAATGTGGCAGCCTCATTGGAAATCGCTGACGGGGAACTCCTCAAAGACTGGATGAATCTCCCCCCTTTCCCAGTTGAAGCCCCTCCCCTCCTGTTCCCCTGCATCTTCGTGTGCTTCTTTGCGAAGATCCTTGCTTACTCAGCGGGCTTGGAATGGCTTAGGGTGACAAAATATTACTGTCATTTTTGTTCGTTACTTTCGCTGCACGTTTGTGTGTGTGTGTGTGTGTGTGTGTGTGTGTGTGTGTGTGTGTGTGTGTGTGTGTGTGTGTGTGTGTGTGTGTGTGTGTGTGTGTGTGTGTGTGTGTGTGTGTGTGTGTGTGTGTGTGTGTGTGTGTGTGTGTGTGTGTTTGTGTGTGTGTGTTTCGAAGAGAAACCGGTTCATGTTTTATATGAGTCATGGCATTCGTAACTGCAGTTTGCGTTTTCTAAGCACTCCTGCCTTTGCAACTGAAGACGCGTTTTCATATAAGCATGACTTTTGTAAATCTTTGCCGTGCTTACGAAATCTTATTAATTACCAGGACAGTTAGTTAATGCGAGAATAAGTTAAAAGCGGTGCAGTTTCCTAAGACACAAACGCACACACAAAAACCAGCCAGCACTCTTGTGGCCACATTTTTAAAGATGTATTAATTTCTTTATAACTTGGTCATTTTGCTCGGGCAAAGCTGAACCTCCGCGGCCGGTGGGATCGGCCACTTGGTGGGGCGTGTGATATGAAATGAACAGCATTGGATCCAAAGAACGATAACAATATGTGGTGTTTGTGGATGCTTTAACTATAGCTAAACAAAAAAAAAAACACGAACAAAACGCCGCGCCAAACAAACCTAACGCGAGACTAATTTAAGAAGAGTGATACAATTTTGTGAAACGCGAGCCATCAGACTCCTTCAGTGATCATTGGAACAGTTAATGTGACTAAATGACTAATCAAGAAAAGGTGGATTAGGAGAATAATAAAAAAAGATCGCGAAACAGACGTTGACAAAACAGCCTGAGAAAGGCAATGTCTGTAGAGTCTTAATGAACGCCGCTCGTTGGCTCTTCGCTTTCAAGCTGTGTGTTCCTTTTTTTTGTTTTTAATCTTTACGATGATTATGGCGGTCGTACGCCTAAACATAACGCGGACTGCAATACTTCCAGGTACATTATATCTGCTTTATATGTAAGGGTATTTTCCTTAGCCGGCCCATTCTTTCAAAAATAAGTGTTGTAGATAGCACAATTATAACCCTTGATGATTAAATTACTTGATGAGGTACTCATTACATATAAGAAAAATCGAAATGCTTAATAAAATGCTTAATCATTACCATTATTTTACTAATTAAATTTTAATTGTTTACAAAACTTAGTCCCATTCACGAATTATGGCCGGTCAGTTCGCAAGGCTTATCCACTAAGAACGAATTCTCATGAGTGCACTAGTTTTGAGATGTTAATTTTCAAAATCTCTGACGGAATGTATTGGCATCCCAATTACTTTTCTTATTTTTTTTCTCGGGAAGCGGTGTGTAATGCACTAAAGCACAAAAACAACTAGATCACCAATAATTAAGAGGGTTAAAGAACGTGCCACAAGTCTACAACGTTCGAAAGAACAAACTTTCTTACGAAGGCATTCACTGGGCGTCCGGTTTCTTGCCCGTTCTGCGGCGCCATCTTGAATAAGGGCTTCAGGGGCGCTTTAGACGGCAAGCGGGCGAGAAGAGTACTAATTTTCTTTTCTACGGTGTAGATTGCAAATATACTTGGTGAAGAGCTTCTTTTCACGTCTAGGAATTCAAAATAAACAAAATTAAAGCACGCGTTATTCTGGCGAAAATCACGAGTTTCGCCCCGTATGCCCCTAAACAGCGAAAGGCCGGCGTGAGGTCTACAAAATTTGCTAATGATATTTTGTGCAGAAGTAGAAGTAAAAAAAAGAAGAGAAAAAGAAAGCTTCGATAAGGGCCATGCACACTCGGCTGCAGACAGTGCACTTTCTAAAGACAATCTTGACATATAGTATAGGCACACTGTTGTCTTTTTTTTTTACTCTTGCTCCTACCACGCACCAGGCCTCGTAGTTTGAAGCCTACCGCAGGGGTCCATTTCGCGACAGCCGCGTCGTTTCTGCATCTGCGTTTCGATTGCCGCAGAGAGGAAGAGAAAGCAAAGGAGAACACGTGCGCAGTGGAAATTGCTTGTTTCAGCGAAGTGGCTGTGATCATGTCGAGCGCAGCAACCATACGCTGCAGTCTCAGTAAACGCCGCAGCACGGGTTGATTCGAAAGGTAAAGTGACAAAATGAGAACTACATTATCATCGTGAAACTACAATGGCCGCGATCGATATTCTCGTCTCCTTTCCCGTACATTGCGGCGAAGAAGGTAGTGTGAATGTGGCCCACCTACCGGCACCTCATCTTCAAAATATTTTGTTTTCTTGTGCGTTATTTTTTTTTTACTGTTCTCACCCCAACAGCTCTAGTCTACTGGATTTCAACCGGAACTAGGGAACTCTTTCGAGAGACATAACATTTTTTTTTCACCTTTACACTCGTTGACCAACACTGTTGTAAAACGACTGGCTGTTTCACCATGTCCCCCTGTTGTTACGGTGTTACCCTACCACTTTCCCGCTTTAGGGTTCCTATGTAACGTCAACGAAACTGCGCGAGGGTTCTTCAATGTTGGAGAGCGCAAGCCAAACAACCCATGAACCCGTTTCGAGTGGCTTGCGTTCTCTGTCGATTTCCAAGACCAAAAGGGCAGCATGGCCTCAGCGACATTCCTAGAGCTCCATATTCCGCACCAACCATCGACCTCTTTCTTTAGTCCTCAGCCTTATTCAGATTCTGTTCACAAACCCTAACTCTCGTTCGCGTGCGATCGAAGTCCTAATGTGGCGCTCTTACTTACTTCTCTGCACTACGGCGTAGACCATCTTGATCTTGTCGATATCGACGAGCCGGTACCGGGATGCTCTGAAAGAAAGTAGGGCAAGTGCAGCCTCGAATTTCGATTATTTAAAGTTAAAGCGCTTGATGGGCGTTTAACTTGAAAGAGCAGAGGTGAAATAGGACAAGCTTAATAGTGCAGAGCGGATGCGAACAATCACTACCAAAGAAGCTTTCTTGAAGTTTTCTGGAGTATTCTTTATTCTGGATATATAAACGTACAGACAGAGGCGTGTTTACCAGGGAGGCAGGGGGGGGGGGGGGCACTTGTCGAAAGTGTATGTGGGGCGGGGCGACGTATGCCATTTGCCCTCCCCCATCCCTACCCCCGTGCCCTCTATGAAGTAAAAGCGGGCACTTCTCGCTGCAATCTGGAAAGTCCAACAAAGCTGCAGCTACAGCTACTAAAGCTAAATTTTCTTCCCTAGTAGAGTAGCCACGTAAGTAGTGCTCCTACACCACGTATCCTGTGCTTGGGCAGCGAGTATTGTCTTTTGTGCCTCCCCGGGACGCGCTGTAGCCGACGACGCGCAGGATTTGCCATACACGCTCGCGTTGCGGAGAAGGCCTTGAGCTGGGCAGTTAGCGCCCTAACAGAGGGAAGCTTGCACTACTTGCATCATTCCCATTTGTTTTGAAACCGCTACATTTGCATTTGAAAATGAAATGAGCTTGCTATATTTAACCTGGGCGTGAGTGGGAGGTCCGGATAAATTATTATAATCAGCTGCACACTACGATACGTGGGCTTTACGGCGTCATACCATTGGGTTATCAAATGCTGGAACTATTGTATTTCCGCCTAGACATAGCTTACATAGTGGTCAAGTCTCAGTTCTTGTCCCTATAAAAAACCTAATCAAACTTCTTACTGGTATAAATGTCAAAGTTGACTGTGTAATCACGACTTATCGTAGATTTATGCTGAAAATCACCTTTGTCGAATGTGCAGAGCCATTTCAGTAGCAACAGAAGCCTGACAATATTCGATAAAGGCATGTGTCACTTATGACTTTGCGAATTTTGTTTTCAGGTTGTTTCTAAATAAGTGCTACACTATTGAAGGAGCAAGAACAGCAGATATTTCATATTTTGAAAATACCAGAGCCACGTTGTGGGGACGCATACCGAAAATTTCAATCAATCAATCAATCAATCAATCAATCAAGCGAAGCGATACTGAAGGCACAATGAAAGCGGCGAGGAGCCCAGTTGTCCATCGTCGAAATCTGCCCTGCTAGTTCAGATGCATCGGCTTTTTATACCTGACTCGATCATCGCACATTTCAACGTAATGGTTGCAATTCGTGTGTGTTCCAAAATGTACTGCACCGCTATTCGCGTCGCGCATGTAATCTGATTACAGACGAGATTATTTTGCTATACAATTGGTGACAACAATTGAGAAACTTCCAACACGTGAAGGTGCGGCTTGCGTCAAGCGATAGCATTTTATTAGAGATTGGCTGGTGGAAAACGCTTACTGAAAAAAGAAAATTAAATAATTTTTGTGCGTTTCAATGTACACTTTGTAGTCATTATACATTAGTGTTAAAGTCACCTACGTACTGAATGAATTGCAGCTCTAGCCGCATACCCCATACATAACTGAACATGACTGCTTACCATCAACGCGTATCTATGAGTACACTAAAAAGTATTTCAAGAATATGTTTGGATTCTGCTTTATATCGCATAACTTGCAGTGCAACAAAGAGCAGGACACGGCTAGCGTTTCTAAAGATTATGTTAAAGGGACTCTGACACGATCTCTATGATTATGTACTAACGTACTCACTCTCAAGTGCATAAATACACGAAAGGCAAGAATGAAAGGAAGGAAAAACAAACGTAACACATTTCTTCTTTTCGTAATTCCTTCCTTTCGTCCATGTCCCTTTGGGAAATTACACGATCGCAACGTTGAACCAACTCTCAACCAGCTAGCTGTACTGAGTCGGTAGGGTTGGTCTTAAAACAAAAATTTTAGCGCTCCGCAAATAGTATGTAATTTATATTAGAACTTTAAATATGCCCCTCGCTACCGATCGCAGTGGCGCCGCTCCCCTGCATCTTCAGCCGCCCCTTACCATGCAAGCCACGTAGCGTTGTTTAGTGATGTCACTCAGACGAGTAAGCTGATTGGTTACTCATGTTAGGTTATCGGGAGTGCTAGGAACGTACCGCTCCATTAAGCTCACGTTTAATAGCATGCGTACGCATAGTATTATGTGTACCATTAGATATAAGCACACAAATTCAATAAATGTACAAACATCTTCAAACGAATGACCCCCTACCGCAGTAAAATGCGGCTCATCTGCTAGAGCTCCGGTAACAGCAGCCAAGCCGATCGGATGCGGAGGGATGCTCGCATGAAAAGTGGCAGAAATGTCATCTTTACTTGCAGGAAGATGAATAGCACAGGCGCTGCATTACGGGATGCTCATCTTTCATTAGAGAGTTTTAGCCCAGCGGGTTTACGGCCAGCGGAGCGGAGCGGGCGAGCGGAGACACGACTGCGCATGCGTACAACGCTGAGGCGGCCAGCGGTTTTACGGAGCAACGTTTACGCCCGCTAGAAAGCACTCCCCAGCGGAGGGTATACGCAGCGCGCGAGCGTGCGTAAGCGCGCGCGGGCGTGTATGGGAAATGCAAGATGGCAGCCGCGAACATGAACGCCGGCAGTTCTGCATCGACGACGGCGACTGCGGCGCTGACCCGTACATTAGTACTCAGTATATTATTAACAAATAATGTACTGAGAACATGTAATATATCTTTATTCAACATTTCTTGCATTATAAAAGCAAGCGTAATTCAAATTCATTTCTCAGTAACTCCTATTCGGACCACTAGGTGGGGAAGCAGAGCGCCCCGCTCTCTCCGCTCGAGCGGGTGAGTGATCCGCCGGGCTAAAATTCTTTTTTCGCGAGCCGCTCCACTGGCGCAACGGTGGAGACCGCGAACGGAGCGAAACGTAAACCCGCTGAGCTAAAACTCTCTATTGCAGGTGTGCGCAAGAGTAAATTGCCGCGACTGCGCTCTGTAGATGACTCAACCGCTTCACGTTGGTGTCAAGACCAATCCTTTGTTGGTCAACATCGCGATCGCTCGCAGTTAAAAAAAAAAGGCGCTTTCAGTGGCAGAAACCGGACGTGTCGCATTTGTCAGAGAATCAAGTCGCATGAATAATCTCCCTAAATTGTTAAAATAAAAATTTTCTACCAAGCCGAGATCAAGAATAACGATGTTGCGAAGACAACTGAACATGCCTGACAACATGTCAAAAGCTATCACAGTGTCCGTCAGATAGGAGCCATCTTGATTTATAATTTGGTGTAATCTCCACCTTCCACATAGAGTGCGTGGGTACGATGCCAGTGTGCTTGCCTTTCTTCCGTGTTTTTTACTACAGTAGAGGAAACATTATAAGTAGTTCATTTCATCCAATTCACAAGTTAACAGCAGCTCCTGCCTAGCTGCGTCAGCGCTTCTTCGTTTCCGCTGACGGCCGCAAAGAAAACGAGTGTAATATAGAGATGAATGTAAACATGCGTGTTATTAGATATCTATATGTTATCTGGCAAATAATAACCCAAAATGTTATCGGAGTTGGCTAACTTGTAGTTTATGCGTAAGCAGCAGTGCGATGAACTCCTCTGGTGGTATACGTCTCTCCTTGTTTGATGTAGCCCAAGCCAACGAACCGTGTCTCTATTCACCGCGCGAAGTTCGTCTTGAAAGTTCGCTCCATGTATCCCAGGCTGAACGAGAAGAACTGCATAGGAAAGCGAGGCGAGAACACGCTCCGATAAAATCAACCAGATGTAGACGATACTTGCCTCGCTTCATGAAGGAGCAAGACACAGCGACGGCCACATGGTGTGAATGTTGAAGATGTGCATTGCGGCTTGATTGGCGGGTAATATTTAACAACTCGTACCTGTTGTATTATAGCGCGCCGACACTAAATTTTTGTGAGAAAACATTCCTTCAGAGATACCCACTGTACGACGAGAAACTTTTTCAGGGATGCTGAAAAAAAGAATAGCCGACTGAACTGCAGTTAATATCTACGTGCTGTAACCGCTGCGCCAATTGCGCCAAACTGCGCTGATAGCGGCCCTGTGCGCCATCCTGCGCCAAAACGGTATTTTAGGGCAAAATTGCGCCTAGCCTGCGCCAAAGCATGCATAAGAGTGAAACCCTCCTTCCATCGATGCTTCGCACCTAGAAAAACTGAAATCAAAGCCAACAGCACGCTATCATTCTTCTTATAAAAAAGAGGCAGAGACCCGTCCGTTGTGAGAAACTCTATGGACCCGTGGCAGTCACGCGGTTTGGTCATTCGCGCATTTTTCTCTGACGGACGTAAAATTTAATGCCACTGTACCGTCTTCCTGGTGCTTTATTTCGATGTTCACCGAACCTGCGTGGTACGCCGGAGATTGCCGAGGGAGGATCTCAGATTCTAGGATTAAAGGTAAGCCTTTTCGATGTTTATGGTTGATGCGGGGCTTTGCGAAAAATCCGCTGCGATCAGAATCGCACGTGGTGCATAGTTAAGAATGGCATTAGTGAATGCAGGTGAAATTTGGTGCATGGCGAGAGCAGCCACCTCGATGGGTTCCGCCGTGTTCGTTGACACAAAACTCTTGCATCAACGACCACGCCGGAAAACTCCATTTGCGTCTCGCACACGCGAAGTGGCACTGTTGCATTTTTTCCCCCTCGCAGCCGCATAACTTTTGCAAGCCTCTATTGAAAAATTCCAATATGTGTAAATCTCGTGACATGAGTTTATTGCATGATCTCATATTCAGTGCAGGTGCGCGTACTTGACCGGTATTGCGGTGAGCGTTTGCCCACAAGGCGGAACTGCCGCACTGTGTCGTATCCTGGATTATTAAACGCGCGTTTGTTGACGATATGTCTGAGCTGCCTTCTCTGCGCCATATGGAGGAACCCGGCCGGAGCGCCCTTCGTGCGCCGCGATTTGGAGGAGCGTCGCATCCTTAGCTCTTCGCGGTTGCAGGGCAAGCCTCGCGCAAACCTGCCTCCATACTTTATTGACTACGTCAATTAAAGTTTGCGTGGTACGGGGTGAGCATACGTGCCTTGGACCGTGCGCTAAAATTGCTTGCTGCTGCGCGAAATCGGCTTTTTCACAGCGCCAGAACTTGTACCGAAAGGTGAAATAACTGCTCTGCCACTGATATTTGAATCCTGGGGTATTACGTGCCGAAACTTCGATTTAGTTTTGAGGCCACCTAATCTACACAAGCTGTAGTTAACAGCTACGAAATGGGAAGCATTGTGAAATCGTTCCAGCGTGAGGTGCCGGCGCGCATCAAGCTGGTGGGGCCTTTAGCGGCTTACCGTTTTCCTGTTGCCTGAATTTCTAAGACCACAAACGACCTAGCGAACGAACTAGTCAACGAACGTGTGAGCAAGCGAACGAACCAGCAGTCGAACGAGCAAACTAACGAATGAATGTTTTCCTTGCCACCTCTTCACTTACCGTATTGTCGTCGATGAGATGGAAATTTTGCCTTTGATGGAGCGGCTGCCAACCGAAGCCTAAGCTAGCGCTGTTCGTTCGAGTCTCTTGCTCTAGCTAATACGATAAGGGCCAAAAAGAGCACGTCGGAACAAGATATGCTTACAGAACACGTTACAAGTGTGCAATGAGCTTCCATTCAACACTATGGTTATCCTACATCGTCCACTTCACGGCCGCCCACCTAAACCGCAGTATTTTTCCATCCTTGACTGAAGATCACGTTAGTTGTCTGCTCGTTTACCCACCAAAACGCCGAAAATCCGCTAGATACACGACAAAAACTGGCTTGACTCGCAAAAAAATGCTTGACTTTAAAATGGCATTCTACTAGCAGAAGTGCTGTTAACTTTGTAACGTTAGTACAAAAAATATAGGATTGTCGTGTTCCACAGAGTCACTTCTAAGTCTGACTTATTCACTTTAAGGCGCCTTCGACAATCGGTTTCATCAACATTCTACAAAACTCACCATGGACGTTGTACCAGTACGGCTTTGTGGGTACTTATTCTCTAACTGCAGCCGTTGTATACCGGGAATAATTTTCATGAAAGCAAACCTATAAGTGTGACATGTCTCGTAGATTTGGAGCAAAAAAAAGTTGGAGAAAAAAAAAAAAAAAGCACAAGTGGAAGATGTTTCTCTTCCTGGACTTCATTTGCATCGATACTACCAGGCTTGAAAGAAGACATTCATCGACCGAATTCACGACCCTTTTCTTTGATAAGTACGGCTTGTCGCTGGCATGCTACCTTCGCATATTATGTCCTTAATATGTCGCTTAATATTTCCTTCATTGTACTTAGCTGCCACGTGTTCTTCAGAACAAATTTAGCGTATGAACGTTTTTGGGAAACAGGCGCTACTTATTAACTCTGGTATGCTGGTTCACACAACATATTCCAGGCACACGACGTAGCACAGACCGTGTGAATATATTCAGCAGTAGTTTTCGACGGCTTATACTCCAATAGAAAAACAAAAAAACGTGCGCTTGAGCTTTTTGTTAAAATAATTGGCGTGGATATTTCCAGTAAGATGGTTTGACAGTTCAGATTCTACTGATATATTTGACATTTTTTGGAAGGAGCTTTAAACGAAAGCTAAGCTTGTGTTCTGGCTTTCACCAAAACTGCACTCTGATTGATCGATGTGTTATAATCTTATTGGTGCAACTGGCTCATTACCGCCGACTGTTATTGATGTGCGTGCAACGGCAAGTCGTCTATTAGCCGAAAAGACAGTTTGAACCGAAACCCGCTAGCTTCGCCTCCTTCTAAGCAGTACCTGCACTGAACTAGCAGGACCTTCGATCTATAGAGATTCTAAGCTCTCCAAGAGGTCATGTCTTGTTCTGGTGCCATGGTTGAATACCACACCTCCGCGCCTATCCAATACTACATACATATATGAAACCGACCGGTAAGAGAAAGCGAAAGACGGTAAAACCGAGGAAAAGTAAAGGAATAGTACCCAGCGATACATGGTGTGTCTATGTTGCAAGCGTCAGTTTCTGCAACTATGCTCGTTGTTAGGACTAGAATAAAGAAATTTTCTACCTTTAAAAGCCATCCCCATTATCACTTTCTTCCAGAAACTTTCTTTGTCTTCTGATTCTTTGACTCACAGAGAGAATACGGAGAGTGGGCGAGTATTTGTTTCTTCCAACAGGAGTTTAAAAGTCATGTAACTTTTTTTGTCCTTTGTCCACCGACACCGAGCTTCCTTACTTATTGTTTATATATTATCGTTTGCAGTCGACTTTGCCCTTGTCTTCTAGTGAACTTCGTCTAAAAGCTTTTTCTGCTGCCTGCTGTTCTCTACATTGAGGGCATTTTTCTAGCGACGTCACCTTGTAAACAACTACGACTTGAACAACCATGCTTGCTTGCCCAAGAACAAAAATTATAATGCAGTTTCGACTGCCTTGCTGTTTCTTAGCCTTGAGGGTATTCCCTCTACTTATACGTTTCTTCTCTCACAATGTCTCTTTCGTGCTTTAGGTTTTGTTCGTTGATTGTACTTAGTGGATATTTGTTTTCTACTGGTCGTTACACCCTTGTTCTACTATTCTGCTTCACTATCGGGTACTCTAAGCGTGTTGAAATGCCCGCACTCTTTCTATGCGCTCAGCTAGACGACGCCCTGTACCAGTGCTCATTCTGTTTCAAGAGAAGCGTTGCTCCTTCGACGAAAGGCTGGGTTCATCCGCGTTTTCCAATCTGCGTGGAACTCTAGCGCTTTGTACTCGGCAATCTCTTTTGCATCTTTTTGATTAGTTTTGTTTGACATTTCTGCATACCTATCTGCTCGTCGAGGGCACAACCTTGTGGAACTTTGATATCATGGTTTATTTTCACAGGAATGTACTTTAGGAAGTGCAGCAGTATCAGGAATATTTCCCAATATGTTTTTTTTTCTATTTGCTCCTCACAAGGATATTTGCATCTGGATACCCTTTTACAAAAAGCAGAAGTTCACGTGTTGACATGACCCTTGAGCGAAGACGCGTCGATGACACGAAATGTACAAAAAGGCTATGAATCCTTGACCTTTGGTGTTAATTAGGGCTACGAATCCTCGACCTTGGGTGGGAGTAGAACCACAACCATTTGTGGGAGTCGAACCCCTGACCTTTGGTGTTAGTGAAGGCGATGCTAATTGACATAGTTAAGGCAATCGAACCCACGAACTTTAGTGGGAGTTGAACCCACAACGATTGGTGTTAATGTAGGCGAAGTTAATTAAAACACAGATAATTAAGACAGAGTTAAGGCACTTGAACCTACCACCTTTGGTGGGAGTCGAATCCACGGCATTTGGCGGGAGTTGAACTCTACACTCTTAGGCAAAGTTACACCCTTCGGAGTGCCCCTTCTGCCACACAACATTAATCGTCATCTGCCTTGATGCGTTTACTTTCTTTAACGCTGCGAGCCCGGTGTTTTCCCGTAACGAACGGCATGCGCGTTATCAGCATGATAGGATTCCAGAGAGGAAAGTAGCGGGCGCGGCGTTGTCAAGAAAGGAAACGCATCAAGGCAGATGACAATTATCGTTGTGTGGCAGAAGGGGCACTCCAAAAGGTGTAACTCTGCCTAAGAGTGTAGACTTTGGTGGGAGTCAAATTCTCGACCTTTGGAATTAAAAGGTATGACTAAGAGATATGCACGCATCGAATTAAAGAGGATAACTTAGCGAATTAAGAGGATGAGTAAGTGAATTGAGAGGGGTGCTTAAGCGAAATAGACTAAGCAGATAAGGGGGATGTGTACGTCATGTGTCGTCTTTAATGCGTCAGCACTTGGGCTTTCGCCGTCAAGTCGTCTTAGGGATAACAGTATGTAATGCAAAGAAAAACGTGCTTGTTTTGGTGTAAAACGTTACAGCAATACGCGATAGCGCAGTAACCTTCCACTAGAACTGTGACGCGAGAACGAAGAAGTGCTGTGGGCGAATGCGAAGCAGTTTGATCGATTGCGAAGTGCTGATTTCACTACATATATCGGGACGGAGGCTTGCTACTTCGCGGCGAAGTAGTGGAGCCTGTACATAGTTTAGCCCACCGCCCTTTTCTCCGTTTTCTTCCCACTGACTGGAAATCGTTGGTTGGCGATTACTAAGTGAAGTTTTCGGGGTTGTTCGGATGTTAAAGCAGCCGCTCAGTGAGATGCTTCTACCATTCTTCGACTATTATGACATATTAGGGCGCACGCTCTAGCAGTGACGGCATACAAAACATGCAAATTCGCTTATACACCCGCCTCGTTTGACCTAAACAAGAGGGCGGACCTCGGACTAGAGTCCTAATTAGGGTGTCAACATAGAAGCTGGTGTTATCATTTATGCCACCATCTGTTTTCCGGGCCATCCAAGGATTCGAAGTGGGTCTCAGCTTTTAACAGCGCTTCACTGCACTTTATTTATTTATTTCATCATTCATCATTAGTACAGAAGGAGGTCCCGGAGTTACAAGAACTGTCAGGGGGACCTCCTATTAGTAATTTAACAATGCAGGAATTAATATATTATGGCAGCATAGCTGTGACAGACATCAAAAAATACGAAGGTAATGAAGCAAAAAAACAAATACCAAAAGGTGCTTACAATTAGTGAAGTTCAAAATACAAGCAAATGAAACCGATACAGCGTATGAATAAATAAATATGTACTAGTTGACACGTTATGAAAACATAGGAATGACACACATCAAAGAACACGAGGTTAATGTCACAGATAATTAGAAACAAATATATGCTTACAATACGCAAAGTACAAATGTTATATAGACTATGCGACAAAAAATATAAAACACCTAAAAAGGAGAAAAAAGACAAAGCGAGATGTAGAATAAAAATAAATAAAAACTATTGATACATTAGGTAAATACAGAATCATTGAAAACTGGGAAATAAATTTGTAAACAACATATACTTATAGTAATAAATCAGTAATGAGTAATCAGTAATGAGTAATGCTTCTGACAGCTTCTAACGTGAACATGCCCAACTTTTATTTTCACCATCAACAACAACTTCATAAGCACCATAATCATCAGCATCGTTATCGTCTTCGCCGTCGATCTACTTACCTAGGTCCACCGCCAGACGAAGGTATCTTCCGGCAGATCCCAAGTATCCGTATCTTGCGCCAGATGACCCCATCTTATGCTGCAATTTTTCTAATTTCATCGCACCACTCAATTATGTGCCGCATTATTTTTCATTCTTCATTTTTTAGCTTTAATGCACCACTGGTTAGCCGCCCAATAGGCATTAAATGGCCTGCCCTGCTGCGTTTTCCCCTCCTACTGTCGACTAGAATACCGGTTTGGTTAGGGCAGTTCAGATGTGCCGGGAAGTCTGCTGTCCGTCGTATTTCCTCCACTCGAGGATGTTTGTCTCCGAGCGCCCAATTTAGCTGCCATCAAGATGTATAGAAGTGCGATGATTTCTTAGAAAACATCTTATTTGAGTACTTGAAATAACGCTATTTCGCGTTTATCACAATCTTGTAGAATGGGAACAATTTTTACCCAGGATGCAAAACCAATTCAGTTCTACGGAAATCAAAGAAATATCGCATTATTTGTAAACAATTTTGGTAGTTTGATGCCGTAAAGGGGCGCAAATGCAGGCGCGTTCTGGTGTGGGAAGCTTTCACTCTTTTATGCAATAAGTGCAGTGCTTTAACAGAGGAGAGTACGTCACTCAATTTCTGTCCTGTTTCTTTTTTTCTAGTAAGGTTAGTAGTGCAACACCCCCCCCCCCCCCCCAGCAGCACTCAGATAATAAATACAAAAAGCGTAATCTTGCAATCATTTTCGCGATGTGTGGCGAGCAAACAAAGCAAAATATTTGTAATTCCTTATAAGGCTGCCCTTTTCAAACAGTAAGTTTCCTCAACACAAATGCTAATACCTGATTGAAGTAACAAAGGCGGTAAATCACTGCCGCTCTATATACTGATGGATCACGTTATTAACATCAGCGACTAAAGTGAACAATAATAGCATTTTAATTGGTTGCTTTTGACCTGACCTTGTGTTTCTGCCACAATTACACAAGAAAATAATATGCCTCTTTCGAAATTTGACTGCAAATGATTAAGAGACGGACAAACAAACGCACGGTTAATTCTTACGATAAAGGTGAGAAAAGTTATCAAAGCGATACTTTATGGATGCATTCCCTTTAAACTAATGTGTCATTCTTTAGAGCGTCAGAAACCGTAAGCTTCGATTACAAAGGCAGACGCGATGTTTGTCTTACGTATAGGTATAATAGTCACAGTACTGAAGGTGAGGTAAAATCAAAATGATGGAAAGCAGCAACATCTTTTCTGGCTAACGGTTTTAGAAGTAAATAAAATTCTCTCGGACTAATATTTAATGGTTCTTGTCGACTCCCGCATAATGCGAAAGTAGTCCGGAAGGTCACACAAAATGCGCACCATATGCCGCGGCGAAGCCGGAAACACGAGTAGCGGGGAAAATTGTACTTTTTTTTTTTTTTGCGCCGATACGCAAAATAAGAGCCGCCGGCTTTTGAGCCGAGTGCCTTGTGGATGCGAGTACAAGCCGATGGGCGAACGGGTTTTCGGCTTAGACGCAGCAAGAAACCCACTGTCGAAAAAAGGGGAAGAAAAAAAAGTAAAAAGAGACAATAAATAAAGAAAATGTAAATACGGGTAAGTCAGTGGTCAGCTTGCGCTAGCAATAAAGAGACGCAGGACATTGCTGCAGCCCTGCAGTTGTTTCTTTCATTTTTTTTTTACTGGGCAGCGGGTAAGCTTCGAGGCGGCTACAATAGGATACTGGAAAACCTCTACTAAATGCGTCGTCGCACATCCCCAACGGTTTCACGCTTGACATTTGCCTTGAGCTTTCTGCACTGCCTTCCCCTTAGAGCGGCGCCCTACACAAAGGTCCCATTTTTCGCTATCTCTGTGTTTGCTATTAAAGCGAAACTCTTTTTGCCTGCCTTTCCAAACTTTAGTGATCGTGACTGCTGGCCGCTGTTTCTGTTTTTTTTTTCAGAACAGTTCATGCTTAAACAAAAAGTCGCAATATGTTCCCGGTGGTGTGCGTAATCTAGCCCCGGTTCCTCAGACCGATGCTCTAACCTTTAGGCCACGATCGCCTGTGTGCCTCTATCATGCCAACGTCAGCTGGTTCTTTGAGATGAACTGCGCGTGCGTCACATTGCCTGCACGGTTGCGCGAGAGCACGCACGTGCACGGCGGTTCCCTTGACGCTAATGAGGAAGGAATTTAATTGGCAAACTTTGTACTGTTTGCTTAACCGCTTCACGAAAGCTTCGCTTTAGTTAGAATTCAAGATCTAACTATGCGAAGTATCTGCATAAGTTTAATGTCTCATACAATTATCAGCGCCGATTTCCTAGTAGGAACTGCCTATGATAAGCTTGTCTAGTCGGAGTGCAGTGAGGAGAGAATGTCGCGTTCTCACCATAATGGCATACGGTTTCCCGTTGGCCCGAATAAAACTTTGTAGAAGAGAAGCGCATGTCAAGTTCCACAGTACTTTCGAAGCAGGTTACAATATCGTACTTTTCCGTTTAGAATAGACGTGAGAAAGCAAGTTATGGTAGCAGGCTATGGTTGAAGAGCGGGATAATTGTTTTATCAGATTGGTGACACCAGCGGTCGTAGGCTGTTAGGCTTGCTGCATAATGAGGAGACAAATAGAAAGAAAAATGTGGGGAGGCTAAGCAAACATGAAGCATTTAATAGGATTTTGTTTTTCAAGTGTTCAAGCAGTGCTGCTTGACATGAAGCTCAAAACCACGTAAGTTCGTTATTTCTTCTTCGCCTCTTTGGAACATGCTCGTTGTCTTTTGCATGATCCTACCTCACCCCCATGTTTCCCTCCTCCTTTCTACTTGGCCAAGCCAGAGGCGTCAACCGTGATATAGCAACGTCATATAGGTGTTACAAGCATTGCAAATACAAGTAAGGTGTGATACTCTGGGCCATTTTTGGAGTGATCCAGCTAACACTTCGATAAAACCAGGCGCATTTCAGCACCACTACGCCTCCACATCTAGACTGCCGCAACACCTGCATCGATGATGACATGTGACAAGCTTCTTAACATATTCTGTCTTCCCTCCCTCCTCCATTCTCTCAATACCGAAGTCACGTTACGGCTGGCAGCAACGTACCTAGGCACACGTGATCCCCATGGCAGTGCGTGCGGAAAGCCAGATAGCATCGTGAACGACGTAATTTTCAAGAGTGCGCCCATCAATCAAACACCCGCTCTCTTCGTCGCATCCACGCACCTTTCCCTCTGCACCGACTCGGCCTTTAGCCTACCCTCGTTGCAAGGCTGGCTACTCTGTGTTGCCTTTGCGAACTCCGTGTTTGCGGACCGTGTTCCGTGGGTGGGAGAGAGCAGAGTCTGGAAAGGTTTCGCGAAGAGCGAGGGGCGCTGATGGGTATACGTGTTCGGCGAGCTTGTCAGGGCATTTCGTCATTGCACAAAGTAGTAAACCGCTCGCTTTCGTCAGCGGCAACATCTGCTCCACGTCTCACTTGACCGCCGGTGTGTGCGACGGAGGACTGCATTTTTGGCTCGAGATTGCACAAACATTATAAGGCGCAGCACGAGCTACACGTCTAATGGACAAAATTCGGTGCCGCGAATTTTTTTTTTCGTAGTATTTGTTGCCAGAGTTCACTACAACACTAATAAACGGTACAGCCTATTGTCCTGCGCTCTGAGTGCGTTGAATATAGATCCTTCGAGTAAATAATTCATAAGGCCACGACTGGCCACTACGGGCTAAGAAAATTGTCAGGCTACAGGCCGATTGGCAGTGCTGAAGAGGAGACAAATGCCCTAACCATAACCACATTAGTGAAAGGGAACGTCACGGTCATGCAACACGATACAGAAATCAAAACATACACACGATCGTAATAGAAATAAATCCCACTAGAAAGACGGGAGATAGCCTGTTTTCTCTCAACGGTACAGCAACCCAAAGCACAAAAAACATCAGTTCCGAATACTATTTCAAAGAAGCCCTTGCACTAGCGGGAAATCGGGTGGTGTTAATAGGAGATTTTAATGTCCAACACGTGGCATGGCAATACAAAGTTGGCAATACCAAAGGTCGAAACCTCTGGCTAGATGCGCAGCAGGAAGGTCTAACTCTAGTAATAGATCCGACAACCCCAACAAGAAGAGGTGCTAGTGCGTGCGCGGACACAACGCTAGACCCAACATTTAGCAAAATATAAGAGAATCACATTGGAAAAACGCACTGCACGACTTCGGAAGCGATCACAATATAATAGATATAGCAGTTACAGCAGGACACACATGCATAAAGGCAGAAAACTCAAAATTGTTGATCGAGACAAATTCAGAAGTATCAGGAGGAATATCTCCGAAAAAATAAAAATTATCAACGATTGGACCGTCCAGCTAAAGAAAGACGTAGTGAAGGCAACGCAAACAGTCCCACCTGAAACATAAATAGAAGGCATAAACAGCTGGCTCCTCCATATGCGGGGTACGAAAGAGGCGCTACAAAGGAGATGGAAAAACCAGAGACAGAACAGAACACGCAGAAAGAAAATTGCAGTAAATAGAGAGATAGAAGAACATCCACGAGAGTTATGTAGACAGAAATGGGAAGAAACATGTAGTGACATGTACAATCAGTTAAAAATAGCAAAAAAACATAGAATTACTCGGATACCTGCTCAACTCGGAAGAAAGCAAAGCAGCACACAGGTAACAAAATATTTAAAAAATAATTCAGGCCTATAAACGAACGGAACAGGATCGACCTACTAAATGAAGTCGTGGAAAAATACATTTCGCAAGCCAAACCGATTGCACATCCAAATTACACCGTAAGAACCAGCGAGTTTAGTGAATCAGAAATAAGAGCAGCACTGCATAAACTCAATGCCAAATCCGCAACCATAACCGATGGCATAAAAAAAAACGTTAGGAAATCTAAACGATGATTCTATAACAAAACTAACAGACTGTAGTAATGAATGCTGCAAAGGATGCCATGTTACAAAACAATGGAAGGCAACGCATGTTATAATAACACCTAAGCCATGTAAACACTTACATTTGGAGAATCCAAGACCTGTATCCTTCACATATTGTGCGGCAAAGCTATTGGAACGTGCAGTCCTAACGCGGATTACTAATTACATGAAACCAGACATCCACTCCCCACAACAATGCTGGAATTTAGAAGAAACCTCTCACTCGAGACGCAATGCTCCAGCTTAAGCGCCAAATAATAGATGTCGCAAGTAGATCAACCAGAGTCATTCTTGGCCACGATTTAAAAAAGTCATTTCACTGAGTGACGCACACAACACTCAACAGATTGAATGAGCTAGACTTAGGAGAAAGAACATACAACTATGTTTGCGACTTCCTAGCTCGTAGAATAGTAGAATTCAATATATGAGAATTGGAATCGGAAGAAATAAATATAAGCAACACAGGCACGCCACAAGAATCGGTAATATCAACAATGCTCTTTAATCCAGCACTAATCGGAATGCCAACCGAAGTAGACGAAATAGAAGGCCAAAATTTCACCATATACGTCGATGACATCAACATGTGGGCTATTAGTGGCAGTGATGGGCAAATAGAACAAACACTTTAGAACGCGATAAATACGGTACAATGATACTTAAACGGTACCGGGCTTGGCTACTCGGCCAAAAAGTCAGAATTATTGTTATACAGGTCCACTCGCAGAGTACGCCAACCAAATAGTAGCTCAGAGGGGAATGAGCCAGAAGAAGAAGAAATGCAACTAATAACTGCGTATCGAACACTCATACCTCAAGTGGTTAAAATCAGAACCTTGGGACTAATAATAGAGGCCAAAGGCAAGAACGGGGTAGTAATCAGGAAATTACAGTGGACGGTTTCTCAAATAATAAGATTAACCAAAAGGATAACTTACACAAGGGAATTACAGAGAAAGACATAAGTCTGTTACAGGCACATGTGCTAAGCAGAATAGTATACGTGGCACCACACCTCAGATTGCATGCCGCTGAAAATACAAACTAAAATGTCTAATAAGGAAAGTAGATAACAAAGCATTAGGAATTCCACTAAGCACTAGTACAGAAAGACTACTAGCACTAGGAATACATAACAGATTGGATAAACTTCTAGAAGCTCAACGCATATCACACTACGAAAGACTGTCTAAGACAAAGACAGGAATAAGTATATTAGAAGGATAGGGAAATAATTTACCCCACCCAACACGGAGGAAGAAAGTAAATGGCAGTGGAAATCAGAAATATGATAATGGTTCCCCCTTGCCAAAGAATATGCATCCCACACAACATGAAAAACGAAGACAAAGCAGGGTCAATTAGATACAGAAATGATTTCGGCGAGATAAAGCAGCCGTTTTTATAGACGCAGCTGGACTCGAACGCAGGAAAGCATTCACAGCAGTGTCAATCAGTCACAAAAAAGATTGTGTAACAGGCCTCACACTAAAGAAAATATAGAGACACCGCAGAAAAAACTGCGATAGCACTACAAATTACACAAACTGAAGCATACATAATAATCAGTGACTCACAAGCGGCAATTCGCAACCATCCAAATGGCTGAGTCTCCCCGTAGGCACTACATATATTATTGAAAGGAGCCAAAAAAAAAATCAAGAACGTTAGATTACTGTGGACACCTGGCCATACTCCGGCCTCACCAGGGGACGGCGGAAACAACCAGGCGACACACAACGCAGCTCGAGGGCTAACCGACCGAGTTGCGACAAACATTGGTGCTTCCACCTCGGGTACCCCCGTAGAAGGTGAGGATGGATATTGGGAGCGGGGAAAAAGATTGGCCAAATACAAAAATATAACAATACATTACAAAATGTTGAGGTGTATTTACCCATGACCTCATCAAAAACTAAACAAATCGCAGTCTGTCCAGTGGTGGCAACTACAAATAACGACATACTGTAATCCAGTAATGTGAATTATAATTTATCCAGCTATATGCAAGACAAGCGAATGTAACTTATGTGGCTCAGTAGCAACTGTCGTTCATATTCTCTGGGAATACAATGGGCTGACGAGTAACAGCGGGAAGACGGCCTCTGGCGAAGGCCTCCGCGCGCGTTGGTGTGCTGAGCTGCTCAGCTCAGCCCCTGAAGATCAGCTCTGGGCTGTCCAGTGGGCCATGGATGCCGCCAAAGCCTAAGGGCTCGTGCCAGACGGTCAGGCAGGGTGAGACCCACCCTAATAATTTGCTGGACAAAAATAAAGTTTTCACCACCACCACTGCTGGTTTTAAACTAACATTTAATTTCTGTGGCATTTGCTTGTTCTTATTTTTGTATTTCTTTGGAGAGAAACGTGATATTGAACTTTTTTTGTTTGCTCGGAAATAAAAGCCGCCAGAATGAGATGGCTTCAGATTGCTCGTTCAATCATTTGTGTTAGGAGTTATTAAGACTTACTCATGGTGCACGCCTTTGAGTTGACTTTCTCTAAACTGCAGAATTGTGCGTAACGAGCATTTGCCATATTGTTACACATATGTATCACTGTTGTAGGGAAAGAGCTGTACAGTTATGACCTCATGCGACAAAAATAATAAAGCTTAAACCACACGTGGTGTAGTTCAAATATTAAATGTAGTCAGAGACTTCATAATAATACTTTATGCTAGGCGATTAGCTTTGTTGGCTTGTAAGAAAGTTCTTAAAATGCGATGCGTGATAAAACCACTCAGTACCTTAAAATTGATAACGCTGCAGGGATAGCGTAGTAGTTCGCGGATGTTGCGATTATTCTATTTTTCACAACTACTCCATGCTGTGAGTGATCGCACTGTCTAAATTATGGCCCATGTCACCCCCTAATGAGCGGTACATGAGAAGAAATAAGAAAATAGGAGTAAAAAAAATCCATACGTCCTTTTTTTCTTATTGTTATAGGGAACTACTAGGTTCTTGGCCAATCAGCCGGAGTGGGCATGTGCAACTGAAGTGTAGGCTCTACATCTACATCTACATCTACATCTACATCCACACGTTGCAGTAGACCAACTTGCTCTTTAAAAAAGACTTCATCTTCACCTTAGTTACGTAGTTTGAACAGGGCATTCACACCGAACCGGTGGTGGGAGTAAAGAGCACGGAAGTTGTCCTCATTTGGAACTTCATTTGCTGAATAAATGACGTACTCATACTTTATCGTTCAAATCCATGCTCCTCAGCTGCACAAAAGAAGCTGTGGTGTGGACTATGTAATAATCTAGATTACAATGGGCTCTGGTCTGGTGCTCTTGCATAAGTTCGCCAAAGGTAAGCAAGCCCACCAGATTCCTCGCTTTTCGTCGCTGGTTGCCATGACAAGGAATCGAATCGAGGACATCTGGCAGAAATCATGCAGTTTTTGTTTCGTAACAACTATTTGTTGTTACAGAGATACCTTCAGTAACAATATGTTGACTGCCACTATTGGCTCGTTTCTTTTCTTACCAATCACTGTGGCGTTCCCATTGCGGCAGAAATACGCGCCCTCTTGCTAAGCAGCACAGTGCCGCAGCCACTTAGCTACGCGGCTAGCCACAATTATTAATCGATCAGTCAGTTCAATATGAGTTCTTGAGAAATAGAATTCTCCTCTACGTGTGCAATGCAAACCGTGAGATACTGTTTCTATCATTTTCTTACGATCTTACTCAAGGTCGTGCTTCAACAATGCATTCTTTTAGCTTATTTTTACATTTTATAACGATAGCAATTATATCGACACTCCAGGCGCATTTGTCGGCGTGGTGTTCCACATAATGTCCAAGGGCTATAAAACCGTCGCCGCGTGCCGCATGCAGTAGATCGCGAGCGAAAACGCACCAGTGGAGCCGATGAACGCGGCTCAATCTCGCGCGCGTAAGCCACGATAGAGGAGAGTAGTCTCGCGCACGTAAAGGAGGAAAACGTGGACGAAGCGCGCTGTCTTCCGTCGCGCGTGTAGTACCTGAGGGAGGGCGGGGGGGGGGGGGAGGTGTTACTGCGCCAGAAACCGCGCGCGCGCGATATTGAAAGCGACCTGAGTCCGGCGTTGTGTCTTGGTGCGATGGCGGCTCACACCTTCGTGCGTGCTGCGTTCTCACCGCTCAGTTTGAGTTGAAGCGATACACAGCACGAAGGTCACCTCGCTAGGTGCTACTGCTGCCACGCTTCCTCACGTCTGCGTTTTGACAGCTTGTGCACGCGGCCATCGAGTGCGATGTGTTCCCGTTTGCCTGTGCGCCCTAACACTATGCTTTGTAATTTAGATAGTAAGTGAATGCTTGCTACTTTATACGGCCGATAAAATCATTATCCTTACTCCGTATAGCTGTCTATGCATTTGCTATCGGAATCCGCGCTCCGCCTTTCAGGCGAAACGGCGGCTTTTTATTTTCATCTTCCGTTTATTTTATATTCTGTGAAACCTTAAATAATACTTCATCAAAGCAATCGTGTTTTATTTTTACCATATTCTTCAGCAGGGCTCAAAACCAGAAAGCCAGAAGAAAGAAAGCCTTTCTGATTAACGACTTTGTAACCCCCTTCCTCTGTACAATGGCTAACGCCTTTTACGGGTGGCTACATCCCGCAGTTACGTTTATTCGAAACCCAGCACGATAATCAAGAAACATCTGTGTGTCAGTGAACAAACTAACTTAACGTGATAATTTGGAATGTGTCATAATGATCCACATTGGTGCCCAAGCGAACCGAAAACATAGGGTCGGAAACATGAAGGTGCATCACGCTGTTGATCGTGAACGAGGGCATTATTGCCGGCACTGAATGTTTTCTTAACAATAGCAAACGCTATTGCTCAGCGAAACTGCCCACATAGGCTCGGAATTGATAGAACACGAAGAATAAAACGAACCAGTCTGCGCTATTCTGTGAGTCGACGCCTGGTCACAGCAAATATCGAATGTTGAAGCCAGCCGAGTCAAGTCGCCAGCGACGCCTGAAGCAGGAGCCATTTTCCCGCGTCGCTTGCAAGTGATTGAAATTCCGAACGCTCCTCCGAACTCGCTTGCTGCCGATGAGCCTGATGTGTTTAGGAGAAAATGTGAAATAAAAAAAAATAACAGCGCAGAGAAAGGGGATGGCACTAGTGGTTTGTTCGCTGCAGTGGCTTCTCACAAGCAAGAAGGTTTGGGAGCAAACGCAAATGGACCAGTGTGGGGACGTATGAGGTATCAATGCTTTTATTTCTTTTTTTTTAACTGCCAAGAGTTTTCACGCAGAGTTTGTGAAAGGCGTATGGATAAGGAAACGAAGCACGAATCAAAGGTAAATTTGATTGGACATCTTGCGTTTCGTTTCACATTGAAATTCACGACGCGGTCGTAATGTTTATGTGCCGACTTGTTGTGTTGAGTTTCTATTAAATTTGTGGGAGTATACTTCTGCTACACTATTTGTTTGTTTTTTTGGTCAAGGCGTACGTTTTCATCACACCGTCTCCTGGTCTATGTTGTTTTATTTCATTGCCATTTACTGTAGAGTATCAATGGTCCTACGCGACGTGTTGTAAGGAATGCTGGTCTTTAGATGTCATCTGGACTGCTGGCAATTGAACATTGAACTTCCGACGCCTTTATTACAACATGGACAAACGGAAAAAGAAAATAAGTCGTGTGGTCATTGAGCGCTGGCTAGCGAAGCACTACGTACGCTAGATAAATGCTTGTGGTTCATTCTTCCCTCTTAACGTTACCCACCAATACTTCGTGAAAAAAAGGAAAAAAAGAATGTAGAGGCCGATCTGCGAATACAATTGCCAGTGCTCATTAAACGTTTCGTTTTATTACACCCGCATAAGAGACTTCTTAACTCATTCGCAATAGGCTATTGGCACGCCGACTTTACAATACAAACTCGCATAAGTTAGCCAGACACTGTAAACCTTTCGACACGTTATTGTAGCTCTGCCAAACAGATAGCTACTGTACCCTAAATTATTTCCAGTAGTTCGGAGATTTAGCTTAAAGTTTATTTCATTGCAAATAGGTTGAAGAAGGAAAGGAAAGAAACTTCCAATACAGCTTCGAAGCATCCTGCACCATATATGGTTGCAAAACTTGTCAGTCCAGAGTTGCCGCGCTGTCTATGTAAAATTACAGTGAATAGATAAATTTGCGAAATGCAATATGAAAACAAGATATCGTACTCCCCAATACACACTTAATAGAACAAGAATAAAATTTTCCAGTGTCAAGCAGTATTGCATGATACAATGCAGTGCACAGAATGAAGAAAATGTTAATTTTGAAGCACGCCTAATTCGAGAAACAAATGTGAAATGCTCTTTTGGTGAAAAAAATGCATTTTATGATTATCGGTATTCAGTAATGATAGTTATTTAGTTAACGACATACTCAATGTAAAGAATCATCGTTCGCACTTGCTTTGGAGGCGGAACTACTACTTAGCGTCATTCCTTGTTTACCATCTTACATTAATTCGCGCCATTGTTTGTTGCTTACCAGGCACTTTGCGGTAGGCTGGTAGCTAGGCAGATATGCAGGTAGTCTCCGGCCACGCCTTGTTTAGAGTTTTTTTAACTAAAAAACATTTGTGCCCAATGGTGGGTCACTTTAACCTGAGTCTTCCTGAATAAAGGTTACGATGCTTCGCATAACGTCAATTTCAACAGTTCCGGCGTAAAATACTTTTTATTCGGTATTTTCTATTTCACTTTCGTACAGAATGAAAATGTTTACGCTGTAGCAAAAAAAAAAAGAAATCTGGTGTGTCAATGTTAAGGCCTAATTGCGGTCGATATTGCGGCATTAATTATGTGCCGCAATATATTTCTTCAAACTATAGGAGCTTGCACTCTCGCAGGATGCAGCGAAAAGCAAGTGCGTAATGTCGTTTTACACTGTACAGAATTCACATTCGGCGTAAAAAAATAAAACTTAGACATTGACTTCAGTAAAAACACCAAACAACCACGTAAAAGAGAACAAAAGAAAACAGATATATCGCTGAATCTATCCTAGTAAATCTGAACGTGGTATTCGGGTGGAGGTTGAATACAATGCCTACAAACAACCGTGTCCTAATAATAAAGGAGCTCCCGGATGCTCCTTCTCGTGTTTTGCTAACGGCAGCAAACATAATGTAGCCGAAAGAAGAGTTATTAGGAAACGAGTCCTAGCTGGCCGGAAACACTGGGGCGCTATAACGTGAAGCTATTCCAAACTTTTTTATTCCAAATTCTGCAGTCAGCCCTCCGCGATTGGTCGAAACTTTTTTGGGCCACCTCCACTTCGCCTGTCTGTCACACGACGTCACAAAACCCCCGATAGCTCCCCATCTGATATGACATGTACACACATATTATGCAAGATTGGACCGAGCAAAAGAAAAATTGTTATTTCTGATTCGGCGCCTTTTCGCCATTAGCCTTCGGCGATAGGTCAAAAGTTTTCGGGCTGCACCCACTTCACCTGCCTCGCACGCGACGTCTCAAAACCGCGATAACTCACCGCGTCGAAGGGGCACGTTCCCGTTAAAGGTGCATTATTATGGTGAACAAAACGGAATTTTCTTCTGAATAGCCGCAGGCTGCCCCTTTCCGAAAGGAATAAAAGATGGCTGCCTCCAATCGCTCAGGCACAGGTCACTTCCACTTGCAGGAGAGCTTGCGTTAATTTGCGTACAATAAATGTTTTTGTGTGGCATTGTAACGCCTTGGAGCACTTCCGGCATGTTTACGACCTCGCTCTGCCAACTCTTCTTTGCCGAGGATCCGTTTTAGCAGCATTCTTAACTTTCGTTGCATGCCACCGCGATTTTGGACAAGCCACTGCAAGCTAAGTAAGGGAACGCGGACGAATCGCAGAAAGCGGCACCTCCCTCTTCTTCCAGTTATCTAATTTCGAAACCCTCTCCACTTGAGCGGGCTCCTCGCTTCTAGTCAGCCAATTAGATAAGAAAACCCGCTCAATGTAGGTAATGTTATTCGTTTTCAAAACAAACAAAAGTGACCTTCTAAAAACGAGGAGAGCATTTTATTGGTCTGGTCAGACAACCGTGCTGGTCACCGCGCGATGCTTGCGTTGGTGGTTACGCAAATTTGACGTCAGGAGATTGGAATAAATGCATATTGGAATACTTTTACATTATACGGCCTCTGGTTCCCAGGGAGGAAAAAAGCGTTAAAAACTGTCAAGAATTCCCGCTCTTCTTTCAGCTTATATAGCCGGCGTGAACTACGGCGATTACGTAAAGGATGATGAAGACAAGCTGCAGCAGGCACTGTAAGTGTTGCCGTAAATCCAACTGTCGCGATTCCCACATTACTTAGGTGAGCATCTTGCGCAAAAACATTCAGTAACAGCTGTTATCAAACAAATAATTGAGGGAAATTGAAGTGCGCCCACCGGTAAGAGCTGAAAGTTACCCGATATGGAAGAAAAAAGATGCGGCTGCTTTTTTAGACATGTCAAAAGGATTGCATTACTCTCTTCAGGAAGAAGGCATTTGCTTCACGAGGACTTGTCAACTCGTGAAACCTTTAGCGCCGTAGTAAGGCTCAAAGCTTGTGCCCGTGCTATTACAGAAATGGCCATATCAACGTTTGTAGAGGCTAGCACAAACCTAATTTGCCGCTGCGTGTAGCTAAAGAAGAAGTACAGAGAACACACGAAAACAGAAAACTCAGCATAAGATTTAAACACAACGGCCACCTCGCCTTGACAGCAGTGGATAACAAGTTTCTTCTTCTTCTTCTTCTTCTTCTTCTTCTTCTTCTTCTTCTTCTTCTTCTTATTATTATTATTATTATTATTATTATTATTATTATTATTATTATTATTATTATTATTATTATTATTATTGTCTTCCTACATGCCTTCCGATTTAAAGAAGGCATGTAGAAAAACAGTCTTGGTTCCAAAACAAAGACCACATCTATACTGGCTGAGCAATCGGATAATAAAAGCTACTGAAGAAAAGGAAAACTTGTGAAAGCGGTGTCGACAGCACCCTGATGACGAAACACTAAAATGTCTCTATCGAGAAGCCCTGAACAAAGTTACAGCACTGATACGTTGTTCTAAGAGGAACTACTATCGTAATAAGTTTTTTTTCCTCGCGTTATAAACCCGCTAAAATGTGGTCCGTGGTAAATGAGCTTAGAGGCTCTTATCCAGGTACGTATTTGGACCCGATAACAAAAAATTTTGGATCTATCAATCAAAATCTGGCGGACCTCTTCAATGATTTATTTTCTTCGGTTTGCGCTGATAATGATGGACCCAATGATCCTTTTGGTATCAATGGTGGTCTTAGTTCAGTACTAGATTCGGCATTTCTTCCACCAATAAATAAAGAAGACTTGTATCGATTGTTGCATCGATCTAGAAAAAGCCGTGCTGTCGGACTTGATGGCATAACAGCAGAAGACATATGTCGCAACGTCAGAGTTCTGGCTGATCTGCTTCTTTTTATCTTTAATAGAATCCTTGATACTTGCATAACACCAGATGCACTAAAGAGAGCACGTGTGATACTGATATTCAAAGGCGGAGATGCTTCGAAGCCAGACAACTATCGCCCCATCTCTGTTCTTCCTTTCTTAGCGCAACTGTTGTAAAGACACGTGCTTGAAGCGCTTGAGGAGTTCGTTTTAAAACATACCATCTTATCACCTTCCCAGTATGGCTTCATGTCTGGTAGAAGCACGCATGCGCTTTTTGACGAACTGTCGGATCTTCTATATCAAACATTTGAACTTAACCAGGTAGCCTGTGGGCTTTTTTTATATATATCAAAGGCTTTCGATTCGGTAAGCCACAGTATTCTATGTGCTAAACTACATAATTACGGTTTTCGGGGGCATTTCCATGCATTTATACAAAACTACCTGTTAAATCGGCCCCAGATCGTATGTATTGGCGACCAAAAGAGTTCTTTGCGGTTTCTTAACGCAGGGGTTCCACAGGGTTCCGTTTTGTCTCCGCTTCTTTTTAATTTGTACGTTTGTGACTTGGCACAGGTAACAACTTCATCTACGATTTTCCAGTATGCAGATGATGCGTTGCTTGTATCTAAACACATGCAGTACGAAGCAGCTGTCACTTTACTTCAAAGCAACATAAAACAATGTGATGAACTGGTTTTAAAAAAAAACGTATAAAAGTCAGTGCTAAGTAAACTCGATTAGTATGTTTTGGAAATCCGTTAAAGGCTCTTGTAACAAGTCAACATGTTTTCCTTCACGGTTCTGATTGCTTAGACTGTGTTTGTGCCCCAGTACAATATGCGGATAGTGTCAAATACCTAGGAGTATACTTCGAGATTGACTTATCATGGAATATTCAAATGGCTCGAATTTGTGCGCGATTACGTAATGTTGCATGTGTATTTTACCGTATAAGGAGTTATGCACCTACCAAGATTAAAAAAGTGATAGTGCATGCTTTAGGCTACTCGCACATAAGGTACGGCATTCCCTGTTTTTTTAATTGCAGAGGATTTTGGAAACATAAAATTGACAACCTATTAAAAACCATACTAAAAAGTGTTGCGTACAACCAAACCACAGATAACTTATTTCGAGATTTAGAAATGCCCGATTTCGAGTCTCTGTTTCGTTCAACAATTGTGATGCGTTATTTCTGGAGCAATGCTTTCCGAGAACCGGTCCATAAAAGTGTTGCTTTGCGTAGTCATCCCAGATATGTAGTTCCTCGGACAAGAACTCGTTATGGAAAAGGACAAAGAAGGTACTACACCCCCCACCTGTTTAATAACCTCCCCAGTGCTGTACTGGATTAGGCAACTTTGTCGGCATTAAAAAAGACCCTCAAGGCAATGATAGAATAGTTCACACATGTATAAAGTCTGTTTTGTTGTAGTGTGATCTTTACCAATATGAATGTCAGACTGTTTCCGCTGTATTCACGATTTTTTCTCTTTTTTCGTTCTAGATAGGTTGTAACTTTGTTTACATATTGTGCCTTGTTTACTCAATCGTAATGTTTGTTGAGTGCTAGGTGTTTTCATTTGAACATTAAGTGTTGTTTACTGGGCATGTTTACCTGAAAAACCTGTGAAACGTTCTTTCTTATTTTTTTTTAGTTTGACATTTAGTTTGTCTGTAATAAGGTACATAATGCATTGCCCTGACTGCCAGGTTTCCGCCATACAAGCCCACAGAAGGCTTCGGCAGACCTAGCAATAGGATATGTACAATTTGATTATTTGTAATAAAGATTATTATTATTATTATTATTATTATTATTATTATTATTATTATTATTATTATTATTATTATTATTATTATTATTATTATTATTATTTTATGCCGCACACTCGCATCGTGTTGACGCCACGGCGCGCCTGATGGTGTTCTTGTTGAAAAAAATGAACTACCTGTCACTTAGTAAGCTTCTCCAAATATTTATCCATGCCTCATACTTGCCGTTGGCAAGTTTATGATCACCCGCCCCCCACCAATCTCTCCATCTCAGTTACCGCTGTTCGCGGTTTCTGTCCTTCTCTGAGGACGACGTCCAAGAACACTCCCAGTGACGCAGCCCATACCTAGTGGTATTTTCCTGTGTAAGAGTTTGTGAAAAGTGCCTCCTTTCCGTACGCACTGGGAAGCACAACGATCAACGAAGGAGACAGCATACAGACGAGTCTCTGCTTCAGATGCTAGTTTCGAGGGAGTGTCGGCGTGCCCGAGCTCCTGAAAGCGTTGCGGAACATTGGCGTCGGCGGAGCTGCGGCGCTACAACGGCCGCCGCCGCTGCTGCTTCTGTGTGATTACTCTAAGGACAAAGTTGTGGCGCGCGAGGCGACGGGCGATGGGGAGATGGGGGGCTCGCGCTCCCGTTGAATGGCAGCGTCTTCAGCATGAACGCGAAAAGCTGGGCCGATGCTGTGGAGAGCAGGAAGCCCGCCGGCGGCTTCGCCTGCTCCAGCGAGGCGTTGTCTCGACACGAACATATGAGCTCCTTCCTCTAGCCTTTTCTTCCCTTCACTCGTGTTTTGCCGCTTGAATTAGCCGAGTGCTCCTTTTCTAGAGTATTACTCTTGTCTTCGCCCAACCCCTTCCTTCCCCCCCCCCTTCTTTGCCGCGGTCTTTGTTGTCCAGACAACACACAAGCGAATGTCAAAAGCGGCCATTATGAAGCTGATTTCTAAAGCGATGCATTGTTATAGGATCAACGACTTCAAGTTGAGCGTTTTAACGAGTACGTCTGACGAGCTGACGGGAGCTCCTTCTCGTTCTTGTGCATTCCTCGTTCATCTTGCCTCAAGCGCTAGATATTTAGTAATCGTGTCTTTGATGGGGTTGTCATCTGTTATTCCTTGCAAGTGAAGTCAGGAAAGAAACAGAGCACTTCGTGATGAGCGCTCACACGAAGCAGTTGTGCGAGTATGAATAGGCTCGCGTACGTGCGTACAGAGGAGAAACTTTGTTTTCAAAAGATGAAGCGCCAACAGAAACAGCACACCAATGAAGAAAGAAACAATAACAGGGCAAGCCGCTACTTGGAAGTATGAATGAGGTCAAAGGCGATTGAATATATAGCCATGGGGAGAGCGGGAAGAAAAAGAAGGCATTAAACATGTGAATGCGCACGCGCGACAACACTGAAGATGTACGGGAAGAAAATCACAAGATCAAACAATATCTAAAGCCTAAGGACATGCTTTCATTTCGGTCTTGTGATTCCCTTCCTATACATCTTGTGTATTCTCGCGCCTGCACATACACATGTTTAGTGCCCACTTTTTCTTCCCCCTCTCCCCAAGGCTAGAATCATTAACGACTTCAAATACATTTTTGCACACATTTATTGACAACCTTTCTAGTTGAAAAATAAAATGGGATTTTTCATCGGTGCATGTTTCGTTAGCATGGCTATTCTTCCATATTTTACATATTCAATAAATGATATGAATAGGACCAGAAATATTTCCGTTGGAGCAACATTCGTTCGCACGATAACAAGTACAACCTCACTCCGACAGTGGCTTATTAGTTACAGTCATTATATGGAAGACTTTTCTTTTTTCAGTCACTGTTTCGTAACCTATGAACTTTAGGAAACTGCATGGTGTCAAAATGTAGCAATACCATAGTTTCATACTCCGAAGAAAAGCCATGAGCAGGACGAACTGACGAATATTTAAACAAAAGCTCTTCGAATAAGAACGATGATCACATTAGAAAGAAAACACGCCCCGTTTAAGTGTCCTTACTTTCCGCCACACTTCTTACCCTACAAAGTGTCCCCACAATGTCCTTTCTTGAAAGACACCCAAACCTCTGCCATTCTACCTGGGAATGCTCCAAACCAGTCGAGCTTTATACAATACCCTACGCCTCACCATCCCAACGCCTCACCATCTAGCACCGCCTTGGATCACCAGCGATACCTGATTGGCCAGGTCAGCCGGATAGCAGCAGCAAATGAGGCCCATTGGAACTTCATTACCAAATAAAAAATACTGTTTTCTACTGTTACTACTACTAATACTACTATTACTACTGTAGCTACTACTACTACTACTACTACTACCCTACTACTGCTACTACTACCCTACTACTACTACTAATACTACTGATTTATTTTGTTATGGCAGGAAACCTGGCCATTGTGGAATCAGTGGCAATGATTCCGCCGATAACGCTGCTCGCACAACACATCGAGACGAGCACGGCGTTCCAATTCAGCTTTCGAGGACAGACGCCGCAAGGCAGCTTCAACACCTGGCACGCAGTCTCTCACTGACCGAGTGGAACTCGACAAACTTACGACTTACACGACTGCATCGATTAAACCCCTCACTGCAACTCCGACCTCCACTCGGACTTCCTCGACGTGAAGGTACGCTTCTCTGTCGCCTTTGGTTAGGAGTTGCCCTCACAAAGGCATACTCTACATTAATCGGAGTGACCAACAGTGCAGCATGCGATGTCTGCGGCACCAAAGAAAATGTCGACCACCTGCTGTGCCACTGTCCACGATATGCCCAAGAAAGACAAGAACTCGCCAACGCTCTCAGAAAACTGGACAATCGGCCGCTTTCTGTGCAGGTGCTGCTGGAACACCGCCCCCATCACTTGTCGGCCCATAAAGCGGCGAAGGCGCTCATGTTCTTCTTGAGCAAGACGGGCCTGTGCGAACATCTGTGACTGTTAATGCAATTTCTATAAGACCACACGCGTCAGAGAACTTGCCGCTAATTTCCTTCTTTCCTTCCATCCTCTCTCTCCCTGTCATCTTTGTTTTCCTCATTCCCATCCCCCGGTGTAGGGTAGCCAACCACACGTTATTCGCTTGAAGCTCCCTGCCTTCTGCTTTTCTCTTTCCCCCTCCTCTGGCAGGGAAGTTTCTTATGTTTCTTATATTTCCCTCTCCTTTGGCAGGAACGTTTCTTAAGCTTGTTATATTTTAACGAGCATGTGCGACTTCACGGTAGTCGCACATACTCGTTAAAGTATAGCATCTTCAAGAAGTCTGTCAGGCTTTCGAAGTTGCCAGTACACTTAGAGTTGCGTGAACGTGTCCAGCGTCTTTTTTCTTCCTGTATTCATCGCACCTTTGAAAGGAACATGCTTGCAGTAAATGCTGCAGCTGAAATAAGCCTTCTTACACGAGGGCGCATCATAAAGTATTTGCCTCCATTTTTATTAGCCACAGTCAGGAACATAGAGGAAATTACAAATGTACGTACTATTCTACGTAAATTACACTATTTTTTCACGTAGTGACCACACCAGTTCAGACATTAGTCCAATCGCAGCACTAAATTTGACATTCCCCTGTGGTCAATCACGCAGCCTCCTGAACGCTCATTGTCAGTCAAGTCTTCACGGCCTTTTGCGAACTCGCTGCACCACCACCTCGCACTTCTCAAAGCGAGGCGCCTTTCCCCATATGTAGGCTGCATTTTTCTTTGGATTTCGTTGGGCGTTCGTCTCTTGCTCCATAGAAAAGGAATCGCGCTTCGTTGCTCACTTACCATGAACGTGTGAGGCACAACAGCCATCTTCAACAACTGACAGCAGCACTGTGCCGTGGAGCTACCGGTAGATAAGGGCTGCCCACTCCAAAAAAGGTCCACCGTTGAGAATGGATATGCTGACATCGCATTTACAGAGGTGATTTGACTAAAGAATAGGGGCAAAGACTTTCTCATTCGCCCGCGAAATAAAAACTCAGGAGGCACATTTCCTTCTTGGGTAGTCTTTTCGTTGCAGACACCCCACGGTAACGTAAAGCCAATATTTTCTGATATGCTACAAGAACACTCTTAGGTCGTGCGCAGGAATAAATTTTAACAGCCAGCATTCCTGAAAACTGCTTCCGGTTAATTAAACTGCTTGTGTTTTTCTTTTACTATTCATTACTTCATTTAGGGATGATTGTAGGCTTTAGCGTACAACAAAAATAGACAGCTCCAAAGATATTACGTTCTAACTTGTAGGGTTCGCAGCATCAGTTTCTTAACGAAAGAAAAAAGAACTGTTTGTAATTCATAGCATTATATAGCAAAAGAAAATACGAATACTTTAGCGACCCTTCGCGGATAGAAAGTTCTGAAGTCCAGAGACTTTATTCTTTCGCACGCTGAGAGGCTGAAAAGAAAGCATGCCCTAAAAATAGCAAGCACAATGAAGAACTTTTTTGTGAGGCGACGAAATGAAAAGGAACCGACTCTCTTTGAACAAACGCAGTAAAGATTATTCGTACGATGGATTTTGCCGTCCAATATTTAGGAAAAATAGAGAAGCAACAAGTATGAGAACAATACAGTCAGTTCTCGAAAGGATCTGAAATATAGCGTTCCTAGAGTTCCGATCATGGCGCACTAAACATGAACAAGCGAAAAAAAACTTCAGGAATGTATCCCTCCTTAGAGACAAAGAAGGAATGTCTGGCCAGAAAATAAATCGAACAGACGAAGTTTTCTCTCCTAACTCCTGAAAGCAGAAACATTTTTCTGAAACATTTTTTTCCCTGTAGAGATTGTAACAATATCCTCGAGGAGGTATGTGAAGTTCGTGTTCTTTTGGCACAGCGCATGTGCCTGATCCAGAGCCCTCTTTTTTGTTTTGTTTTACACCTGTGCCTGTAGCTGTGCCCAAGTCTATTTTAACATTTCTGAAGACAGAGAACAAAATATCAAAGTAGCTCGGCTTTTTTCTTTGAAATTGAGCCACGCCATGTTTTTATTCTTCTAGCAGTTTACTTCTGGGTTTCGTGTTGTATTATGTTGATGTGTTTAATTCAGCGGGTACTTCTGCTCGTAAAAGTGTTATGAAATAAATATCAAATATAACTGTAATGTATATTATTCGGATTTATGGGGCACACACACGTGTTTCAGTTCAACTAAATTTGAGTATTTCACTTTTAACATGTGAATACGGGAAGGAAATCCATGCCGAGTATGGGATAAAATAATATATTATTGCATCGTAGCGATATGATTGCGTCCGAATGAGATATCTCTGGGTCCAATAATCAATACACGCGAGCAACTCATGTGACACAGATAAAGGATTAGGTTCTTGTGTTTTAGAAATTATGCCACAAAATACATTACATTGCAATGTAAATTGTGTCATTCACTAGATTCTTAATGACAATGAACTCAGAAGTGAGGGGGCAATGTTTGCAATCAACAATGTTGTATAGAAGCGCATGGGAACCTGTATTTGTAAAAGCCTTGTTTAAAATTAGTTTGTAAATGTAGTTTAGTACTCCAAACTTGGTTTCCTGCTTCTCTCCGTCGGTCCGTACTTCCCTTATGTGGATGAAGGCCGTAGGCATCATCGATGTGCTATTGTCACCATAAGGTCGCTTTATCATCTCAGATTTTACCATCGCTATTAAGCGAATAAAACAATATATATATATATATATATATATATATATATATATATATATATATATATATATGTATTCAAACTGCCACCACTGGGTTTCGAGCCCATGTCGCTGCAGCAACGTGCCTTTGGGAATTGGGTGCGCAAACCACTGAGGCATTGCAGAACTTGTGTGCTCTATTTCGGGGAACGAAAACCTAACTCTAACTATAACTTACACCAAAGACATCATAAGTCTGCAATCAGACCGACTTAACGAGCAATCAGAGACGTCCAAGCTCATCTTTCATACGCAGGGCATACGGATGGATGCTATGAGCGTCCCCATTTGGGTTGCGCCACCAAGCTCTTGTTTTTATTCTGCCTATTGTCCTGCTAGCTTTTTCACGGCAAAAAAAGAAAAAACACATCCACAAAGATTTCCTAGCATCTAACTTTCCGAACCACAACTGGGAACTTTCTTTTTGTACGCCTCTGTTGTTTGTGGTCTCCATACTTTCCTTCCACCAAACCTGCAGTCGCCTCTTGCTAATCTACATTTCAAACGTGTTTACTTTCCCTCTGTTAACCCTGAACCCAACGTCTTCAAGGAGGCCGGAGGAGCCATACGAGCTTTCACTAGAGCGCACGTATAACCCACGTATGATTTATTTGTTCCGGGAAGGTTCTCTTTGTTTCTCGTGGGGGCTGGGCATTTTTATTTATTTAGCATTTTATTTATCTTCTTACTCTTTCTTTCTAGGGAATGTGCAAGACAACCATCGGACTCCATGGCAAGGTATGGTCTTTTGTCATTTCGAGATACCCGATTGTGACTGCAAGTATTTCTGAAACTTTCTTCAATGCGCCTTCATTTATTGATAAATATACATAGCAGAATTGGGTGCATAAATAACAACAATAAAAAAAGAAAACTGCTCACAGATAACGTACATGTAGTATACAAAGAATGTTTCACACAAGTGTTCAGGGAAGCATTTGAGCGCAAGCATTCACTTGTCAAATAAAAAACATTATCGCCATGCACTCCGTGCAGCTGATTAAGCAGCGAAGCTCAAACGTGCGGCGGCGGTGTTTGTCATTGGCTTAATCCCGACGGTTCATTAAACGACGGATTGGTAGGCTGCCGGATTCTCGGTACGCAGTGGTTGCTTGCGCTGGGCTGCACGAGCCTGTACTTGTGCCTGAGCTGCAGCATCGGCACGGCGTAGACGAGCTCGTTCCTAGTTCTGCTCGCGGTGTGGCTGATCGAAAGCTGCCACCCCCTCGGGAGTACGTATGGCGTGTGGCCTACGCATTTCGGAGCCGGAGAGAAACTGCTGCGCGCGCATTCGGCTGCAACGGAGCGCAACTACCTCACTGCTGGCGGAGCCAAGCGCGCCTCTCACTCTCTTTTTTTCCCGCATGCGCATGGGGTTGCGCCGGAGGCGTATTCGGCGTACAGGCGCCAGATAGAAAGATGGACGAATCGGCTAGCCATATAGAGTTTCGCTGTAAAAATAGCCTAGAATATGTTGTACAATTGCACTAAAATTGGGCAATTGTGCAAATGTGCAGATTCTTTGTATGTCACATATCTAACTTTTATGCCCATACTTTCAAAAAGGACGAGTACTTGAAAGAATCAACTTGTGACATTAATGGAAGAATCTTGAGTTGGTGCATTCGACTTGTTATGCGAGTGGACGGTTCCGTCAATGAAATTGTGTCATGTGTCACAGAGGACGAGGGAACAATTTTGTGCCAACATGACAAGGCAAGAACAGCCCAAAAGACAAGGATATATTATATATACTGCATCACAACAATTAATGAAGCAATAATGGATAGTTACTGATTTCAACGATATCTGAAATTTGTATAAAAATATTTCTGCCCTAATACAATTTTCGCTTGGGCCAGTTGGTTCATAGCTGAAAACCTTGACGAGCCGCGCAAGAAACATGGACCAAGAAAGGCACAAGTACACAGAACAGGCGCAAACTTCCAACTGTATTCCAGAAGGCGTTACAGACGCTTATATATATATATATATATATATATATATATATATATATATATATATATATATATATATTTATATATATATATATATATATATATATATATATATATATATATATATATATATATATATATATGTATATATATATTCATGGCGTGCGTAATTATTATGCATTCGGCTACACGCAGTGTGATGCACTCGGCACTGCTCGTCAAGGTTTTCATCTTCTATCCCGTCTTCCCAAGAATCGTCGATTTATGAAGCCTAACGAATGAAGTTTTGCTACTCGAGACATACTTTCTTAACCTGATACAAAACCTCAGAAAAATGACAAATTCCAATTTTAGTACGGTATACTAGCATTTCCAAAACACGCGTCAATAACAACGCTCACCTACGCCTTAACACTTGACCTAAATAAATAAGCTCTTGATAATCTGATTTGATGAAATAAAACTGCGTCAGCTATTTTGTTTTCGAACTTATACCAAAAAAAAAAACAATTTTCAGCGAAGGAGGATATAACATAGAAAGGCAAATGAAATGAGATACGGCGCTGTAGCACCTCATGTAGAAACTGATAATAATATAAAAACAGACTATAGAGAGACAATATTTGTGAGAAGAACCTGAGGATTATGTGGCTAATGTAAATTTTGAGGTATAACATGGTTTAGAATATCGCAATGTGGCAACACTTTTGTTCAATATTCAAGTGGATGACAATTTTTCCCTTTCATGATTTGGAATATTATGACAAACCTTGAGAAAAATGCAATTTTGTATGCAGTGCGACTTACTAATCAGCCTGGAATACCTCACAGCCCCTATATTCTATGCCCGCGATGACTGGACGAGAGAAGACGACGACTCTACGCCCTATTATTTATTCTGCCCTAATATACTTCTAATATTTAGTAATAAGAAATAAATAAGGAAATGAATTTCTGGCACTTTATTGTAGCCGCTAAAGGGACGTTGTAGACCACAGAGAGGTTTAAAGCATTTTTTTTCTGCTCGGTATAAGAAAAGGTGAAAAACAGGAATTGTTCTTGATCTGTTTGTTTTTGGCTGCCCTTAACAGTAAATTTAGGCACGAAAAATTGTACGTTATATTTTGAAACGCTATCTTTATTCTGATTCGTTAAAACAATTTTGTGAACAAGAAGAGTAAGCCTATACCACAACTTTTATTTTCACCGCAAACGAAATGTAGTTGTAAAGTAGTGGTTGTGCATCCGCTTCACAGCAAGTTGATTTCTGTCCCAAACCTACGTAAAATCGTGGTATCGTTTTGGTATCATTTCCGAGGGTTCAATTTGTGATGTTAAAGGAAGCCGTAAATCGAATATGTACGTAAGTGGCGGTTCAACTGTGCAACTAAAGAGGACTCTCGGCATTTATTGCAGTAAGCCGGTCATTTCTATCCAGATGAAGAAGGATCATTATATTTAAGAACGTCAAATCGCAACTATGAAAGAAAAGGAGCGATGAAGTGCCGAAGACTCAGAACACATGGTAAAAATCTAGCTTTAAAACAAGAGTAGCAGGCTGTAAAAGTGAAGAAAGAGCTTAAGCGACCTGTGAAAAGGAGGAAAAACAAAATGAACAGAGGGCTGACTTAGGAATAGTATGAGTGGTCGAGACTCGCCATCAATCGGAAGAACATGGCACGGTAATGAAGAGGAAGCTCTGGTCAGCTGGAAGAGAAAGCAATTGAGGACAGAGTGACCAAAGGTGCGAAAGACATAAAGAAGCAAAAATGAAATCGAGAGAAACTGAGGGGAATAAGTGCAATAAAGCGGGAGAAAGAATGTGACAGACGAGCGCAAGGTTTCACAGCAGGAACCTCGAGTTTTTTGCTACCCTCAATGTTGTGTGGTAGCGCGTTCTCTGATGGTGGTGGTGGGTGTTCTGCGAAACACGTGTAGAAAGGACGAAAGGGCGACAATGGAAGTAGAGAAAACTTAAACCAAAACTCAATAAGAAGACTCGTATTAACAGATGAACGATAGATTGGGGCAGGCTTCGCTGCTCATTGCACTGTGACACCTGGTCCGGTCCGCTGCGCATGGTGAATGGAGCAGCGCTCTAAGTCTTCTTTGCCGCTTTCCAATACTCTTACGCTATTATTCACGAAATTCACACGTTCTTTCGTTAATTTATTTGTTTTTTCACTTCTGTAATCGGTAATGTTTCATCTCTCACTTTGCCTCGTTTTTCTATTTGCTTTGTACGCTTCCCTTTCTCGGCCCCGTGTTAACTGTCCACCAGCACAAATGGCAGAGAGCGATAGAACAGCATCATGAGTGCAATCGCGAGGCCTCTAGTGGGTGACAGTTGGCGGTCGCCACCATTAGAGAAATATCATAGCACCTTTCACTGCTTTCCACCACCACAGCTTCATTTCCGTCTGCAACTTACGTGCTCAAATTATGTGCTCTAACCATTATGAAGGTGCGCTTGATCTGCAAAACATCTGCAAATCAACATTTTAATCTTTCTTTTGTTTTTGCGACTGATGTGCGCATGCCTATGCTGAAGAAGGTATAAATGTCCGGTGAATTTCAAATAAACTTCCAGTTGGCAGTCAGCGCTTGTCTATGGTATTTGTTTCCTTGTGTCCTCGTCTTTTTCGCGCTGTTTCACCTCAGTTATAAGTATGAACCAACTAGCCCTCATCAAGATCTTACTATTCCGTGGTAGTCCGCCCTTGCTCCATTGAAAACGAATCACACTCCGTTGCTCGTACGCCGTGGACGTGTGAAGCGCGCGCACACACACACACACACACACACACACACACACACACACACACACACACACACACACACACACACACACACACACACACACACACACACACACACACACACACACACACACACACACACGCACGCACACGCACACGCACACACACACACAAACACACACACACACACACGCACGCGCGCGCACGCACGCACGCACACGCACGCACGCACGCGCACGCTCACACACTCATCAATTCGTATGGACATGTGCAGGAATAGAGAGAAATAAAAAAGTGTCAGTGCAGCGTGTCGCCAAGGTCATTTATTATGCAATATTTCATGGGGATGGTCTACAATGCTCTGTGACCCCATGACCTCTGAGACGTGTAACGACGTAATCCTTCTGGCAGCGAAATGCTTCGCCTGTAACTAAGGCAACAGAAGAAGATGGAGTTGATAAATCAGAACAAGAACATATCAATTATGAAGAAAATCAACCGTGGGCATCATACTGCGTGTAGCCGAACGCATAATAATTACGCGCGCGATGAAGTATATCTAAGAGTCTTTGTGGTCGAGAATTCATAGACATCAAAGACTGATAATATTATTATTAATAAGCCACTGAATCATTTATTTCAGGCGCCTAGGAACAACGCTGTGGTCTAAGAGCTGGCACACTTGTACAGTAAAAAAAAAACTACAAGAGAACTTAAGGAAACAAAATGTTCTACTGGGTGTAATGTGAAAGAATAAATACGTTCTCTATGCAGTAACATTTATGAGAAGTGTAGTTTACATTTAACAAAACACAATTTGTCTATAGTAAAAAAGTGAAGGAAAACGTAATTCAAGAATGTGGTGAACTGTGAAATACCAACTCAAAGCTCGAAATATATTGCGGATTCCACGCACTCTGGGAATGAATGTAAGCCAAGCCTTCTGTGTTGTTCGCTTTGACTGACGAGAATTAGTGGTGCAGGTATAACGGCGAGTCTTTAATTTCTTCAACGTTTAATCCAATAAGAGTGTGGTGAGTTGGTGTGAAACGTCATCCTGCTTGAATCACTGCTGTATGTATGCCTAGTACACAGAACACACAGGGAGACGTGCTTGCTTGAGGCGCTGTTGTGCGCCATTATTCATAATCTATGAGACGCTTGAGCGTTATCGTTGCCTCACATGGCAATCGCATCGTGGCAGAAGCGTTAGCAGAATTATGGGGTTTTACGTGACAGAACCACAATAGGATTATCAGGCATGCTGTGGCGGCGGACTTCCGATTAATTTTGACACCCGGGTGTTGTTAAACGTGCACCTAAACCTAAGTGCACAAACGTTCTTATATTGCGCTCCCGCCGAAATCCGGCTGTCGAGGTCATAATCGAGCCCGTAGCGTGGACCTATCCTATAGCCGGGAAGCTACCGTGGAAAGTACAGAAGTGTTGATTTGACGTGCGACCGCTTCCGAAGTGTCGCCTAGAACCTACGATAATTGAATCCCAACTCGCGTCTGCACGCTCTGCATCAGTTGTTTACTTCAGAAATAGCAGAAACGTACGCACCGTACTTTCAGTTAGCCCGCAACCCCTGTCATGTCTATAGTAGTAGTGTTTCCTTGCCCTGTCACGTCGCCTTTTTCCTGTCCCGCTCTTCCCCCCTGATGGGTATTGCGAACGAAGAGTGGCAGGACTGTTATTCACTCGTTTCGTGACTCTGCGTTTTCTTCCCTTCCCCTCTCTGCCATTATATCTACCTCTTCTCAGGACGTGCACGTTAGTAGAAGGATAAGCACTGCAGTTTTTGCAATGCTTTCGCGGGGGGCCACGGGTAATTGCAGCTGTAAAGAGGCTAATGTGACTCAGGGAACTCAGGGAACTCCAGACGGCATTGTGCACATACGGCGGGATAAAAGGTCCAAACGAGTTTCTCGCGTCACCTTTTCTCTTTGCTACGCTACTTCCATGTATAAACACGCTCTGAACCACACCTTGACGCAGCATCAAAGAACAAAGCAGCAGCAGCAGTAACAGAAAAGTCGAAGGAATGCACAAGGAGAGCTTCGCTTTAAAGATACATTGACATAAGTTAAAGTTAAGCGTTATCAATATTTTGTATTCTGTACACGGTTGAGTGTTGCTTATAACTGGCAGGAACATGGAAATGTCAATGTTACCACGTGACAATACGTGTAATACGAGAAATGGTGCGACTGAGGAGTTCGGGACAGGCAAGAATTCGGTGCAGAGCGACCTGCCATGGTGGCTTAGTGGCAATGGCTCTGCGCTGGTAAGTCCGAGGGGGCTGCCAAGCCCCCTCGTGCTTATTGATGGTATATCATTCACGGCATTATGAAAGAAAAAAAATTCATGTGGCTGGCTACGACATTCCCTAATGATCTGTAGATTCCGTTTGTTGCCGCGTGCAAATACCAGGAGGATTAAAATTGGCAATCCATGAAGAAAAAATACCATTAAACATATATTCAGGCTACCGCGACAAGAAATTCGTAAGCCAAGTGCCAAGCAAACGGAACTGTCAGAACCCGTTTACGACAACCGATTGAGGAATAGAAGAAAAAGCGCAAGAAATGAGGGTACTTGCACAAGACCATGTATTTCAGCTTTCGCTTGTGTTTCGGAAGCTCAAGAGGGTGCCTGATTCTGAAATTATTATTTTAGAAATTTTACAAAAGAAGGAAAGCATACAACTTTGCAATGAAGGAGACGGTTCAGATTCGCTTTTCGTTACCATCAACAGTGACATGTCTATTATTTGAGATAGAATTAAGCCAAAGAAGTCTTTCTGTGATTTACTGATTAATCATTCCGAAATCAGTAAGCAGTTAGGTTACTCAAATGATTGCACTGGTCTAAACAATCGCCTCACTGCCAAGAAAAATGGATGACATGCGACGTTTTGAAGATGTCGATGTACTCTCTAAACATATTGGTTGAAGCGAGCTCTCCCCATCGGTCCTCTCCTATGGCAGAAAATGAATTGTCTCCTATTGTAACAAGGTATTGAAAAGGATCCTCAAAAATTATGTGTGATAATGCAGAGAGCAACAAGCATAACAATGTGTAAACATCAAAAGGCAACAAAGTTTTACATTATTTGGAAAACCCTGTTTGCATCGAACTCATTTGGCTGAGCTCCAAAGGCCGTAAATGTAACAAGCGTTCACTCTTCGGGAAAGCAGCCTCAAGGAGTACAACAATAGCAAAGTGTGCGACACGGTCCGGAAATTGCGATAAGTGTTGGTGGATAAACAAAAGTTCCCGAACCAGTCAAATCAGCAAAGACAAGATAAAGATTGCAGGAAGAGAGTCTAAAAGAGCCGAGTGGAACCTGAGATGTCCAGACACTGAAAGCGGGAAGTCGTTCAGAAGGCTTAGCGGTGACGGAGTGAAATAAATGCTCAGAACTCCTTCCGAAAGGCGGTGGAGGCGGCATTTGGATCGATGACGACGACTATCGTAATGTAAAAAAAAACATCAAATGGACGACCTTACAAATGAAAAAAGAAAGAAACTCCCTCTGTCTGCACTCTGCAGACAGATCTCGTGGGTCCCATCTTTTTATGATAGATGAGCAAAAAATGCCATTACTCCGGCATTAAATGTCGCTCAAAGCCGGCTGTAGAGTGCTTTTTGTTTCTGCGATCCTCGTCTGCAGCACTCCATCGAATCGTTCAAAGAACGACAAAAAGGACACGCTGATATTTCTAGCAATGGTCACCACTTCCCTGCGAGACGTCTGGGCGCCTGATTCAGCGTAGCATGACATCTTAGCAAGCAGGAAAACACATTGAAGAGGTATATAGGAGCGTGCATGGCGGCGTGGCGTGATGTTAGGACGTGAACTTCCACGTTACTATTTTGTACGGGGACTGCTAATATATTATTAGTTCGCTTTTTGCCATTTCGTGATCCATCGTATTCAGAGGTTCAAGGAGACAGGCTAGTCGGTACAGCATTTAGCATCTAGCGTGTTTAGCATTTAGCGTGTTTCAAGAGCTTGCAAGAGGATGGTACGTAATTATTTCATTCTTTATTCTTAATAATTACGGCGTTGTTTACTTATTTATCGCTAAAGTGTTTGTAAAAGCTTGGACTGGCAACTTACAAATTGACTGTAGGAAATAGAGAACGTCGTCGCCACCTGGGTAGCTTGCAGTCAAACGTGTAATGGCGAAGCTCAAAAAACTATTTGCATTGTACCTTTGTTATGGCACTGTACCACGTCTCGTGGTAATTGTTTCATTTTCTGCGTCCTTTATTACGCCGCGCTTTGGCGTAGCTTGCAGTTTCGCGTATGGTTTGGTTGCATTACAAGTGCGCCCACCGGCTTCTTTCTATGAATTCTGGTGAATTAAGGTATTTGGTTGACTTGATCGGGTGAAAAGAAAGAAAAAAGCGGCCCGTCGCATATGAAGAACAAGCGCAGCTGCATATAAGCTCATCAATGTTGAGTTTTGATATGGCTGGTCGTTCTGGATATTGTGGGCACTATAATATTTCAAAAACCAGTGAGAAACAGTATATACTTCCAGACCCACTGTCATTCGCATTTGTACGTATCTTTCCAACGGCTTTCGGGAGTTATTCTGAGTATGGGAACGCAAAAAATTGTCTTCTACTCACTGTACCACGAATCTACAAAGGAACCTCAGACAAATTTTTCTGAAAGAAGCCTTCTCAGGTGAATGAAAAATTCGTACCAGTCAGCGTATTAAAACCAGGACGAACGCCTTTCCTGGTCGATCGCTCTATCAAACGAGCTAGACAGCCGACTAGCAGATTGCAGAGCGAGGCCAAATTGATCGAGCACTAGATGCGCAGGCTAACCCCGAGCGTTGCAAGAACTAGCACTACATTTGCACTAGACTCAGATTCAGTGAGAGGTTTAGCCATTTGCTGCCATGGTCAGTACTTGCATACAGCGTTGTCCGTCTTACCTGTCCTAAACTAATTGGGTATTTTGCTGTGACAACTGGCAGACAATGTTTCAAAGCGAAGCTTTGTTTGCGAACCCTCCCAGACTTTCATGACCGTGCCTGCTGGATGATGCAGCTGTCTTGTCGGATAGCTCACATTTAGAGAAAAAAAATTGAGTTACCTTCCCGATGGTGGGATCCGTTCTATGCATCTCGACAGAGCAGCCCGATGCCCTAAACATTCGGCAACAATCGCACATACATTTCCATCGTGTCAACGCCAACGAGTTCTTTGAGATGATCGCTGTATAGATCGCACTGCGCAGCATACGTGCGCGCGTCGCGTTTCCTTAGCGTCAAGGACACCGGAATGAAGTGCGTCAATTTATAACATTCGATGAACGGCTTCACGACTTTGCGTTGATTACGAAGTTTGCGTTGGATCTCCATAATTTACCCTTTTTTTCTTATACGATTTCACTCGCAGTGCTGTTCAGTCAGAATGAAGCAACATTTTTTTTTTTCACAGCAGACGCTGACTCTGGTGCTCCTATTTCAATACTTGCTGTGTTAAAAATTCCATTCAATTCTTTTTTCGGATTTTCGCTCGGTAATTGTAAAACTTTTGCACAACCTCAAATGAAATTGCATAGCCAACCATAAATGGTCAATGTTTTCGTACCAACTGCATGCCTGTTTAACAGATGTAATTAGAAACAGCCAATAAATGCTTAGCGGAATGCTGACTTCAACTTTTCAGTTCTGTGATTTGAAGGTGTTCACCAACACTGTATTCGATATGCTGCACAAATAATTGGATTTTTGAATGGCAACCCAAATAAAAATATACAAGAATAATTACTTCCTTCGTAATTGTTGCACACCCACTAGCGACCCTCGCACTTCGTGCGTATAGAGCAATGTTAGAAAAACCTTATTTTTTCTTTTGTCGCTTACTAATGTACTGTGTACGACATGTACGCCATAGGGAAAAGCGCCTTTTATGCTTAGTAAATTAGGCTATTTCATTATTATGCCCAAGACGATCTCCTTGAAGTATGACTTATTGACCGTAGGTGAGGACATCGGTTGTCCAGCGTAGGTTGTTAAGAAATTGGCGTATAAACTGATCAGGTCATTAGTGTTTAGTGGAGGGCACATACAGATTGTGTGATCTCATTCATATCGTACAAGTATACCGACTTGTGCCACAAGCACCAAGCGGCCTCCGGCTTTCTTCGTTAGCAGCTCCAGCTATGACAAAGTGTACAGGATTCATGCCTTCAGTGCCCACTTTCAGTTACAAAATTAGAAATGTGGACATCGATTTGCCAAGAGGAAAAATGTTGTGACCAAGTTAAAGCAGAGTTGATAACTGAGAGCCCAATCAATACCGAGCAACCGCCATCCTATTTCAAGCAGCTGCGCACAGGAACGGTGACTTCCGTTCCCACACGCCAAAGCATCATCCATCATTCGGACGGCAAACTGCCCCGGGGACTGTGATTCCCCGGATATGTGCGCCAGTGCCTAATGCACAGCAGACAGGTTAGAGCGTCCACCACCGCCCACCTAATTATCTAGTGACTACCTTTTTTCTCGATAGAACTTTGTCACGAAAGTGCGGACTTGTTAATCTGCGTCCCACACTACTACGTACTCGCACTAAGGACGTATGTTTCATACTTTGATGGAGCGCTGAATGGCTCCATCATGGTTTTTGCTCACTTCTTTTTCTGGATGGCTCTGCCGTTTACTGCGCACAGGTCCCCGAGTTTGAAAGTAAATGCTGTATCTATAGCAGCGGCGTTTGTACTTAGTGACACCCATAGGTTCTTATGTTTTGGAGACTTCAGCACGACTTCTAATAATGCAACCACTGTCTTGCTACCACTATTTAGGCGCACTTTTTACACATTTCAGAGGAATATTTTTTGGCACCTTGGATATAACATCTCGTGCACATCGCCTTTTGTAGAACGGAGAATTCCGTACTTGATTAAAATATGATTCTCGCTAATGCACTTTTTCTATATTAATCATAGGAATAGAATGCTATCCAATGAACAACTACTATATAGAATACTGGACGCCGTGAAAAATAAAAGAACCTCTTACCCAAAGTGGGCTTTTTTTTCAGGTGCACGATCAAATTGCTCGTGGTTTAGTTGACATAACCATTGCAAGGTGGCGAAAACGATAAAGCGTTGTCTATGATCTGGCATTTTGCTCGAGAAGAAAGAGAAACCATCAGTCTACATGCTCCTTTCTAGGAGAATGTCACGGTTGCCTAAACATAGAATGCAACCACCGTACTTTAATGTTTGACGAGCAGGCAACACTGCATTTTGAACCTCCCAAGCAGCACGGATCTTACGCTGACGTTATTTCATTGGACACGTGTGTTCTAGTACTGATCATGACAGGTGGAACGTGATTACGATTGTAACCGTGGCAGGAGTCGAAGAGTTATCGCGATCTTAACCGATCTTCACGTCGCATGTACTGTCGCCATCGTCACAGAAATGACGAAAGCGAAATTATGTCGACGTTGCCCACTGCCACGGTGCTACTCGTATGACCATGAGTGAGGAAGGCCGCATTGGCGGCGAACTGAGATTGCGGTCATTTTGCAGGTCCCTCATCGACTGGGCGTGCCAAAAATATGCTTTACTGCATTACCTGAAAACGACAAAACGAAACGTAGCTCGCATCAGCTCGATGCTCCGTCCAAATTATGACTGATGCGAATATCATGCGTCGCCTCTCGTGCTCGTCCACGCATAAAGTGTACACGCGCAGCTGCTCATAAATATTCACAACCGATGCTTGCGAAGCTCTACGTCGCAATAATTCGCAATTCAGGAACGGAAGCTTTGCAAAGTATAGCTCTTTCACTACTTTTTACACTCATGCTGTGATTATACTTTCGTATTTAAAGACCACCTATTTTTACACGATTGCGAATGATGGTAACTGAGAGGCACAAGAAGCTGCCTGCCGAATTGATGTCACTTAGCTTTTTTAAAAGAACAGTAATTAAAATTCTTCAGAATGCCATCTATTGTTATATAGCATTATTCGGTGAACGGTCGCAGACATTTTCTTTATGCAACGATCTCTGCTTACTGCCCCAGACAGGTACTTTGCTTCACTCACTAAAATTCGCTCCCAAGTGTGCCTCAACATGCCAGAAATTAGGAAAAGACTTTGATGCTAAGTAGGTCCTTGTGTTCATTGTGCACGAGAAATGCATCGATTGTGTTCATGTTAACCTACCGAACCGCACTGTACGTCTTCGATCTAGCCACAGTTTACCCACCAAGACCCATTCCTGCCAGTTTTATGACGTCCAATCCGCGACATCAACGGCTAGGTAACATTCAGCTTTTTGTCCTGAACTTCGTTTCATCAGCTAACAGCAACCTTGAAAATGCTATGTTTGTGTTCCCTAAATAGCGGGATGTACGGAATTCCGCTTTGCTGCGGTAGGGCTTACATCAGCCTCACAGGCCGGTGCCCTGACGACAAAGTTGAAGGACTCGAACTTTAGATAAAAAAAAGGCTTTAGCACATTTGCCTGTGCATTGTGATTCCTGTATGTGGGAGTCGATGTTTTCTGGTGTTTGCCTTCCCGGTAAGAGTACAGATGCCTTGGTGTGTGAGATAATGGAATCATACTATATTAAAATGAAAACAGACAAGTGTATCAATGACATACCTGTTGTTCTGCGTGGCGGAGAATGCGAGTTTGTATTAGATTAGAATGTTTCTGAGAATCTTTTTATCTGGTGTCATTTGATGAGCGTTTGAAGCGGTGTGGTTTGCACATGTGCGGAACGGCTCATAATACGCTGCTCTTCTTTTAATAAAGTTAGCAGCGAGTGATGTCACTTTCTTTCTCGTCTTCCTTCCGTGGTTATTGCGCGTCTCTTTCACACCAGCTATCATGTTCGAGCTTACTTTTTTTAATTAAAATAAACAATGTGGCTTTACGTGAAAAAATCACTTTCTGATTAGGAGGCATGCCGTAGTGGAGGACTCTGGAAATTTGTACTACATGGGGTTCTTTAAAGGGCCGATAACCAGGTCTGGCCATGTCGAGCTTACAAGCGCAGAAATTGCGCGATAACAATCGCGTCTGCAAATTATTACACGTAACAACTTCCAGAGTATAACCAAAATTTGTTATGGGGCCTGGTGAGGGGCCCTTTATGGTGCACCTAAATCTAAGTACACGGGTGTTTTCGAATTTCGTCTCCATCGAAACGCGGCCGCCGTGGCCAGGTGCCGATCGGCTTAACCGCACCTTTATGGTAGACGCGTAGTCCTCGAACTTCATCTCTTTGTTGCTATAAAAGATTTTCTCTACTAGGCCAATAAATCGAAACTTGACAAATTCCTGGCTTACTTAAACATTGCAAGTGTTTAATTTTATTCATTTTTTTATTTTTATTGTTTGCCGGTGGCCTGCGCGTTATCTAATTTTTTTTCTTCAATGAACGTTCGCTAAGTGTCCCGAGTGGTCGCTGTGATGAGACAGTCGTGTGTTTCGCGTGTAGCTTTAGCGGAAGTCGAAATGAAGAACATACACTTGATTTCGGTAAATTATGGAGGGCTTGGTAAAGACAACGTCTAGAAAAATACGCTAGGTTACAGCTATTGTCCTTTTCTTGATTTTGGAATGGTTGCACTCGAAACAGCGCTATTTGCTACAATTTTACTTGCCCTGATGTGGAAATTTGTTCTGATAGAGGTTTCTATCATTACAACGGGGGTCGTAGATTAACAACTACCAAAGCTTAGTGCCGAAGTTGTGAACCAATTTTACTGATTAAATATTTTTATATATAAGCATTTCTTCAAGACAGTGCACATTAAAGAGATTTGCGCGGCAGTAAACAAGCGCAAAAATCGGATTTTGCTAGCATCTCGGTCCGTTGCTTTGTGTCACGACACATGCATGACTTGCCGTATTTTGCCCAGCCCAGTGTAAAATCCAGCCTAGTTGATCATTTTCAACTACCTGCAGTAATCGCGCTCGCGACCTTCAGGTAAGGGATTCGAGATATCGGAAAAGTCTTTACTTGGCTACGGATGTGCAACAATGCACCTTCAGACAAAAAAAAAGCACAGGCGCTTACTTCAGGTATTTTTAATCTACTGGAGGTGAAAATACGAGGTTGATCTCTTAGTTCGTCCTGACATTCATTTCAACCTGCGTTAATCCACTAACGTAATTAGTGCATGCCATGATAGTCAGGGCACAAAGCAATTTTTTGAATGCGCCTTCACTTAGATAATTTGTGCAACCTTCAACAAAACACAGCCTATAGAAAATTATTAGTGTGACCTGTTAGTGATAAGAATGGAGGAAACAAAAACGAACCCTTTCTTTAGCCGTCGTGTTTTCTGGAAGCTTTGTTGTTCGCTCTAACGTCGCACCTTTCCCCAGTACCTCATTTATTACAATTCATTTCTCAATTATAATTAACCTCCCTGCCTTTCCTGTCTTTTATTGGTCTCTCTCTCGCTCTCGCTTCCCTGTACAGCTTCGTGCCACTGGGTTTCACATTCTTGCATTCGAATCACTAAAAACTGCATGAGCCAATGCCTAGGTAGAGATTGGAACGAAAGAGAAGAGGTAGTTGAAAGAAGGTTAAGCGGGCAATTAACAGAGATCATTCATGGTGGCTCGGTCGCAGCGTGCTTTCTGGTTCATTTTTCTACTATGTGTCTCATTCACAGTACAGGAGTCTCGGTCTATACGCTATGCTTTATCTTATTTTATCTTCAGTCACCTCCTCTGGAGAACGTGCATAGCTGTCTGCACTGTGTGACGCTTCATATTTTACGCAGACCCTCCAGTTTACTTTAGGGCTCAAGTTCCGACCAGTGCCTTCCTTGCCTCTAAGAGGGAAACTGTCGGGCAGATTTCTTACTGGTGCAGGTCCATGAGCTCGTCCATGGTTTCTAAGACTCCATCCAAGGAGCTCAGTGGAGAGCAAGGAGGCCAAGAATAACAATGAAAGGTGGAATGCGCCACAATATGTAATCGAGATACCGGAAAAATAGGGAAATAAAGACCTGAGTCTGTCAGCCTTGAAGGCAGTTCCTTTAGTGTGCTGTTTAGGCTTTCAATGCACTTTTCAGACTGTGGTTGTGCTATTCTTCCCTGAGTTTGCACTGGACTTTCAGATAAGGGGCGTTGCTGAGAAATTGAGATTTCTAGACAGACAGGTTGGTTTTTACCTTAACCAACACTCACGCTGAGCAAGAGGAATGAAGGAGCCGATCGTTAAAGTAGGACAGAAGTAATTTGCCAGAGGGCACGTGCCCAAGGAACAAAAGCAAATACAGCCGGCTGGTATCGTATGTATTCACTGTGCAAAATAATTTTTAAATTTCATGATGTTTTTATTAGTAAAATAACTGTTGAGGAACGCGAAGTTTCAAACTTGTTTATTATAGATTTTGTCGCACAAATATGAAAAAAAAATGTTTGAACCCATAGCTAAAGGCTAGCATTGAGGGTCGCATGTAACGAATGCACGTAAAGAAAAGATGTAATAATATTATCCCATATGCCTTTGACCTTGTTGTAACCAGGCGCCTTAGGTTGGTATGGTTATGTAGAGGAAACAAACCCCTACTCAAACATATCGCCACGCATCACACAGTCGGTGCCATATATAGGATTTCACTCGGCGTTCGCAGAGACCCAGCTTGACAATGTTCGGAGATCCAAGCAGAAGGGGTAAAGTTTGAGAGAGCTCAATCAGTCATAGTTAGTGTAACGTATCAAACTGAAACCTATTCTCATCAGAAGTTTTAAGGCTTACATTTTGCAAGTTGTTCCAGAAATTGGACGCTTGCTAGAGTATGGTGAACTAACGGTCGACACGCAGGGTCCAGAAATGGCGTGAAAGGACTCGGGCAGCAAAAGAAAGAGGAGCCAATCCTCGTCCGCTCCATTGGACCACAGTAGAACGCACCTGTCTCTATAAAAAGCGCAAGCGTGGTAGACACTTATAAGCGGCAACCACGCTACATTATCTGCAACATAAGTTAGGCATGTAAGCTTTCCGACGCGTGAATAAATGTAAGTCGCATATTCGGTTACGCTATTTCTTTACCGTAGTATAGATACACCGTCTGTACAGTGGATAGATGCAGTCCTCATAGTTTGGGACCTCCCGCTAATGGCGTAATTTCATGACCTTGTGAACAAAGGTTAAACGTGTCCGCGGAGATATATTCGAAAGTATGCACATGAATACATGCATAAAATAACATTTATTTACGTAGAATGTGGAACTAAATTGAAAGTGTACGAGGTTTTAATGAATATCTATATCTCTGAAGTCAGTTTACACCTTTTGTGACTGCTAGTGCACTGTAATGATGCTGTTTGGCTATATGCCTACCTGTCCTGATGTCACCCCTATTACCCACTCGCTAATGATTCTGGAGAGCTTATTAACTTAAACATAACGACCTGCCAACTTACTATCATGCATGCGGGTTGCTTCAGCATTTGAAATCGCAACTTTGTGCCAAATGCAACATCTTAAAGTAGTCCGGACAATTCCTCGCACCTTATCTTGTTTGCAGCTACAACTTCGTGTTTATATTTTGTGTATTAGAGATTGATTGGACATAGCTTTGATGTTCAAAGACTGTTACAGAAAATCAGTTCATGCTGCTGCTATAAAGCACCCCAGTGTTAAAATTTTCGCACAACTTAAAGCTTCAGACATTCAACAATCGCAACTTGTACATGCGGATCCCCGCCAAAAGTTCTATCCATATAAACTAGGAAGAGTATGAATAACGTGACTGTGAGTTGGAAGTATGCATAATGCATGAAAAATACTGAAAGAAAAACATGACAGAATAAATTTTAGGTAAGACTGCAAAGCTGCTATGTTAGGGGTTGTATACGTTGTTTGAGAATGGTGGGGATTCTGTAACAGTAAAGATAATACAAAATAATGACGTGCATCTAGTTTCAAGTTAAAATTTCTGCAATCGCAGAGTTCGGTAGCTCTTAGTTAGCCTATATTGGACAGGTATATTTGACACTGCCTAAATTTCAACATTGGCAGTATTGGAGATGGCTCACAAGCCAATTTAGTGATGTTTCAATTCCGGATGAAGGGAAGGGTGAGTGTTTCGCAAGCAGTGTCATAAAAATCTACAGTGTTTCAAGGCGCAGTACGGAAACGGCTCGTGTACTACTGTGCAAATTGAAGCTGAAGTCGCGCCCATGGTAACGAGAAACTTGAAATAAAAGGGCTCTAGCGTGGAATAAATTTTCAACTTCCCTGTTGGAAAAAGCTTCTGGCCGTCATGTGTAATATATGTCTGAGGGAACGCACTGGTACTCTCGGCCTTCACGCACACCTCCGACGCACTGTTAGTGATATAAGCGAACCTTTGTATGCTGTTTGCTTTCATTGATCGCAATTAGCGTATTGGGTTGCTAAGAAGGAGGTCGCGGGATTGAATTCCGGCAACGGCGGCCGCGTTTCGATGGGCCCAAATGCGAAAACTCCCGTGTACTTCGATTTAGGTACACATCAAAGAGCCCCAGGTGGTCGAAATTTCCGTAGTCCCCCACTACGGCGTGCCTCATAATCACGAAGTAGTTTTGGCACGTAAAACCCCAGAATTTTAAGATAATAAGCGGTGATATTGGCGGCGAATGTGTAATTTCTTCAGTGTTTAGTTAAATACGAGAGTGGTGAGTTGATGTTACACCTTACCTTGCGTGCACTGATGTTACACCTCACCTTGCGTGCACCACTGCTGTGTGTCTGCCTAGTCCACAGAACACACAGGGAGACGTGTTTGCTTGACGCGTTATTGTGCATCGTTGTTCACAATGGCTGAGAAGGTTGAGCCTTATCATTGCCTAACATGGCACATCGCATCGTTGCGGAAGTGTTAAATTTGAATCGAAAAATGGGGCTGTACGCAATTCAATTAAAATAATTGTATTTGTATTTGTATACATACATTTCCGGTCTCCACCACGTTTCGCTGCGTAGCCAAGATGCTCCTGTTCAGCGCGAAGCATCTTCCGGGCCTAGGTGTCCTCGGTGCTAAGTGCACGCTTTGGAGCCATTTTGCTGGCAGCTGTTTACGCGCTCCTTCTGCATACGTGGCCAGCACGTGGTAGAGACGCGAACTCCAGGCGCTCCCTTCAGGCTATGCACGATAGTAAGTTTTGCGCTATCACAGCCCAGCACAGGAGCTCCACAGCCCAGCAATTGCATTTTCGTCGCATAGGAAGGCAAGCACAGTACGTGCCATCCCCACAGACTACGCATCTCGGCCCGCGGCGGCGAGCGCCATCTGGTAGTGTTCCAAGAAACCCAGAAGAGCGCGCGAGCATGACCTGCACGACCAGATGGTGAGCGCCATCTGCTGCTGTTGCAAGAAGCCCAGCGATACGCGTGGCAAGACCGTAACAGCAGCCCTGAAAGCCGGGAGAAGAGGAAAAGAAAGCGCTTTAAATAAAGAGCCGGCTCCTCCTTCTGCCATCGGTCCGAGTGGTTCTCAGGCCTTTTGCTCGCTGACTCGCACGTTGTTGTAGTCGACCTAACCTCGGCCCCTAAACGAGTTTTAACAAAGCGCATGTACTATGCGTGCGCTACCACCCAATGAAAGCCTGGGAAAGAAGGGATCATTACAGTTTTGCGCTAAATTAAACGTGCGAATCACCATGGATAATACCATAAAAGTTATTGGTAGCCCATAGCGCCCATCGTATAAAGGTTGTATTTGCTTGGAGGTGCAATAATTAAATTAAAAGGTTCCCTGTCATACTACAAGCATTTAAATCTGCTGTGTTGAATGGGCATGTTCTTTAACTTTATTTCAATTTTATTTCAGTTAAATCAGCAATGAGCAATGCAAGGAACATGGACAAAAAAAGAAAATTGTCAATCGACGGCGTGGCCGGATCCCGGTACACTTACAGACAGTCATTTACAGTCTGCGTACGTTGTAGCTATCAGTAGTAAAGCATTACACAAAGCGAGAAAATCTCGATATTAATGAAGATGCAAAAATCACCCCTTTTGAAATTAAAAAAAAATTGAACAGGTAAAGCTCATACGCACTGAGGTACAAAATACAGAAAACAGTACTACATTTCACAGTTTCACTACAACTCAGCCGAGGTGCACAGTAACGTAATAATGAGCTAAAAAAAACTGCATAGAAAAAAGAACTTGAGATTACTGGGCCTTTATTGAAAAGTCTGCCTAGTTGATTGTCTCTGTGGTTATAGGCACTCTTTGTCCCGCAGATAGGTAGTAGACACGCTATCGTACTCGGGAAACTGTGGAATTTTTTCTGTAGCACTCCTTAAGATAAAACAGGAATGACGCGGTACTATACTTTAAATTCCATTTGTAACAGCGAAATAATCTCTACATATAAACCTGCCGAATAGATAATGTCCTGTTTGTAAGAAATAGATAATGTGACGGTGAGTTCCAGGAAACATAGGCAGTTTGATGGAGAGCTTTTTTCTGTAATCAGCGAACCATTATAAGTGCGACGTCGTAACCCGCACTTACGAGGAGTGATTTCCTTTGGCAGAAAAAAGCTATTTGTGCACTTTTTCTTCTTATCTTCCCTAAACGAGGCCCGCTTCATTGACCAGCTAGTGCAGCGACTCCGGCAGCTTCATTTGTCAGTGTTGAAATGGTCAGTACGGGCCAGAAGCACTGCTGCAAGTGGTTGCCTTGGTTACCAAACATGGTGATATATGGTCATAAAATAAACAGCGTCGATCTGTCAGAACTCCTGATAACTATACTAAACTTGCACCATGAAGGATGAACTTAGTGGCCGCCACGTGTATGCGCTATAGCAAGCGCTCGTAGTGTAACACGCATTGCATGCAGCGCCAACCTTTCCAACCAGGAAGCGAGGCTACATGCAGAAAGGAGGTTGTTGATGCCAAAATAAGACGCCTTATTAGTCATTTTCTGATGACGGCGTACTTTATTAAAGTAGGCGCATCGATTTGCAGATGGAAGTACAGAAGTGTACAGCTCACGTGCTGAAAACCATAAGAAAAGCGGCAACAACGACGAACCTTCTACCTTATGTAGAAACGAGAGAGAGGGAGACACATAGAGGAGAAAAAAAAAGATTGTCGACTACAGAAAGAAAGGACAAGTAAGCTAGATAAGCGACAGAGTGCAGAAAGCGGATATTTTTGAACACAATTTTCAATTTCACAAGTAAAACCCGCCTTCCCCTCTCCCTCTTGCCGCACTCGTGGTGGTGTTCGCCGCTTCCGCCGAAGACGCTACTCTTATTTAGTTTAAGGATGTCGCTTACTTTACCGAACATGTTGTTCTTGTGAACTATCTTGAGAGCTATACTTTGTGCTCTGTTGTTGTTTTTGTGGATGTTGGACAGAAACCAGTAGCATGAGCGCTTTAGTCTGTTTTTGCTTTGTGCTTTTACCTGTTGAATATAATAAACGAACAACAAAATAAGAAGAAAAAAAATTACCGACGATTACGTTACTTCCTAATGCGAAATTTGAGCGCAGCAAATAAGCTGTTTAACCTTTTCGATAGATTGAGTCAAAGAAATCGAGCAACACATGTATGCGCTATCACAGAAATTTTTTTTTATATTTCCCGTACTCCTGGATCATCTCGACGGCGGCGACGGTAAGCTTCTACTTCGGCGGCACGCACCTCTGGATTCTGACGGCGACGGCGCTGGGCCTCTGCTCTGGCAGCTCGTTTAGCAGCAGCAGCAGCAGCAGCAGACGGAGGACTTCCATCGGTCGTCTCGCTCATGGCTCAGAAAGAACTGGCAGATAATTTCGCAGTGGCGAACGGCAGCGGCAATTTCGGCTCGGGCGGTGCACATATACAGATCCGCCGCCACCGATCTGGCTCTCTGATTGCCACCGCACAGGGCGAACAGAAGCGGCAATTTCGGCTCGGGCGGTGCACATATACAGATCCGCCGCCACCGATCTGGCTCTCTGATTGCCACCGCACAGGGGTTGCATTGGAGGAGGAGCGAAGAAAGGAATTAAGTTCGAGCCGGCGCTTTGACAACCGGAGACTCGCAGGAAGAGGGGGGAGGGGGGCGGCGTGTACACCCAGCGGCAAACGATGGGGGCAGAAGCGCGCGCAGCAAGCGGACAACACGATAAAGGGAGGAGGGAAGAGATAGCAGCGACTGACTGATGCCGCTGACGCCGATAGTGAGTCAACCCCAGCTGCGGAGTTGGTTTCAGGGACAACGCCGCCGATGCCGACACAAACAATATGATACCCTCGCTTCCGCAGCGCTAAGAACCAGGTCTAGCCGTGGGAAGGTGGTCACGTATTCGTCGACGTGCCGGGGCCTACGTGAAATAACCGGCGCGCCGGCAACTGAAGAGCACCCTATCCGCCACACAAGAACAGGGGGGGGGGACCCTTTCCTCCTCTTTCTGCATGGCGGCGACGGTGCTCTATGCAGTCACGTTATCTTGACTCTCTAGCGGCGTCAGCGGCATCCAGCGGTATCAGTCGGTCGCTGCTAGCGCTGGGGGGATGAAAGGGGGGCGGAGCTGGTTACGAGGCCGACGACAACGCCGACGACGACGCGAAACCCAGGAACGGACGCCAAAGAGCTGCGCTCTAAAATGACTAGGGGCATATAGTGGAGTGGAGGCTCTCTAGCTTCTGCTATTTTGCACGTAGTTCACGAGTACAAAATAGAGGCCTTGTTTGGATGCAATACGCGTATTAGCTTCCGAGCACTTTCTCCATGCCCCCACGGGTCTTTAAAATATATATTAAGCATGAGCAAATGGCGGATGCATGGCAACTTAGCGCCCAGAAGTTGCATTAATTTTCTTTGTACCTCTTCTCGGTCTCCCTTTTTCATCGCGGTTCACTTCTTCGGCCTTGCAGCAACGTCTGTTTCAAGATTTTTAGCAACCTCTCATCAGCGTGCAGGCAACATGCATGTGATTCCAGATTATTTGAGCACAAAAGGCAGGAGTAATTGCGCAGGATAGCCCCGAATCCGGGCTATAGTTGAAGCAAAACTGTTTTTCGTAGTAAAAAGAACTCATCCCTTGAAATTTTCTTCTATGCACTGTTGAGGACACCAGCAGACATTTAATGGGCCTTAGCGCTGAGGGTGACGGGCTTTTCTTCAGCACATCCCGGTGCCTAAAACGCAAAGCTGTTGCACTCTGGTTTTATTCCAGTCTCCCTACGTCACATTCACGTAACCGTCAAAGCAAGCACGGCCGGTGACCTGCCACGTTGCTTGAACAGCTAAATAAAACTCTCTCATTTCTTATAGGATGTCACATTTCTTTTGCTTTTCAAAGCAAGTAGCATTGCCTACCCTCCCAGGTTTTTCTTGTCTAATTGACTGACGAGAGGTGAGGAGTGCGCAGAAGAGGAAAGTGTTTCCATGGGGCCTAGATAAAGCCATGAAAGTACATAACCGGGTGAAGAGCGACGACGGCGCTTCCCATCCGTCAGCTTTCCCTTGCTTAGCTTATACTTTCTCGTCGACGATCGCAATGCCATGCAACGCTGCGCTAAATATTCCGCCAAAGCCTATTTTCAGCACATAACAGTTCTCGGAAATATGTAGAAACAGCTTCGCAAGGTTATGCTGCCGCATATTCTTTTTTTTTTATCATACGCAAGGAAATTCACTCTCGCGATCAGCTTCGGGTAGCCAGCGATAGAGCGATTGGTAGATAGCCATCTCCTATTCTTTTTTGAACGGAGCGAGTCTCCCAGTATTCCAAAAATTTGCCATTTCTTTCGGCTGAATAGGACACTTTGACGTGGTGAGTTTTCGCCCTTTTGTGACTTTGTGTGACAGAAAGTCATGGTTGCCGCGACAGAAAAAACTTGGACTGCTAGAGGAGAGCTAATGGCGCCAGAGGTGTGTAATTGTAATTTTTTTCAACTGATTGGCATAATCATGCATAACAGTACCTATGAAGGTCATCTTGAGATGGGGAATGTTCGCGGTTTTCATGACGTCATGTGCCAGACAGGTGAAATGGGCGTGGTCTGAAAAACTTTGAGATATTGCGGAAGGCTAATGACGGAAATAAAACAGCAACATATTGAAATGGCTTTGCGCTATGGTATCCTTCATTTCGCAGTTTTCAATGAAAATTCGTAAATGTCAGGATAACTTGTTCGACGTATGTAGTTTTGTGATTGCGTTCGCCCCTTTCTCTGCGTTTTTTTTATTAAGAGTCATCCGCCCATATAGGTTCGTATGTGCGGTCTGCCGATTGCCAATGATGTTGAAAGAAAAAAATATAAAGAAGCTCCGCAGTCTGAGCACCTGTTCTGGCCGTTTCATATAGCAGCAATGAGCCTCCGATTAGCATCGAGTTTTGTGGTATCATAAAGAGGCTCTAGAACTAACACTTTTCAACGTTTACTTCACTGTCAGAGGAAGCAGGTAGGACGGCAACGCTTGCACTTAACTTTCATTATCCTTAAAAAAATTGTGATTTAGCTATAGCAATTTAAGATTGTCATGTACATGATAGTGGAGTGCGTAAAAACTTTGGTTGAAAGATGTATTTTGAAATAATTTAACGGCTTTACCCTAGGCTGACCTTTCTTGAAATACAATGTTTAGTGACTTTCGTTTCACTTTTGACTTTTGCCGCTGCTCGTTTCCCTTTTCTATATAGGTCTGATTCTCCGTCTTCGTGGATATCTGCTGCTAAACAGTAGTTTATGATTCCCCCATCCGCCCTCAGAGGCAGCATTTATATGCGAGCTGATTGCAAGATTGATCATTTATCGACGCTGATATTCATGCTAATAACGACACGCGAACGCTGTATCCTCGGCGCAAACCCCTTGTTACGTTTCAACACGTCATCAGTTCCAAATGTGATCAAATTATTAGGCATACACTAATCGACATGAATGCAGTCTAAAACAGGCGCGTATCGTTCATTTTACTTTCGCACACCGTCTCCAAGAGCGCTGGTGATTACCAATGTGTAGCGCTTGCAGTATAATGACAGCCATTTGCTGATATTGTGACTCCTCACATAGCTAACAATTAACCTGAACCTTTAAGCTCAGTATGTATACTGTGTACTTAAACAAGGGAGTCCCAGCACAATCAGGACGTGGAGGTGGGCTATAGTTTATAGCTCCAGCCCCCCTCCTCCGTAGAAACCGCGTATGCCAGCCGCAGTGCCAACATTTGCAGTGCGCTCTTTATTTAAAACTCATATTATTTATTTATTTTACATTAAATTATTTTAGATTTAGTTAGCGCTCTTTATTTAAGCACGTTCTCCGCAGATAAGAAAATACCGAAAGCACGTTGCAGCATGCCGGGCTGTGTAGTAGCTTTTGTAGTATTTGTCAGTATCCACGGTCCGTAAATGCACGCAGCAGGTAAACGATGTCAAGATTGTTTTAGGCAGGGAAGGTCGACTTTGTGATCAAGATGCGCGTCCAGCGAATAGCACGTGGCACAGTAACGTCGTTTCCGCTCTGCCATTCCTGTCAGTCTGAACAGCGTTTACAGTCCTGTTCACTTCAGAATAGCTTGACTTCACCCGTACTCGTTACCCGCTATCTATATGCCTGCTCCTCAGACAGTGGTGCCCTTCTTGCTTCCTTGTCGTCCCATTACTCTACTGACATTTACAAAATAGAAATGAAAGTGTAAGCATCGGCAAACGCGCAGAAACGTATTTATGTCAAAGCATGCAGTGCGTCGACGCCCTGTCCTACATGCTCCCTAGTTGTAAGGATAGCCCCTCATGGCAGGGGTGGGCTGTCGTCCTAGGAACGAAGATTGAGTGCCTCATTGGCAGCACTATGCAAGTAGGACAAGATTTACGGCAACAGAGACGTCGGATATTGCCAGCCTACTTTGTGGCTGATTACCGTGACTCGCCTAGAACGCAGTTGTGATGACACCTGTCCTTGACAAATAAAGCGTGTCGCTGGAAATCGCCTGGGGCATGCTGGCGGCTATTTTCCTCTTGACGTGTTTGGCGGTTGGTTGCTATGATAATACGTTCGTATATATGAGCGAGCAATTATCGCACACGAGTGTGCGTTGTTGTGGCAAATGGATGTAAATAATCTGAAACAATACTGTCCGTAACAGTGCCAGTGCTTATAAATTCGGAAGAAATATATTCTCGTGAATATCAGGAGAATACATGAATATGAATGGCACTATTGTATAAAAACCCAGCAGTAGCTACTGGAGATCTGGATACAGTTGAGTCTGTCACGCACCAATGACTGCTCAGGCTACCACCTTAAATAGAATAGAGCATTCGCATTCACTAACCTGGCGGAATTTCTTACGTCTGCTGAGAAATTGAGATTTCTGACTTTCGAATAAAAAGAAAATCTTCACAATTCAATCTTACCTCATGAAGGTTTTCTATCCATGATGGTCAGGCACTCTGGATATATGGCGAACATGCGCCCGGAGTGCGTCGATAGCTATATAGGTCAATATTGGGTGACGATGAGCGCTTGCATTGGCCAGAGCAGCGTCCAATTCCTCAAGTGAGAAGGACACATTCATTTCTGGGAAGCGTGATGCAGGAACCTCACCCAGAATTTCGCTATTGATGGTGACCACACTGCCCGCAATCTTCACACAGAAATCTTCGGCTATATCGACCTGTGAGCGGCCTTGATGGAGGGCTAGGGCTGGGAATGGGTGTCGTAGCTGTGGAGACGAGCCAAGACCGCGCACCGTCCTCCATATGATAGAGAGTGGCTTGCGGGAGTCAAGTAATTCGCAGAGCGTCTTCCACCGTTGTTCCTCCAGCCTGTCCATACGACGTTGGATTTTCTTCTGTATACGTCGAGCGACTCTAGGGTCATGAATTGACTTCGTGCGCCTGTTTCTCCTCTCGACCCTTCTGCGAATCGTTCGATGTCGCTCAATTTCCATGTCGAAATCCGTACGTTTTTCTTTTTGCGGATGTAAATGTGTACTTAGACGATTCCAGTACACTTGTAATAAAGTTCTCAATGGTGCCGGTAAATCCTTCTTTGCATGCCTCTTCCACCTTTGTCTTATATGTTGACCACTTTATATATACTTGTCGGGAAGTAGAAAAGGAGAAGCTTCCAAATCCAGTGATACTGATCCAGTGAAGTCGGTGGGAATATGGTCACTGCCATGAGTCTCGATGTCAGAGAACCATCGAACATTTTGACCAAGTTGCCGTGACACCAAAGTTAAATCTAAGCAACTGCTATAGTTCGAACCACGCAAGTACGTCGCACTGCCATCGTTCATAATGCTGAGTTCATGGTCGGAAGCAAATTCCACAACTTTCCGGCCCCTGGAATCTATTCTGGAGCTTCCCCAAGCCAAGTGTTGAGCATTAAAGTCTGCCGTGATAATCCAGGGTCCAGAAGTCGCTGTCAGGATGTCTGGCAGTCGGTCGCCGTCGAACCGACTATATGTGGAGATGTAGGCGCCGATAAGGGTGAAGGCCACTTTATTCTTTGTAATGCGGAGACACACATATTGGTTTCCATCATGAGGCTGCACCTAGTGGTGAATGTAAGTCAGTTCTGTACGGATGTAACCAATTACTTTGCTGGATTGCCCGCACGTCGATGCCATAAAAGCTTCGTATCCAGAGAGTCTTAGCGCTTTTGACACGTTTGGTTCACATATTACCACTAGAGGAAATCGGTTCGTAAAAACGTATTGGCGGAAACATGAAATCCATGATTTAAGTCCTTTGGCATTCCACTGGAAAATCGTCGCGCTACGCACTTCATCACGGATTGAAGGCAGTGGAAGAGCCATTGAGCTTACGCAAGATTTGCAAGCACTGGGCTCAGGGCATCCAACACTTGCACTGCGCTATGAGCTGTTGGCGTATTCGACTTGCCCACAAGCGTGCGAATCGCATTTATCAAAGACTTCCGCATTGTTACAATTGGGCGGTCATACTCTGTAAGCACATCTGGGTGAGGGGTGGAGCATTGTGGTGCCTCTCCTTGTTGGGGCTTTTCCACAGGGCTTATCCTTGGCAGTGGTTTCCATTCTTCATCCACGGCATTCTTTTCAGCTGCTCCGTTGTCTATACGTTATCTATACGTATACGTTATCTCCGTTATCTATACGCGCTTTGGACACACTCTGCACTGTGGTTGGCGCAGATCCAACAGCAAGAGGCTTTGCTGCACGCGTATTTTTTGTGCGCGGAGAGCAGAATTCCTTGATGAGCGTCTGCGACGAGAACGACGTCGCCTGACGTCAGCAGCTGTTGCACGATGAATCGACCGGTCCCTCACAATTTTCTTCAAGATGGAGAGTTCTCGCTTAACTCTAGGGCATTCCTTTGATGAAACATCGTTGGACCCTTGACAGTTCGGGCACTTATACGTTTTTGCCTGGCAGTTGCCTGCGCAGTGTTGTGCTGCACAGCGGGAACATATAGCAGACTTTCTACAGACGGCGCTCACGTGACCGAATTTCTGGCAGTTTCTGCAATGAAGCGGCTTGGGAACAAAGGACCGGACAGCATATCGTAAATGACCTACCTTCACATGCGATGGAAGGCATTCACCTTTAAAGACAATTTTTACGCATCTGGAAGTCCCGATACGGGCCACCTGCAGTATGTGGGTCCCATGATTGGCAGACTTTATCAAAAGCGGTAAATACTCGCCTGAGATGGCCGCATCAATGTCATATATGACGCCTGTAGTAGCCTCTTTTCCCATCGGGATGATGGTGCGGACGTTCATGCCACCGAGAACAGTGACAGCTCGCAGAGAATCTAACGCCGACGCATGGGCGACATCTACCGCGACAACATTCTTCCGAGGGTTGACTCGTATGTCCTCAATGCCATTTGGCAACAGCCGCTCGAGTTCAACCGATGCAAATTGCCTGTTGAGGAATCTCATGCATGTTGTCGGAGGGTAGCACAGGTAAGAAAAGGATGGTGTACTTCGGCGAACTCTGCGGAGTCCTCATAGTAGATGTGTCCACAGAGGCGCTAAGCATCCCCCGCTTTGCTTTCTGACTCAGGACAGTCACGTAGTCGCCGTCGGAGCTGTCGTTGCTCTCGGTCGAGTCTATCAGGGTAGCCTCGCTGTCGCTCGAGAGGCTGTTCCGCTTCCTTGAAGCTGCCGACGCAGGCGCCGCAACATCAGGTGGGAGTGCGGGTGGCTCCACTTCCATTCCCGTCGAGCAGGGAACAGTATTCCCCGGAAGAAAGCGAGAATTACCGCAAAATACTGGTGAAGGCGAACAATACTCAGCAATAGGATCACTTCGTCGTGTTCTCCCTCTTATAGGGCTGGATGTAGTAGGCTCTTTAAGGTGTAGTAAACTCTGTAAGAACATTGCTAGATGTAGTAATGTTCTGTACGCCATGCAAATTTAAATACATCCGTCACTTAACAAAAGTGGCAGAAGGATGACTGAGTCATATCCAGTCTTATAATAAGCGTAACCATTAGCCTTCAGCTGTCAACTGTAAAACGCATGCTACCTGGCGGAGATCAACGATTTCTTTCAAGTATATCCTGGCTAAGCAATTTCACATATTTATTTCTGATCGAACTGCCAGAAACGAGCGCCTACAGCTGGCATCGATCTCATTGATGTGGCCAGAGGCATCGCAACGGCCGTTCTGTGTCTCCAAACGGCACCCGAACACGCCATACAGAATCCATACAGCGGAGATGTGCCGACGTGGGCAAACGCGTGTTCTAGTCTGCAATCTTCTGTACGCGAAGGGCTCTCTTCCTTAGGCAAGGGCGAACACAATAACGCGCTGCTTCCGAGCAGACTGTGGAGCTCGTTGTCGCCCAAATCAACCAACTCTCATTTGTTGCAGAAGTGTCGCTCCCGAACGCACACATTCTCGGTCCAGCCTTCATTTCCCTGGGGACACTGATCTCGCCGGTAGTGGAAGCCAGGCAAGGGGGCTCTACATCACGACGCTGTACGGGAAAGCCGAACACCTCCATAATCTTCTGTCGACTCTATTGGGTTGCCGTGCAGCTCCTTACCGCGACGGCAGAAAATGCGAGTCAATCAAGCAAGGTGCTTACTATGTACGTTGGAAAATTGGCCACGCTGCGCACGTGATGACTTTGCGCGAAATCGCTCTCGAGAGCGCCTCTTACTCATTTAGAATCCGCAGGAATACAGATGTGCACGTGCGCATGCCATTTCTTTAGGTTCTGCTGGAAGAATTTTCTCTGAATTCAGTGTTTCACTTAGAATAAAATTTTACAAACACGAAGGTCATTTTGTGAAAAAAGCGCTTAGACAAAGAGCTAACATTTTATACGACACCCAATTATTGCAACATGCGAAAAAAATACGCTTGTCTCGAATTTTACTGCGCAAGAAAATGAGGCGAGCTAGCGACGTGCCTGCGTCGCGATGTAGCTCATAGTGCCAAATTATCGCCGGTCCAACTATGGGAAAGGGCGACGATACGTCATGCACAGTTTAGTGCCTAGCCAACAAAGGTGTTGTACACTTGGCTTAGTACAGGATCGTGCCTTTAAAAACATCTACAGAAACGCAAAAATAGCCTTTTTACTCAAATAATGGGTTTGCGCACATTAAGCAATTTGACAGCAGCCATTGCAACGGGAAAGCACGCCGACAGCCAAAAAAGTTGCGTTCGCGGCCCTGCATATACATAGTACAAAATATCCAGTGGTAATTTAGCGGTAAACTGGAGATAAATGTATCAGCGTTACGTCGCAACTCTCTCAGGCCCTGGATTCATGATTTAAACCGCGGTCACCATATCACAAGTGTTCACTTCACCTGATACACGTCGAGGCTCAAGGATCTCCAAATCACTGAAGGTGATCCGGAGCAGACGAGGTACAGTTGCACCATATATATATATATATATATATATATATATATATATATATATATATATATATATATATATGTGTGTGTGTGTGTGTGCGCGCTGTTCTAATGTTCTAAGCTCTCCCATTCCCATTCTCACTCTACCTCTACCACCTCTGCACAGGAAACGTCGATATATGAAGTTTAGAAGAGGAAGTCTCTCTTCCCGGTGACACAAAACATTTTTTTTTCATTAACGCGATTCAATACACCCGACATGTCGAAGATTTCCGAATGTAGTTTGGTATACTTGCATGAGAAAACAGGCATCGGCAACATTCATAACCAAGGCACTGCGACTTGAATTAAATAAAGTCTTGAAACCTGGCTTGACGAAACAAAAATCGCGGGGTCAACTATTTTCTTTTGCAACATATGTAAGAACGATTCCTAATTAAGGCGGATACAAGAGCAGGCAAATGAAATGGAACACTGAAGCTCAGCACGCATACATTTCTGCGCCATCGCGTCACCAGCACCGATCAATTACTGCAAGGTTTTACACTCTATAGTTTGAAAGCGGTGGCGCCTGTGCATGTATTTAGTAGGCATGAACAATCAATAGAATAGGGCACGACGATGATATTGTGTGCATCGCACAGAAGTTATCCTGTGGAAGATGGTGGTTGGTTGGCGTGCAATTCTCCGTCGTCATGCTCGTGAAACAAAAGCATCAATCTCTCGAAAGAAGCGCAGATGACAATGATGATGATGCGCTTCAAACATGGCACATATTCTCAATAGAAAATGCACCAAGATTCAGCGGCGAATGGAATATAACATCGCAAGCATTGACGGTGTCAGTTCCAAGAACGACGTTGGAACGACAGCGCCACCTGTAAGATCTTCTTACATACAAGCACTGTAAGAGTACAGGAAAAATAGATCTGTCTACTACCTCATAGGTAGCCCGGAATCATTTGTATTGTCGCTTAGTTGTAGAAGTTTTCTCCTCACAGCTGAATCATCTGCAGGCGGGACCTTCAAAATGACTCACCGAACCTGAAAAAGAACAAGCATTTACCACGTCATCTGTATCTTCTCAAAAACATTGAATTTAAAAAATGGTGTCAGAAAATTGTAATTTAGGTAAATCTAAATGTGCCATGGCCGACACGTAGGCCAGGTAAGCGTTTTTATGCTGTCCTAATGAACGATAGAAACAGCTTACATGAACATCTTGCACAACTTCTCGAACCTTCCCAGACTCATCACAAAACAACCTAAACATGATTACACACAAAAGAAACGAAAATAAACTTGGCTCACCAAGCCGCAATGAATTATTTTTAAATAATAACAAAAATATCACAAGAATTTGATCAAAGAGCTTTAAACATAAGGTTTTATAAGGCTATACAAATGAACTAAATCTGTGTAGCACATTTAGAAATATACACGGAATTTGATAACTCTGAAGTCTGCAAATGGATTGCAATCTCCACAACACGCACTGCTATACCACTCAGAAAATAATTTGCATGCATGAAAAAGAAGATAAAGTTGGCATTTAGTTATTTTAACATTTCTTACGGTAATGCCCGTGAGTTTGCAATTATTATTACACTATTCTTTTTAGATATAATAAATTGAGGTAAAACACATATTAAGGATCGCACCCCCCACTCCCAATAAACAACCATTTACCCGCTGGCTTCTTGTCCAATTCCTCATGCTAAGTGAGCACAGTTATGTTTTAAAATACCAAGCAATAAAAAAATAATGTTTTCTGTGTAGGACACTTCTGCTGTCGCAACACGTAAGTTTAGAGACGAGAAAATTTCGAAAGTGTGCTGTCGTCTTGTTTCTTACTTCAATAACAATGCACTTGTGTGTAACATGTTTGAGTGATGCGAAAGCCTTACATAGTCTTTTCCTGCACGCGATTTTATTACTAAGGAAATGCTGTCCAGTACGCCTAAAAGCTCGTTTATTGATTTGTGCGTTCGACGACGCTTACGGCTGAACACTGAATTTGCCAATTTCATCTCGTGCTTCATTCTAATAAACAATTGTTCTCTTTGACACTGCTTTTGTCAGATTGGAAGGTTCTATTGTTCGAAATGTCGCTTTAGCTTGAAGTCAAAGCCATTTTCACTTTTCTTCCACTCACTGTCTTCTTGTTCTGTTAAAGGCACGCCGTGTTAAACTTGTTTGGCAACGTACGTATGCAATATCATCAGAAGGTACAAGAAATGTAAGACCAGATGACTCTCTGGAGAAATTTCTGAATTTGGAGAGTTGTTACAAGCACTCCTCCAAATTATCAAATGTTCTAAACAGCCCACTCCCCCTACCCCTTAAGAAAAGGGGGGGATGAGCTTGTAGAAGAAAGAGGAAACTGGCGCCTGTGAATCTCTCTCAAAGGGGCCGTTTGAAATTTCTTGCTCCCTGCTTTACGAGGGTTCAAGAGATCCATTTTGAACTCGTTCGTAAGCCAGAGCACTGTGTGCAGCAGGACGCACAAAGCACGCACAAAAGAAGGAGTCGAGCAAACGCCACTCTTCGTGTGCTGAGTTTTTCGAAAGGGGCGTAGATAACGTTACTCGCTGATTCTCCGTCATCACTGATTTTTGAACCAGGAGACATCGTGGCATCCGGGTTTTCACGTAAGACAACGTTCGACATTCGAACTGGTTTGATCAGTTTCTCGGGATGGCAAGACTCTTCAGGTCCCTGCCCTGACCAGGTGTACAAAGGCCACAGAATAGCGAAGAAGTAAAAAAGGAAAGCAAGCTTTTGCGTTGCAAGAATGGCAAGTTGAAATAGAATCACTGACACGTCGCAGCTTGAACTGTCATGCGTATTTTGCGTTATCATGAAAGCAGTCGGTAGCCAGCCATTAGCCTGCGTCTAAAGCCCTAGCTTCGCAATGTAGGCCATATACGTTCGTATTCGGATCTAATTTAGTCCCGGGTGATCCAGGGTAACGTTGAGCTGATAGAGCAAGCAAAACATTCAGAACGCCCTAACAAAGCAGACGGAGGGTACACGTTCCAGAAATGAATTACATACCACTCTACGAGGAGTTTAAATAATCGTTTTAACACAGCCCACAAAGGGTTTTATTGGTATATGGAGTTATTTGCTATGCATATGCAGCCATCATCAGCATGACTGAATAAGAGCTGTGATATTGTTTCTGTGATGAGAGTGTGATCGGAGACGGCAGTACGCAGATGTAGCTTCACACATGGGAGTTTTATAAGAAATCCACTCTAAAGTGCGATCAGTAAATATTTTTTGCAGGAATCAGCTTTTCTGACGCCGAGTGCCCATGATGTACAGTGATATGAACTTTTTCTCTCGAGGAGGGGTGTTGGGGGAGGGATGTCTTAAAATATGGAGGTTTCTCTTACATGCACTTCAACTGGAGATTCAATAGCCTTCGAAGATTTTTTTTTCTTTCTTTATCTATATCGTAGTGGCTCGTCAACAGTTTTTCAACTATTTCTGTTTTTTAGACACGTTCTTGGGATGGTGAGCTTTGCTGCAGTCAAACTTCCCACTCTGTGGCGTGTTAATAAAGGAGAACGCCGACAAGAACAGCAACAAAAATAAGTGGCAAAAATGAAGAAGATACCATTGGGGCCGAAAGGGGCAAGCGACGTAGCCAGGATAATGCGAGGAAAAGGTTTTCATAGCGGCAGCAGATGCTCCTTCACCTTACAAGCCCGTGAGGCTGACAGGAAGACCAAGTTAGTTAGTGCACTGAGCACGAAGGTTTTGGGCATTGCGGCGAGGTGCTGAATTTATCAGAAGTTTCGCACTGAATATCGGGACAAATTTCACCAAGGCAAAGGCCATGCCATGCGAACGCCTCTGGAACACTCATAGAGGCGACTGCGATGGTTGCGTTCCAAGAGAAGGTGACCACAGCGTAGTGATGATGCCAGGAAATCTTGTGACGTAACTGTAGACCTTCACTACAGCCGTTTTCGTAAGCACCATAGCTTAACAGATAAAAGTACACGTATTGGAAGGCGCCAGGCCGGCTAAGCTGCTTATGTTGCAATGTCAAATGGGATACAGTGATTGCAAATTGATTGCAGAGTTTTATTGCGAATGCGTACGCGAAATGAAATAGTGAAAAATATATGCGCAAAGGCGACTGTCATATTTTTTCAGAGGACATTTTACTCACGCAGCCGTGTCATCGGTGCACGTAATATGCTGTAGCCGGAAAACATACGTTGAAATCTGGGGCGCTTTGTCCAGATTATTTTAAAAATGATTTTCGATTTTCTGCAAAAATAAAATCAACCTCAATTTTTATGTTGTCGTGGCAGCGAACTGTGCCATTTGGCATTGATTATAGCCGGAAAACTCGTTTCTGCAAACGGTATGGCAGTGACACTTGCTTTGGAAGGTTTATGCGACACCGAACTGGACTAGAACATTGAACGGTTCAGCAGGGTGAATAATCTGTCGTCTTCATGGCTGATTCGGCCTTTCTTTGTACTCACTTCCCTTGTGAATGGTAGGAAGTTACAACATATGTTGCCCCATGGCAAACACTTCCACTTTCCTTCGTCTAAAATTTTTTATCTCTCGTTGCCGTCTCGACGCAGTCTATCGCTTCAACTTTGCATCTTTTTCTTAAGCTGCAACAGGAATGGCAAACTACTTGCGACTGTACAAGCTGTCACAGGAAGGCGAAACACAAGAATTTGTCTTGCGCGTTGTCTATGTAAATTAAGTTGTCATACCAAAAACGTAGTGGCTGGGGCACAAGACATCTAGGTGGCGAAGTGTCTTCATTTGCGGAGTCGGTGTGTTATTTTGCCGTGGACAGACCAAACGAATTATCAACAATGAAAGAACAGGAAGTATCCGCACACAGTAAGTTTCATTGCGTAAAAGTCAGTTGATCCAAGCGAAGCCTGCCAGCCTCTAAAAACTTCGGTGCCATCAGCGACAGGGGTGCACTTGTCGCATGTATTGACGGAAACAGGCGTATTCCTAAGTGAGCTTGCCCGCAGCCTTAGTTCTTTTCTGTTTACTCCTTCAGTTGTTAGTTGAGAGAACTGCGTAAAAACTGTTTTCGAATTGTTCTCATGTTTTCGTATCATTAAGGTTCATTAAACACTTCAGGCACACACGACAACCATAAACGCAATGCACAGTGAAGCGAGGCCTATCGTGTTTCAGGCGTGTCCCCCTACTCCTTCCCCCCATGGAGGTTAGCCAACCGGAACTACCTCTGACTAACCTTCCTGCCTTTCTATCCATCCTCTCTATCTTTCTCTCTCTCTGTCGACCGTCTAGTTATATTCATTCCGTCTATTTGGCACTTTGACACTCTAGTTGCTTTTACTGTGTCACACGTTCTAATACACTTCTTTTAAATTTCCCTCCACATTATTTTACTGGTGCTGCCAGCAAGTCGGTCACAAATCATATAGAGGCATCAGAGGAGGCTCATAGTTATTCTGTAGACTTCGCATTCCCATGCTTACACTACAACAGAATTTGATCTGCCATAGCGGTGGTCTCCCGTCTTCCATCATCTCGCATGTGAGTGAGTGCGTAGTCGCCAAAGCAATAATAGTTTGTTATTTATAAAATAAAATAATCCTACTGAATGGTTCAGGCATGTTACGATAAAATAACTACTCTGTGAACAACCTTCCCTTCTTAGGATGTGCAATTTTGAGAATGATTGTACTGCTCCTTAGACAAACATTGAAGCCTCGCTAACTGTTTACCGGAGTGGGTGGTCCTTTTTTCTACGCGAAATGCCACAGAAAGAAAATTAGCATAACTGCGAGTCGGCCTAGTTGGAACAGATTCATCATAAAACTTTTTGTGCGCAAACAAACAGGGATGAAGAATAGGGGCAACACAAGGTAGCGCTCGTCCTTGTGTTGCCCCTATTCTTCATCACTGTTTGTTTGCGCACAAAAAGCTTTAAGATGAAAGATAATTATGTGTTTACAGCCGGCTAAACTTCATTAAGAAAATGAAATTTCAGGCAGCAAGAAAAGAACAAGGTGATGCATGTGCGAGCAGCGCAGATCTCATTTAAGCGAAATTCTGCACACTGCTGTTGATATTTCAGGCTGCACTACTCTAAGAAATGAAGGTGAACGATGGACACGGTGAAAGAATTATAAAGAGCAAGTAGTAAAACTATTGGCCTCCATTTCAGCCACTCGACACTCCACTTTCGTAATCAGCCTATACCGAAATCTCTAGTAGAGCACAGCCTCGACACGACCGCAATCCACGTATTCACGTTTTGACGTGGGTCAGGGTTGGGGGCTCAGGCCCGGGAACATCGGACTCTGGCCGGAGTTGAGCTTCAACCTCGCCCATAATATGCCTGGTTAGGGTATTTATAACTTCGCAACACCCACGCACATTCATGCAAACCACACAGTAACGAACGAGCATAATAAACAGAGGGTGTATATTTATTCGGCCTTCTTTACGTTTGTTAGCGCGGAATCTAGTGGAAAACCTTACGCACTTTATCGGTCTTTAGACGAAAATCGCCGTGCAGCTGTTGCCTTTACTATAATCGAAAACTGTAACATGAGTAAATTAGGCATAGGCACACCACCCTAGTGCCTATAGTTTAAAACTAGGGTGGCACATCAACCTAGTTTTAATACTGGAAAGCTAGAGCTACAAGCCGTAAAAACATTCATACAACAATCTCCAAGGAAAGGCGCCAGAAGTGTTCTTCACACGTGCACGCCCTGCTAGCGCGCATGCATTCATTGTCACGCACATTGCAGTCCTGTTCAACAGACCGTTATAACCCACTTGGGCAGAGAATACCTCTACAGTGAACAATTGTTGCGGAACTTTTGTGCCGCTATGTCCTGGCATTTTTCCGCGTCTCAATTTTTCCCCCATTTTCATTAGACGACTGTGCACCCATTTTTACGAAGCCTTGCACACACTTGTGAACAAAGAAGAGGGCCTGCTTCCTCGCTCAGTGTTGCTTTATTTAGGTCTTAGAGCTCTAACATTCGCATTGGACCGTATTCTTATTACTTCGCATGATATTCGACAAAAAACAACCTTTTCATGGTTTTTCTTCACTCCTTGGAGATGTGAACTTCTTTTTTGTGTTTTTGCAACCATGCGGCACTAATGTGCACTTTTCTGTATTCACGGATAGCAGTGCTCTTTCTGAAGAAAAAGTCACGTATTATCTTCTGGCTCTCAATGGAAGGTCAACACGACGATATGCGATCGTGCCACGTTCCTTCACACAAGCTATTTTTCCTCAATTTCAAAACCTCACGAATGAAAGAAGGGAAACCATTACTTTCCTTTATCGCTTGTTTTCTAAAGGCAACCCACTTCGCTCTACTGAAAGCAAAAGGGTCACGAACGAAGACAGTTTGAATGCGCGTGGTAGTGCACAATTTAAAAATAGAAGTAGGATTTTGTGCTAAAGGGTATAGAACCACGGCCATGGCAGAAAACTTGTAAAGGCAGTAGCAGTGCCGATAAAAATACGAGGTTATATATTTATGGCGCTGGTGATCATTTATTGATCAAAGAAAGGCAGGGAATGCGTTGCACCGTATAACAATCTGTTTTTAAAAGGCGGCGCTAGACATCGCAACCGCCTGTTAAGCGGTTCTGACCCACCCGTCGAGCTTGGTGAAAAAACTTGGAGGACACTTAGGCGTAAGCAGAAGAATGCGTACGAATGCGATCGCATTCAAATATGCCTGACTGCTTCTCACGCTTCCCGGATGCTGGAGCGTATGTAACCGTAATTTTTACCGGGAAACGCTGGCCGCGTACGCCATGTACGAAGGTGGGCTTTGTGGTACGGCGTCTTGCGTGGTCCGCAATGCGGCGCAGGCGAGTGCCAGCTGGAGGCACTGCAAGGAACTGGCTGCGCCGCTCTGTGGTCGTTGAGACACCCAAGCGCCGGCGTGCGCGAATGGTGGACGCCGCGGTCGGTCTGTAAATTGTGCAAACGCTGGAAAAGGGCTTTCTTTGAGTTTCGCGTAACCGAATTAGGTTTTCTCGTGCAGCCAAATTGCAATCCGAGAGGTATCATGTCTGCAGGTTGTGCGTACGTCGTAGTTTACAATTTTTCCACGTATTTTGCATTAAGAAATTCAATGAGTTTCATGAATTCCTTGCGTCACATGGATGACCTTGGTATGTGTGGTTCGAAAATATTTTTACCCTAACGATGCCTGACGCCAGACACCGAGGAGAGACGCCGACGCCGGATTTTTTGTGACACGGGCTCCTTAACACTATCGTGATAAGAGCAAAGTGCGCGGGTAGCACATACTGTGGTGAAAATATTAGCCGCCTTTTGCAGTCGTGCGCGACGCCTGGAGCTCGCAAGCGGAGCGCGAAGTCACCTTTCTCTTAAACGCTCTTTTATACAGAAGCCTGCTCCTCACTGTTTTTGGTTACCTTATTTTGTTGTATAGCAGATACCCATACGCTGCTACAATTGGTCAATAACTGACATCAGTGAAGTGAAGAAGGATGTTTGGATTAATGTACCTCTTCCGACTGCTACTGTGCATATTTTTTGACGAAGTTCAATAAACCGGTTGCAGTAAGCGAAAATGTGCTTTTGAATTCCGATAATAATTACGCACTTCCGGAAGAAGGCGGCTATTGTTTGCTCACGTTCGGTCGCGGCCGCCCGCGTAGGAATTAAACTTTGGCCACCATGCTTAACGGTGTCGTAGCCGTCGGGTCTCGCTAATTTCGACTACTTTTCAACACTCTACTCGCCTCTAACCACGCGAAACTTAAGGTCCGACCACACATACGCTTGCCAGCGCACGTTCACTCCTGGCCGCTCATGGTTAGATGGCTTGGCAAACTGTTGACAGAGCTTCAATCTTCCCAAGTTGGATGTGGTTACTCTGCGTCGGTTACGCTGGTGAAGGAAAAAGTCGGTCAGCACCACATAGCATGATCAGACTGGAGATTATGAGCGCGAGCACGCACTCAAGCCCTGCCGTGCACGAAGCAAAAGCTCCGCATATGCACTACAGCTGCACGTAGCTGCGACTTGCTATGAAGCGTAGATACCGTGGCCGCCGCGGTGTGCCGCAACGAGTCCACTCGCTGAGAGCACTGCGGCTCGCTGACGACAACCGCTTTCGGCTCACGTTTGGCGAGTCGTAGGTGTCAAAATCGGAATTAGTCGCATCTAATTTAACGTCCCAAATAAAATTGAACTGCGCGCCTCGGTGACGTTCAGTAGGCAGGCCGTTGTGGGTACGCCCCACTCCGCCATAGCCTTCGCAGTGCAAGGCATCGAGGAAGGAGCGGAAGCACCGCGAATGGCGAGTTTCATTGCCAATAACACCCCTTCTGTTTAATGCATTGAATTACTTTTTGCGGCAAAGTATTTCTAAAATAGAATATTTTAACTTCAAATGTATCTGTCCACTTCGGTAAAGAGTGATTCAGGGTCCTTTTAATTGGCCAATGTATCCAGTGCTCCACCTCTTACTTTCAGGATAGTGATGCCCGTAGTTTTACTTAGCAAGACTCTTATACAATAAAGCGCGCTTAATCAATAACGAACACGATTGCGGAAGCTGTTTCTTTCTTTATTGTGTGTAACCACGTTCCTGCACATATCGTAAATGTCAATTCTGCACCTCTTTCTTTTTTTCTTTTTTGCCTGTGTCTGTGCTGTGGTAGACTGGGTATGTTGTTTTTAAGCTGCATTCATACCGCAAATATTAGCACAATTACTACAAACCAGCTGAAAACTTAGCAGCTATACAGATATTTTTTTTCCAGCTTCTCTGTGCCTGTTACCAGATACCTAATACCATGCCAGGAATCCTCATGCATCGTTCCAAACGTGCAGAGGGTAAGTAGCTTACTGTATAAGAAAACAGCAACAGCAAGACCAACATGTTTTCGAAGTTGGCAAAGAAGGATAAGGAACAAAACTCAACTACCTGCTGCCATCAGTTTTCATATTGTCGCGAACGTTGGAAGACCTGCCACACTTTTTTATAGCAATAAGAAGGCTTCAATAAAAATTTGCTATTTGTTAAAGTAAATGGATGTTTTAGTGAAACACATCGGTAATCATGCGCTTTTTATGATGGTTATATAAAAACAGCATTCAGTGCAGATGCCGCGTACAACCAAGTTCACTTGACACATGCATAAAAGCAGTTTATAGGTTTCCCATTCTTATTTATAGCTGTTTGAGTAAGCCTGCGGTACTAAAGACTGCACACACATTTGAATTCCATCTGCATCAGAACGCGCTTTAGATGGACAGTAGCAAAACTCGCAACCTAAGCAGGAGAAAATCTGGTGAAACATCACAGCGTTAAGTCTGATTATGAGAGCGGTGTTGGCTCCATGAATTGATGAAGAGTGCTGGTTCATGTACGTCCTTTGCTGTTAGGAAAGGATAGGAAACTTTATTTGCCCCGTTGATATGAACCACCACGAGTTGTCAGAATTAGGCTGCCTGAGTGTGTTCATTTAATGATTTATATAGCCTACAGGTCGCCTACGCAGATTTGCCACTAACTTTCTTTGAAGAACAGATTCAGCTGTGACACAACCGGAACCTGCGGTGCCAACAGTATTAGATTTGTTTGCTAAATATTTGCTAATACCAAGGTCACTGTTGCTTGTAATTGTAGCATTTATTTTAAACCGCAATTTATTCGTGACGCAGGTAAATGGAATCCTCTGCCGCTAACAGGGGGCTAGTTCATGGCTAGAGCATCCAGCAGACTTCGAGTGCTTGCACAGGTGATCACACTTTCTCTATGGTGCACACCAAAAAGCTAGACCAACCGGAGCAATCGTCGATACGACCTGCCCTCTTTGATGCATCTCTCTATGCCAACTGGACTCCGCCGAAGAGAGGCCACTCTAATTTATCGCTTATGGCTAGGGGTGGCCTTCCCGAAATCCTTCTCATTTCGCATTGGAAAGGCCCACAACGCTCTCTGCAATGCCTGTCATTGCGAGGAGGCGCTACAACACATTCTGTGCGACTGTCCTGAATATAATGTTCAGAGACAGTCCCTGGCTTTCGTTCTAGCGCACCTTGACAATAGATCGTTGTCAGTTGCAGCTATTTTCATATATCACCCACAGAAGACATCGCAGCTGAAGGCGACGAGGCCACTACTTCGGTTTTTGAAAGGAACGGGCTTGGACAAGCGGCTGCGACAGTGATGTCACGTACCGCGCAATAGCGACGGACTGTAACTGACGATGCGTGTGCTTTGTTATGTGCTCTCTCTCTCTCTCTCCTTCCCATCTTTCATCCCCCCCATCCCGCCCCCATGTGTAGGGCAGCAAACCGTTTAAGTTAAACTGGTTAACCTGCCTGCCCTTCCTTTTCAACTTTTTTCTTCCTTCCTTTCTTAATCCTGTATCAAGATTTCAGGAATCTAAACTCATTTCATTCTTTTAAGTGGTAGTGAATAATAAAGAAAGGAGTACCACCCAACCGAAAAAAAAGAAATATCCCCATTAATTTTTAGTCTAGAACTAATTATTCAGGAAAACAAGCTACACGGACGCTACGACTGCGAGTAGCATCATTAACTGTTCAGCGACACGTGACAAACAAGGGCGCAGTACACAAAGTACGAAACTATGTCACAAGAAAACGTGGTATATTTGCTGCGAGTTAAAGCAGTTAGCTGTGTGTTTTTTCTTTGTGTAATGAACTCATTTCTTTCTCCGCAGCACGTAGAAATACTCGCAGCCGGGACAGCTCCTGCATGTGAAACTACGTTCTACTTGTAAAGCAAGACTCTCTAAGCTTCAACACCAGATGATCAATTTTCCCTCTCCACGCGCGTATGTCTCCATCCATTATGAATCTGGGACAAACAACACATCGCGCTGTAAAAATAACTTCTTGGTTTCTATCAAACGTTGCCAGCTTGCTGCGTATTCTCTTCAGTCTCTTTCTGCATTGGCGGACACTTTCCCAGGTAACGCAATTAGGTAAAGCGTAGCTATGCACAATCATGAAAGCAGTGGGATGGCCATAAAATAAGTATAGTTTTACGCTCACTTACCCAAACTCCATGCGTTTGTGCTGTCTCCTGATGCGGTTGACATTTATCCGCCTCCCCGTTTATTGTTATTTTTTTGTTCACCAACAAAAGAACATTTTTTGTTATTCTTACGTGTGCCCTAACTCCCTTACTTTTTTTCTGTGAATAGAAACTATCCTCCACAATAAAGTGCAGTGTTACTCTCGGTGCTAGAAGCGCGGTCCTCGTTTTTTTTTTTTTCGAGCACTCTTTTCCTTTATATTGCTAATACAATCTGACAGATCTGTCAGCCCTCTTTGAAAAGCTCTTATTCTGCCTCAGCTTAGATCACTTGTCAAGTTATTGGTTCTGTGTTATCTCCAGACCCCCGTCGTTTTTTTTTTCTTCCTGTTTTCTACTAATTCGAAGTATAAGTCAGCTTTTCTTGTGCTGATGCTAGTTTTGATAAACACTAATGCAGCTCAATCAGCTACTATTACCTCCTGTCAGGTGGCCACGTGCCGGTGGGGGCTACCATTTGCGAGAGACAGGTTGTAATCAAATCTACAACATTAACATAACCGACAATGAGAGGCCGAGTGCGGAATAAATCGTGTAGGGTTAACTTATGATAAGGTTAGTGGTCATATCCTTTTCTTTTCTATTTTTTTGCACATTTGTTCTCGCTATATCTGCAGCTAAGGAATTGCGACTCAGCAATTTATTTCAAGCACTGTTCAAATCTGCTGCTTGGAGCTTGTCTTGGCGATTGGAATGATGGCGTTCTTTACACCCTTAAAAAGTTTAGGAGCTGCACTCGGATGTTGGTGCGTGTGCAGTAAGACGTACAGTGCGTGCTGCTGCTGTATACAACAGCACGGAAAATGCTCATACATCATACTGAATGCCTGCAAACGATGGCCATCAAGGAACAGGGCGATAATTTTATGTAAACGGACTGCATACAGAAGAGGCTGCACTAAACGGCTAAGACGGGAGTATAAATTTCACAATGTCAACGTTTTAACCTTTTACGGATTCTACTGAAGTAAAATCTGGTGTGTCAGGCATAATCAAAGCTCACCCATAAATTTGCTGTACTCAAAACATATTTTGAGGCCACGGAAAACTTGCGCTTTTTTTTAATAGAAATAAACTCGGGTATATTCATGGCGCTTACATAAAACGGTCTCATATATGCGCAGTCATTTTTATAAGTCGGATGCACATTTTTCCGGAATGAAGAACACCTTATGCTTAAGGGAACTGGCAGTAAAGATAGACAAATTGTGAAATCGCGCCGATTATCTCTCTACGCCGGTAAGCAATGAGTACATTTTAAAACACAAGCAAAAGCTTTTGAGAATGCTTGTGTTCAGTTCTTGAAAACGTAGTCGCTGCTTACCGGCGCAAATAGCGCACGCAAGCGCATGTGCTAGATGTATTACGGGCGTCGTTAACCTTTCGGCAATGCTCCGGAAGAGACGGAGTATGACTCAAAGGGAGAGGTGTCTGTGCCGGTGTCACCCAATACTTTGTTTTCTCTTATTCTTTGATAAAATGGCCGTATGTCACTTTCGCGATGGTAAATTGTGTCTCGGTGATTCCACACTTATATTATGTCGACGCATGTGACGAAAGTCACTGCTGATTAGAAAATCTTGCTTTTGAATAGAATGCAGAATAAATATTTCTTCATTCACGCTTCGGTTACGCCAGTTTCTGAGATGATTGTGTGTTCTGTGGTATTGAAATTCATTCGTCTTTCTATTTTATTCTGTTTCACCGAGCAGCTAGGCCTTCGTTTTTAGGTGATCCGCACGTATGACTGACAGAATTGTAGGCTAATAATGCAGCAAGAAAGCGAGAATGAAAGAATAAAAAACAAAAACGAAACGCAATAAAAGACAACAATGTAGTTATGGTATGTGTAATCGCTCGAACGCCCACATTTACTAGCAAGTTCTACAACTGCCGCCTGAAATAAATTCATCCGCTCAAAAACGAGCAACATTTATTGGTTTCCCGTTATGTGTTCATTGCGTGCTTCTATTTCATTTGTACAGGGTGGCGACACCGCGTCATCTTTGTTGTGGCTCTCTGCTGGACAAAGCTTGTTAGCGCTATGACAACCATACTCGGCTCACTACAAGTTGACATGACCTTATGTGCACTTTTGTGGGGTACGCTCATATGGTAACGTTGCATTTAGGCTGAGCAATGGTCTAAGCGGTGCGCTTTTGTGACTACACAGACAGACGGACGGATGGATGAACAGACTTGGCCTGGTGTATCGATCTATCCACTAATTGGGTACTCAAGGCTTTGAGTAAATCAGTGTGTTAGTGTATATGCATATAATTTCTTCCTGTCCTCATAAAAATTTTTCATTACTTTTATATTTCTCCTTTCGCTTTTCCCCTATAAAGAGTAGCAGGCCAGAGCATACTAGCTCAGGCGGACCTCTCTGCCTTTCTAATAAGTTATATATCTGCCTGATTCTCCTTTCGACATGAACGCAGTGAGGAGAACGAAGGGGAGCAGGTATGAGAAGTGCTGTTGGGTGTGAAGTTCTTTATAACAAATACAGGGAAGACTAGTGGCGAGGAAGCAGCTGAAGTAGAACGCAAATTGCTGTGTGTGAACCTTTCGCCATCCTGTCCCACCCGCATACGTTGCTATTCTCACTCCAGTTTCGTGTCGTGAAAGAATTTAAGGTAGAGCCAGAACACCTCACACCTAAATACTCAATGTCCTAGCTGTAACAGAGTGTCTCTTGTGCTTGTGTGTGGAGCAATGTTATACTCGTGCCCATCTAATAACCGATTGAAGACACTAACAATTAGTGGTCATCCTCACCCAGAGCATGACTGTGCCCACATGATCTTGACACCAAAAGTCCTGTATTGCACCATCCCGCAGGAATCTACGCTTAGCATGTGCGGATGCGTTAGAGAAAACTTAAGCGTTATTACATGCAGGATAGTGGAGGCTCTGGACTAATTTTTTACTACATGGTTCCCACATCATCATTGAACTAATTTCAGAATACACATATTAAATATGATTGAAAGTAAACGAATGGTGGATACACTAAACCTTTCCACAAACATCATTTCATTGATTTTCGTTATTGATCAGCTAAGTAAATTTCTTAAAGCTCTGGATACTGTTTCATGACAAATTATTTGTAATGTAGAGAGGGACAGCACATACTTATTGCGTCCATATAAAGTTCACAATTGAGAGATTTTAAAAGAAACGGATGCAAGTATGAGCGCCTAGAAAGGAAGGAAAGAGAAAAGCAGAAGGGAGGTAGGAACAATATGAGCGTAACTATGGCACCACTGCATTCCGCTATAGCCAATGGCCCTCGCGCATAATGCAATGTAAATGTCAGTGAGGCCCGGCAGCCAAAGAAGAGAAAAGCCTTGCGCCTCCTATTCAACAGCGGGAGACCCACTCTTCGACAGGCATGTATGGTGCTAAAGGGAAAAAAATCAAGATAAGAGATCAAGGCGGCTACGTAAGTGCTGGCGGGACAAAGCATTTCTGCACAACACTGAAACGCAGCACTCAAGGCATGTCATCCTGCCTTCTTAGAACATTGACAAAGCCTTGAGACCTATCTACTTCCACTCAGTCTCATGTCTGACTTGATCCCTCTGCACTGATTTTGTCTCGCTGAAGTCATACCTCATTTTCTTTGATTGTGGGTAGTTTACGGCATAGTTACTTTCAGCGTGCAGTTCCTCCAACTTAGTGTCGTTCTCCCACCGCAGCTCTTGATGGGCTCATAAAATCTCGGATAATTTCGTTGTGATCAGCTCCTTAAAAAGAAACTAAACAAAAAGGGCATTGATGTTGAAATCATGTACGGGATGCGTGTAAAGCTGAAAAAAAAAATAAAGGGAAGTGTTATATTTCTGCGAAATCTTCTTTTTCTTGCCTTCGATATGCAGTGAGCTCCTATATAAAGTGAACATCCACAGTAGGAAAAGGGAAGGAGAGAGGGTGAGGGCGTGATGCACCTTAGCGGCGGTGATATCCAACTACGTTACCCTGCGACCTCATGCACTATACTGATACAAAGCCGCCGCCTTTCATAAGCCTGCCGTAAACGGGAGTATACTTCCATTGAGACCCCTGGCTACAGGCGCTTTCTTTCTTTTAGCCTTGCGCGACTGCAGCAGTCACTAGCGTATTTCGAAACGTCATCGGCGTTCCCGTGCAGTCTACGTAAGTCTGTTGTAAGGCTGGATTTGCTGCTACATATATGCATAATTCGCGCGGATGAGCACGTATGTCGACGAACGCACTTTAGATGTTAATAATGGCCCGTACTTTCGAAGGAATCTGCAATAAAACCCTTTACTTTCCCTCTTTCTCTCTCTCGCAGGGTCAGTGAAGTGACTGAAAGCGCTACGTTTACCTCGACGACATTTACATACGCAGTTGGAGCGTCAACACTTCCTCCCGTGAAGTGGTTCCAAGAGAAAAAAATCGAATGTGTCATTATATACCGGGAAAAGGCAGTTTTTATTTTTAAAATGTGCCCGTAGACATCATAATACTGAAATAAAGTTGGACCTGGGGACTTGCACGCAATTCTATCTAAGGTCACAAATACCCACGTTCAAGGCTGCCACTGTAACAAGTTTTTTTATGTTAACGCTCACCTAAGAAAATCAAGAAACATCCAAAATTTGCTCGTGTGCCTGTTTTTTTTTTTGTGCGTGTTTGTCTGTCTTTTCCGGCTGTTTCATGATAAAATAAATCGTCGGTCGCTTTAACGATGCTTTTCACTTAAAAACAGCTGCTGTTCAACCGTTCTGACTAGCACTCTATTAACTGCCTTAAGTACGTGGTGGGCGTTGTTAATGACCCCTTTTCTGCGCCAATGCCGCCAATAATGCGTGCCTGCGTTTCCATACAAATAACCACCAATAAGTTCATTGGTAAAGCCGCACGTGCCGTGAGCAATTCATGCCAAGACCACTTGAGTACAGGGGCCCTATAACGTTAAACTATTCCAAGATGTTTTTATTCCAATCTCCTGACGTCAAATTTGCGTAAACGCCGACGCAAGCATCGGGCGGTCACTCTCATGGTTACGTAAATAGACCAATCAAACGCTCTCCTTGTTTAAAGGAGGTCACTTTTGTTTGCTTGAGAAACGAATAACATTGCCTATACTGAGCGGCTTGTGTGATCTAATTGGCTGACAAGAGGTAAGGCGCACGCTCCTGTGGAGAGGAATTCGATGGAGGCGAGCCACTGCTCTGCATATTGATAACTGCTTTGGACGTATCCGCCGCTGACGCAGAAAACCATTCATGTGCACCTGCAGTTTTTGAAGGACACCACCCTTAAAGGGCCCCTCACCAGGCACCACAGAAAATTTTGGTTTTACGTTGGAAGTTGTTACCTGTCCTCTAGGAAGCGTTCTGCAGCAAAAAAAAAAAATTCAAATCGGCTCAATTTTGGCCGAGATAGGAATATTACAGTGTCGCAAACCCATGATTTCAGGAAGCGAGCTTCACTTCAAACACAAACGCTCTCTCCATTTACTTAGTAAGTAAGCACACGAAACTTGAGGTCTTGTATTTCGACGTGCTGGAAGTGCTTTTTCAATTAGTTGTAAAGTAACTTTCGGAACATCTGTGGTAAAACACTAGAAAAATTCATGGTAGCATTGGTTTATTGGCATAAATGTTCGTAGCATGCGCTGCATAGGCATGCACAACAAAGCTTCTATCGCCTCTCCTAATTCATAAGACAACAAACGACTACTTGAGAGAGTGATGAAAAAACGAACAGAAACGGCCTGTGCAAACCTTCCTTTTTTTTACGAACAAGCGCGCGTGACATATTTCGCCAACGCCCAGTATTTTCGCTTCCCCCATTGGTGGTATGAACGGGCTAGTGCATAGCCACTAAAAAAGATGGATGCAAAAAATAAGGCAAGCAAAATCTTGTAAAACAACCTGAGCATTAAGCCGTAGCGTTTTGACACAAATTTAACGCTCCATTGCAATTACGCGTCGGCCGGCTCTGCTTACCGCATGCCGTTTTCTCACTTATTTTTCTCTCACCAGCTTACCCATGTCAACATGCTCTCGGCAAGAGAAACTCAGTGCTCCGAGAGCAGCGCTTCGCAGGCGTTTCAACATGTCCACAAGCATAGACAGTTTGCGTAGCACGGGCTGTGCTTCGAACGAAGAACGAAGCCCTTCAGTAAACGCATCGCGAAAGTTGCGTGCCTGGGGCCTCAACAACAAAGCAGTTGTTTTAGCTGAAGCGGGCTGCTACCACATCAATTTAGTTGCTCCCGCCGCAAGGATAACTGCGGTTGGCTTGTTGGTTATTGAGAGAGCACGTACAATCCTTCCCCGTTCCCTTCTGCCTCTTTACTCTTTCTTTGCTACGGATGGCGTATTACGGGCGTTCAGGTACGTCGGCCGCACGTGATTTTCGGGCAGAGCACTGAGGATGGCTCTGACAAGCCGCGCAATTTGCAGGAGTGCGTTCATCTATCAAATATCTGCTCTCTTTCTCACAACCGCCGTTGCCCTTTCCCTCTTCCCCTCCCCTGCCCTCTCGCAGCGTCCCACCTCCCGTACATGGATGGCGGTTAGCATTCTGGATTTCGTGTTCTAATGCTGTGACTATCGTATTGGAGAGCGTAGCTGCGAAAGCTCTCTTGATTGATCCATATCACTGTGGTCTTAAAGGGCAGGCGACCACCGACCATCCCTTGCGTGTCGAAGAAAATACTCGTGATGCGTTCGTATGTAAAAATTTTACGTTATCCGAATTTCTTGATATGGAAAAGGCGTACAGCGCAACATCGCCTTACGGAATCATACGAGACCTTTCGGCAATGGGCATCCGCGGGAACATGCTAAACATCACGAGGAATTTACTTGGGCAACCGTACTTTACAGGTCTAAATACGCAGTGCACTGTCCCATCCATTCGCGAAGACACTGGAGTGCCACGGGAAGGCGTGCTCAGTTGCACGCTCTTCATTGTAAAGATGAATTCACTTCGAATAGCGTCGCCTACAGCATTTTTCTATTCAGTGGGCGTGGAAAATGGACACATTGGTTGCAGATTTTGCGACCTCACTGTGTGTAAGCACAGCTTGGTCTGAACAAAGCGTCGCAATGGGCAGAACAAATTGGCTTTTAATTTAACCCCAACAAAATCTATTCTGCTCTTTTCTCAAGAAATTGAAGGTTTGTCTCACAGTCAATTATAGAACTGCTTGGAAAGCACGTACCCGTTAACAAAAGACACAAGTATTTAGGCGTTACACTTCATTTAGAACTAACCTTCACTGACAATATTAAATACCTTAAGGGCGAATTATTAAAAATATTTAACCTTTTTAACATTTTACCGTACACAAGATCAGGTAGTGACAGAAGATGTCTTGAGAAGCTGTATAAGAGAATCATGCTTACGTGTTTAGACTACGGCACCATATTGTATGAGTCAGTTACACCGAGTCGCCTGAAGACGCTGGGCCCTTTTCACCATTTAGGTATGGCCCTCGGGACCGTTGCCTTCCGAACAAATCCATAAAAATCCTCCATGTTAAGTATAATGAGGAGTCTCTCCATCAGCAGCAACAACCAGGCTAACTTCTCCATCATACAAATGAACCTTGCTTCTATCTCACTCCATCTGCAGAGGACATATTCCCTATTTAAACAATTTCTCAAAGTGAATTCGAACCCTTAACATTCTTGTTACATAACTGCGAATGACCTGACGTGTTCCACACGCTTTCATAATCGACCCACAGTAAGAAAGCCCTTCTCGCTTCGTGTGAGGAAGCTCAGTGAAGAAATGACTGTGCCCCTTCTAGAACATCATCTAATGCCTCCACCAAAGCGCACACCACCATAGCAATGGCTGCTGGTTCATTGTGGCACATCGTTTATTGAGGTCATTAAGCATGTCCCATATACACATATTACTATGCGCTTTCTACGATAGAAGTTTAGGAGAAATAGTTATGCCCGGAGTGTTTCACTGATCTATCGGTTCACATTTCGGCTTGTCTTGTGCACTACTCGGACCCTCTTTCTCGAAATCCAATGTTCTGCACACTGAAACGAGTATCTTCATGGCTGAGGCATACACAGTACTGTCCGTAGTTAAACATATTAAGAAAACAAAAATATAACAAAGTAAAATTTTATTGATGCCAAAAGCCATTGTATACACTGAATCTTAAGGTATGGTGAGATCTTTAAGTTCATGTCATAAATATAAGAATTTAGTACTCAATTACCTTCATTCACTTTTGCGTGCAACCTACACGTCTAGCCAGCATGACACAATAACCTGGGTTCCCGAACACAGATGCATCGATGACAATATTTGGGGAAGCCACCACATCAATAGCAACAATTGATGGTTACTCCTCCATAGCTGCGCTTCCATCGACTTGAAGCCCTTACTGAGGAAAAATATTAGATATTGACAATGCTTATGGGACACTGAATCTAATAAACTGCATGCCATTAAAGCAAAGTTAGGAAACTAGGCACCCATAACAAAAGTTCGATGAACTGAGGTAATCATCTGTCGACTTAGACTAAGCCGCACGTATGGCACAAGCTCGTACTTGTTGACTGGCGATGAATCGTATTTGTATGATAAATGTGGCGCGGCGTTTGTTGTCCTCCACGTGTGGCTGTAATGTCGTGCAGTGGAAACTCACAAAAGAAAGCATTTCCTGTACCATACAGTCAACCAATTCCCCTCCACCCAGCGATGCTCATTGACAATGACCAGCTTTTTGACAGCAGACCAGTTTTACCTTTTTAAAAATGATGTTCATTTACTGCATGTTGTATACCCAAGTGACCCGTAGAGCCTCTTATCGCAGACTTATATGATTCTAGCATTTAGAACACGTATTTCCCTGCCCTTGCGTGCAATTGCGTGCAATTATTTCGCGAAGTATATATTATGTTCGTAGCATGCTTCACTTGTCATAACCCGCCATGGTTGCTTAGTGGCTATAGTGCTGGGCTGCTAAACACGAAGTCGTGGGATCGAGACCCGGCCAAGGCGGCCGCAATTTGATGGGGGCGAAATGCGAGAACATCCGCGCGATTCAGGCGCATCGTTAAAGAACCACAGGTGGTCCAAATTTCCTGAGTCCCCACTACAGCATGCCTCATAACCTTATCGAGCTTTTGGCCCGTAAAACCACAGGATTTATTTTTTCACCTGCCATTATCATAGTTTTAGTAGATGTACAGTGTATTTTATGTACCTTAAAGAAAATGTTTAAGGAATATTTATAGAGTACTTGGAGCTCTTTGGCCATCATTGGCCTTTGGACCCCAAATAACGTATACATTCGTCATCAGCATCATTCTGAAAAATAAAATGTCCTACCCATGCCACACAGCGCGTTTAGACAGAATATTTCTTGTCGCTTTACAAAACTTGATGGAAAGAAATCTTGTTGGGTAATAAATTTGTGAACTCGCTTTGGCAAACGACTCAACACTACATCTTGTTCTAATGCACATTAGGTCGTTGGTGTGATTATGCAGATATGTGTTATCTAGGTATATTTAGTTGTATTAGTCCGTTCTTCTGTAGAATTTCGTCTTTTCGGACTTTTACATTACATTATCTTCACTTTTTTTACACAACTTCGCGTGTTTGTATGCATTATGTGCCTTTTTGTTCTTTTACTCTATTTTGTGCCTTTTGAGAACTTGCGTGCCAATTTTTGTATGTGGTCATGTTCTCAAGATATATTCAGTATCTTGAAATACTTCTCGAGTTCATTTTCTTTCTTGCTTTCTATGCGAGGAAGAATATCCTCTGCCGCCTGAAGAAGCCATCCCCTTCTTTTACCCGCCGTGGTTACTCAGTGGCTATGGTGCTGGGCTGCTGAGCACAAGGTCGGGGGATCGAATTCCGGCCACGGCGGCCGCATTTCGTCGAAATTTCAGGAGTCCTCCACTATGACGTGCCTCAAAATAAGAAAGTGGTTTTGGCACGTTAAACCCGATAATTTTTAATCCCCTTCCTTTAAACTCTTAATACGAACTGACTATGTTGACGCCAATGCACGGTGGGTGTTGGGGTTTCACGATTTGTTTTAATGTGACAATTTTTTACAAACATTTACTCCTTCCTTTAGGTCAAGGGGTACCTTTAAAATTGACCATTGCATAACGTACTGCCCTGTAAACGAAAAGAAATCGCTAAATGTCACGTTTGAATGATTTACCAGCTGTGTGCTCCAAGACCGCATTAAACATATCTAAACACGAAACAGCCTATAGAACAGCAGCTGAGTGGGTCTATGTTGCTTTACATTATCGAGAAAGTTCTAAATCCAAGCCGGACTCACTTAAATGCTCCATCATCACGTTGGCGCTAAGGCATCACTTTGAAATAAAGATGCAGCCACAACGTATATCGTTACGTTGACGCGCCTTAGCGGCATCAGCTTACCAGCGCCCACGTATAGGCACCCACACGTGGTCGCTGAATATCGCGCAAACAACTAAAAGGCAGCGTGTAGCCGCTGTAAGCATTCTCTTGCGAAACCTCGGAATTTTGTGCAATGGTGCATGCGTCAATATATTCACTATTTTGAGAGTTCAGCACTCTAAGGCTCCTCCTGGCTCTTGCCTCAGAACACGTAGGGATAAAACCGCTTGTAAGAGCCTCGACGAGTTGGCGTCTTTCAGCATAACCTCCGCATGCTTCGCCAGACGCAATGCCTAAACACCCGGTTACGCATTCTTTGAGCTAAGAAGAAACACTTCTGCTGAATATCGCATCGAATTATCCTCTGCTGCCATCTCTTGGTGTGCGACCAAGTGGCTCTATTACTCAGCTCTCTCAAAACCGACATCTTACTTTTTTTTTCAGTAACATGTTCTGCGACGTACGGGAAGGCTGCTTTGTGATCACAATACTAAAGCGCATGGCACCGACTTGCACGCTTACGTCTGTTCCTTTCCCTAATTAAGAGGGCCCTCAGCGATGAGCGTGATCACAAAGCAGAACACAGAGAACAAAGACGGCACAATGGCGCTGATTGGCTTCGTGCCGTCGCCTTGCCGGAGGGCTGGTGCGAAGATTTCTCTCCGTGCCGTGGAAGACGACACAAACATAGCAACGTTCCTTAAAGCCTCAGTCTGTGCTTCTGTTGTGTGCTTATCTTGAGAACGATAAGCCGAGAAAAATAAAGGCTCGCGTGATGCTTGAGAGGCTGCTGCATTTCGTTGAATGGCAGAGGCACTCCCGGTGGCCTGATGTATAGGTTCCCCTGCTGGCGCTGGGTTTCTTAAGAAGTAAGCGTCTTGTTTTTGTTACCAAGCTTCTTTAGCTTAAACAGTAGCTCTACTTCTGTTTTCGCCTGCGTTGTCCTTGATGTGGTTTGAATTAGGCTACTGCTCCATTCTTCAAGCTAGATCCTTTCTACGCCGTCGCCCTGTGTTTAGTTTGGGAGCACGCCAGAAAAGCGGCTCTTTTGAAAAAAAAATTCTCTTTACGATACGAACTGCTTCAAGTTGGTGAATGAAAGTGCGCTTGTCACTTGTATAGTTGCCCAAAGTGACTCTAGAGGTCTGTTGTTCCTAATTCTTTTCTTGTTATTTTTCCTCTAGGCAAGGTGCGTAAACAGTGGTACAACTAGCTGGTGTGCCTCCTATCTTTTTACCTAAGGCTCACTCCCCCTTACCCCCCACTCGCGCACGCTTGGTTGTGGAAGTTTGTGTGCGTTTGCATGTGTTTGCGTGTGCTTGCGTGTGCGTGTGCATCTGTCTTTGTGTGTTTGTAATTGCAGGAGAGGAGTATACAGTGTTTGGCTGTAGCTCACCTGCCAAAAGCGGTATTGAGAACATATTTCTCGGGTGTTAAGAGGGGAATGAAATTTTTTTCACAAATTGGACGGAAATACGAAACACATATACTGCAAAATGTCTGGAAAATATGAGAACCTAATTGAAGTCGACGTACTAATTGAATCGGTATGATAGGCAACATCCTAAAGTATGGTAGAAAGGCAACGTAACCACGGAATGATCAGAGTGAAGTGGTATACCTGCGAGAACTTTAGCTCAAATAGAAACTATCACACATAGGAAATTTATGCGCCTGCTGACGCGGTCTGTACAACCCGCAAGCAATGTGCTTTAGTCTCGAACAAGCTCAATTTTTAATGCAAAACTTTTTTGGCTCACATCAGGCACTTTGCTGTTGGTAAGTTCCTATATCACCTCGTTTCAGGGAAAGCAAAAGTGTGCGATGGTAGACTCAAACCTCTCACGCCGAGCCCAGCATCCCGATGCTGTAACCGCTAGGCCACAACCGACCGCAAGCTTCTCTTTAGCCAGCGCCAACAAGTTCTTAGATATTACTGGTGCATGCGTTGCACCACGTAGCACGAGCTTGAGAGCACGTGCACGAGGCAAGGCCAACAAGTTGTTAGACATCGTTGTACATACGTTGTTGTCCTTAGATACTGGTGTATGCGTGGCACCATGTAGCACGAGCTTGGGAGGGCGTGCGTCAGCACTATTTTGCATTCAGCCACAGTTTTACCATCCTCTTTTCTTTAAGTCACGACCGGGAACGTGTCAGTCTCAACCATTTATGTTTCGTGGAAGCTAACGCTTACATATGCTGTGATAGACCATACCCCTTCTTTCTAGGTCGACTCACATTGCCCACTTTTTTCCTTTTGGTAGAGAACTGTGAAGGGGGCTCGCGCGACATTGTGCAGTCCTCGGTATCGTTCTATGTTGTGATAGAACTGGTTGTAATGTTTTACTCCACAGTGAAAAAAAAAAGCTGTCGTAACGCCGTTGCCGTCGTACCATTCTCGTCATCGTCCTCTTTCTTCGGTTTTCATACGCAAACTAACGTCAGACACAACTGCTTGCTTTAGAGAAAGCGGTTGGCATTTCTAGTAAGCGTTTCAAGCACACCGAATGATGATGAGTAGCCAACTATACCTGAAAAATGCGATGCATAACAGCAATTCTCTCAGTGCGCGGGATCTGATGAATTTTAGCGTAGGTTTTTCCATGCATTACATCCTCGCATGTGCTATCATTGTTACTACTTACGCTTCTTAAAGTAAATACTACAAGTTTTCCAAGAAGGCTGGTTTACGGAATCTTTCCGAATAATAAATAGTGCAAGAGCACGTGTCATAGGATTTTTATTTCTGTACAGCCCTAATTTCGCCGTTTTTTGTTAGGTAGAATGCATTGACAGTGCGTCTAAAAAGGGACATTCGCTAGCACATGAGGCTCGCACTAGAGCGCTAATCTACACGCTTCCCAAACAAATTCTTACAACTCACACCATTTCCTTTTCGTCTATATGGATAATACGAAATGAGGGTCACATCTAAAAAGCGAAATAAACATGTTAAGCAAGCAAAAAGGTGTTGTAGTTGTTTGCTGTTTTTTTATACCACTCTGCTATTGCATGAACGGATAAATGCGCGCGATGTCGTAAAGAAACAAGCAAGAGATTTTTGAAAATGCGCGAACAAAAAGCTTGGCGTCGCACCTTATAATGTAAAGGTTTGTATAGTATCATATAAAAAAGGCGCTGTTTACTCGGGTGTATAGGAATGACTTTATGATTATGTTGTAAGTCCACAAACTAAAGGCGAACGTTAGAGTATCTAATGTCTGTGTTGTGAATTGTGCAAATCATTTTATTTTTCATCCCCTCCATCTCGAGTAGCATGCTGGGCATGCCGCTCGGTAAACGTCTACCGGATGCATAAACTTTCTCCTTTCCTCTTTTTCTGTAAAAAAATAAGAAGCCCTGGGGTGCTATAACGTAAAACTACTCGAAACTTTTCTATTCCATTTCTGCAATCAGCCCTCCGCTTCTTTAGACCATCCCCACTTCACCTGTTTGTCACCCGAAGTCACGAAAACCGCTCCCCATCTCATATGACGTGTACACACTGATTATGCATGATTTGACCGAACTAAAGAAAAATAGTTATTTTTGATTCGATGCCTTTTCGCCGTTAGCCCTCTGCAATTGGTCAAAAGTTTTCGGGCTGCAGCCATTTCACCTGCGTGTTGCGCGACGTCACAAAGCCACAAAAACTCACCGCGTAAAAGTGACGTGTACGCGTGAAAGATGCATTAATATGCCGAACAAAACTGAATTTTCTTCTGAATAACCGCACGCTGCCCCGTTCCGAAAGGAATAAAAGATGGCTGCCGCCGATCGCTCAGGCACTGGCTATCTCGCACTCGCCGGAGAGCATGGGTTTATTTGCGCACAATAAAACTTTCTGCATGGCCCTGTAATGTTTTTGAGCACTTTCGGCACGTTTACCACCTCGCTCTGCCAACTCTTCTTTGACGAGGATCCATCTTAGCTGAAATCTCAACCTTCCGTTGCATGCCGCCGCGATTTTCGACGAGCTAGTAAGGGAAGGTGGACGAATCGCAAGCGCCGGTACCACCCTCTTCATCGGGTGATCGATTTTCAGTGCACTGGCTCAGCCTCATCGAATCCCTCTCCACGTGAGCGCGCTCTTCGCCTCATCTCAGATAAGACAAGCCGTTCAGTGTACGCAATGTTATTCGTTTTTAAAGCAAACAAAAGTGACCTCCTATAAACGAGGAGAGCATTTGATTGGTCTTTTCAGACAACCCTGCGGGTAACCGCCAGGTGCTTGTATCGGAGCTTACGCAAATTTGACGTCAGGAGATTGGAATAAAAATATATTGGAACAGTTTTACGTTATACGGCCCCGGCTTTAACAAGTCACTCGAAAAGTATTGCTTGAGAATCCGCACAAGGAAAAAGACGACTGGTGCAGATGGATGTCCTGGCTATAATCACAAGAAAGTTATGAGAGAACGCGCAGAATTTGTCCTCTCGGATAGATTACAACACTAAAACAAAAGAAATCTAGCCGAGAAACCTGGAAAGCTAACAAAAAATTCGCAGTTCCACCCAAAAGGCGAAGCACCGATTACGATAGCAAATTAGTAGATAGCTGTCCGAAGTAAGGATATTAGTTTAATCGGCTGTATAAACTTGTAAACATTCGCTTATTAACTAAATTACCAATGATAAAATGTGTTAGCGTGACTCCACGAGAATGTAGAAAGAAACAGACAAACAGAGACAGCGCTATATTTGAATGTCTGCTTCTTTCGACGTCCTCATTCAATAGCGGTTTCCCATTCTATCATGGATTGAAACCAACTAGCCTGTCAACGTGTTTTACTTAAATTAACCAGAACGGTGTCACGTGCGCGCGCGTACGCATGAACACATCTCGCTCGATGACAGTGGAAACTGTCTGTGAAAACGCTGGAGTTAGGAATCGCGGCAGTAGCCCATGCCAATTGACATCGGCGCATTTGTCGCTTCAACGCGAACGAAACGTCGAAAGCACAGCGCATACGAAGATACCGGCACTACGCCCACTCTGCGAAAATCACAGATCGCTTTCAAGTGGGGCCCGCGCGAGCGCGCTATTTATACACGCCGCAGATCGCTTTCAAGAGACACGAGCGCCGGCAACGCGTCCCTACGGCGTCCACCAAAGCGTCTACTACGGCGTCCGCGATTCGGGTGCAAATGCCGTAGAAGACGCCGCAGTTTTCTCCACTCTCTACGGAGCGGCGGGCGAGGAGGACAACGAGGCACCGTAGCAGCTGCCCGAAAAGAACGCCCCTCCTCCCTCGCTTCGCCCCCATGCCTGGGGGGCCACAGGAGAAGGCACACGTCCGGGCTGCGTTTCTCCCTGGCGCACGCGAGATTGAACCGTGTTCGCCGGCTGGACCCTCACAGACTTTCATTCATTCGAAACCTCAGGCGACGGCGACGGCGGCGGATGAAATGTGCCTGGAGTGTATATATAATTGCTATTGCAACAAAAGGACAGCGGCAAAATTTCGAAAAGTACGATAACGACTGGTTGAAGCTTTACTCAGCAAGTGGTTAATGTCTTTCAACCCTCAAAGATCCTCTCTTCTTGCTTCTCATCGCAAGCAGTCCTACCCTAATCACGAACACGTAATATCTGGCTCTGCGATCTCCTGTGTTAGCATATACAACTGCTTGAAAATTATTCCGTCCCTTATCTTTATTATTCCAACAACATAGGAGCTTTTGACGCACTAAAAATGGATACCTGAAATATTACTGAGGTATTTAAATAATTATTGAATAATTAACTATAGATAAAGGATGAGACAAAGTATTTTAAGCATGAAACGCAGGGAAACCCCAATAAACAGCAACTCCACGAGCCACATTGAGAGAAGCCGGAAAGTGAGAGGGAAACACGAGGAGGTTACCTTGTGACTGGCCCGGCTGGCTACCCTGTGCTGGGGAAAGGAGTAAAGCCATCAAAAAATGACAGAAGAAGAGCAGAAATGAAAAATGGAGAGAAAGCAATTACATTGAAACGCGATGCAACGCGGCCACGCCGAGTGAGGAAGTAGTTGAGGCGCATGTTTAAGGAAAGAAAGCAGGGCGTTTTAGGATTGGTTGGGTAAAGAAGATCTGGCCATAATGAATAAAACTCGTGTGAGAGTGATCGCAAACAAAAAAAGACAAAAATGAGAAAGGAAAAAAAGAATACTGGATTTCTTTTCAAGGAAAACTTGGAAGAGTTGCATCTTGAAACTTACCTTGTGGGACCCATTTATTCGTGATGAATGAGAGAAAAAGCCATTAAGCAGATATGAGCTGCTATCGTGAAAGGAAACTCGAAGTTTGTTTCCGTTTCTTCTTTTTCTGTACTTTGGCGTAGGTGTCGTTCTTTTGTATAAATCCACACAAAAACTTTAATTAAAGTCAACATTGTCGGTTGGGGTTGCTGGATACAAAAGTTTAGAAGAGGTCGCTTTTTTTAGGAGGAGCAGCCTGCGAGTTATTGCTCCCCAAAACCGGCGAGCAAAAAAAAAACAGCTTTGTTTTTGTGGCATCTTCTTATCAATGACGCGCTCCGGATGAAATATCCGAATTAAATTAATTACATCCTATGACATGACAAGCCAAAACAGGATGTGACTATGAGACGCGCCATATATAGAAGAAGATTCCGGATAAGTTTTGACCAGCTGGAGTTCTTTAGCGTAGCGTTGTAAATATACGGGCCAAAGTTTTACGTGCCAAAATCATGATCTGATTATGAGGCACACGGTAGTGGGGAGCACGGGTTATTTTGACCACCTGGGTTCCTAAACGAGCACCAGTGCACGATGCACGAGCGTTCTTGCGTTGTTCTCCAATCATAGTACAGCAGCCACGGTAGGTATCACGCCGGCAACCTCAATCTGAGCAGCGCACCGGCATACAAACTCGGCTATAGCGTGATTCGTGCTGAAACATATATAATATATATAAAGCGAGAGCGACGCATGTACATTGTTACCTGAATAAAGCAGAATGGAAGTCCTCAGGATGACTAAGCATATACAAATGAAGAAGCAAAAGCCAAAATAAGCCTGAAACAACGGCTTTTAACTACAAAACTCGATGAAAATCCGAATTGTATACTTGACGGTTATATAAAAGATGTCGTTTAGAGGGTGCGCCTTAAGCGAGCAATCTGGCATAAACCGGCAAGCATATGCGTGTTGTGGTTTCATTTTTTTTTTTTTTGCTTTCGAGCACAGCTTTTTGCTGCGGGTGCTTCTCAAGTTTAGTTAAGAAAGCGAAAAGCTTCGACAGCTAACACGAGAAAGGGCTGTAATGATGTAATTAGCAGTAAAGGCAGCCCTTTTCGATCAACAAGCTATGACACGCCAAACATGGCTTGTCGGAAGCAGATAGCGGTATAGACTTTCTTTCCGCCATGTTGTTTCAACGTCTTTCCCTATATTCAGTAATATTTTATCTATTTCCATCAGAGCTGCAAGTTTATTCATACAGCAAAACTAACATAAGCATTACTGACGGTGTCTTGCATGCACAGAAGAAGCATGTAATTGTGTCTTTATTTTTCTTTCTTGCGATTTTGTTGAAATTGACGACAAGGAAACAGCGGAAGGGTGGTTTATTTAAGATGCGCAAACGAGTTATAAACGCTCGTTCTGGAGGCACGGATAGTTGCTTTAGCACTCCTTCTTCTACTCTCATCTGCATTAACCATGTAGCTCTTTATTATTCGTAACATTTTGTGCTGACGACGGAACCACGAAGACTGGCGAAGAAATTAGGAGCACTTTAAAACATGGTCAGTGTATGGTATTTTTTAAGTGCCACAAGACGAATGGTGGAGATGACGCTTGGAGCAATTCAGTAGAACTTGCAAAAACAGGCGTGGGACTTCTTTGCTCGTTAAACGTTTAGCACGCAAAATAAGTGCTCTCGGTGACAATTCCTTTTTTTTTCAACGCCTCCATCGTATGCAGAATGGTCATTTTATAATGTATGATGAGCTCGCTGATGATTCTAGATGTACGTCTGCCCTTAAGCACTATTATATACATTGCAGGAGTAAAAGCAGTTCAGTATGCAGTATCAAATATGTTAAGCGAAGCCTCAATCGCATTCAGGAATATTATTTCCTATTTTGTTTTTGCGCACTGCACTAGCCTTCCTCTGGGCTGGCTAAGCAGTAGCGGCATTGCATCACTTTTCTCATAAAAGTCATTATTTCTGGGCCCTACACACCTCGGTACTGCGCAAGAATAAAAACAAAAGCAAAGAGAAACAACAAAAACAAAAAGTAGATGCAGAAGAAAAGACTTTGGACGAAGTAAATACGACACACACACACACACACACACACACACACACTGTTACGTATTCGGCGGCTAGACGCCGAGGGTGGCAGGACGACCGGCCCAAGGAACAGACGACCCACGCAGCGCCAGGAAGACAATCACGTTTATTCCTTCAGCGACGCGCATTTTGTGCGCTAAGTAGCCAATCAGGTGGTGGCAAAACGAAAAGATAACGCGGCAATCTTATCTGCAGGCCCCAACGTAGAATGAGAGCAGCGCCGCGATTGTTACAGCACACACACACACACACACACACAAACACACACACACAGCATGATTGTTCCGTTCATACTGCTAGGAGTTAGCTAACAATAGACGCTTGAATATACCGAAGACGTTTGCCAGGCGTCTGTCCACCCCACATAGGATTAATTGGCACGCCATCTTGAGCTTCGCCGCTGGCAAAATCTGAAGTTGGCTTGTCGTTGAACTCTATTTATACACATAGCTGGGGGACACATTCTTCATCGAAAGCACTTTTTTAGTTACTACCAAGACACCAGAAGTAAACGTGTGTTGGCGTTATCCACGGCGGCAGCACTACGAGGTATTCAGAGAGCGTTGCAGGTGAAGCGGGATAGCGAGCTTATTTCTTTTTTTTTTGTAACTCACGTGGTGTTTGGACGCACCAAAATGCTCGCGAAAGTAGTAGCAAAAAAAGGGGAATGCAAGCACTGCTCAAACATGCTCGTTGCGTCTTCGAAACTGTGATCAATGGGGCTTTGTCCGCTTCCCGCTACGTGTCCGGTGATGATTTATGCACATTCACTCACGAATATTCCCGGCCGACATGAGCGACACGAGGGTGTGTTATCAGCGATCACTCTCAATGCAGCTTGGGGAAATAATCCGTTTGAGGCATTGATTTTTGTTTCTTCATTCTGTGATTAGTGTGCGACACTTCTACTTCTTAATTACAATTCTGCCTTATTAGATCAGAATGAGGCAAAATTTCCATCTTGCAGGTATCGCTGTTGCTTATAATTTGGAAGGAGCACGATTTACACTCGCTGACAACTTTCTGTGGCTGCGCAGGGAAAGCTATGGAGGAAAACTACGCAAGTGATAGCGCTTCTGAGTAACGCGTTTTCGTCGACGTTAGTTTAAGCTGGGGAAAAGAAAACATATAGAGATTATTAGCAGCAGTTAAGTAAGATAAAACACACCCCTGAATGCAAAAACTTGCTTATTTTGTCTCTTTTCGCTTGCGCGTATAGGCAAACGCGAAACCGTCGCACTTAGAAGCAGTGCCAATTGAGCGTCTGTTCCGAGCAATCAAAAAGCACTCTCAGCGCTGGCGGACTACTTGGCACGCAAACACATGTGCAGAAGCTCGGCCCCCGTAACTTTCCCTTCATACCCGCAGAAATTTGTCCACAAGTATAGTAGTATATCGACGTTGTTAGATTGTTGCCCAAGTTAGAAAAGTTGCTCTGGTACATACTTCTCAGGCATTGTTCAACACGTCGTTTTCTTCCTTCTAACTCCACAGGTCAGTACAACAGTGAGCCATTGCAATTCGGCTAGGAACTTTGACATGTGACTTTATAAGAGAGGCTCGGAATCATTGAGTAGGCAGCAAGCAGAAAGAAAGAAAGAAAGAAAGAAAGAAGAGAAGGTTAGCCAGGCTCGGACTCGATTGCCTACTACGGGCATATACAAGGGGAAGAGTGGAAAAATGGGGGAGGGGGTTGATCGAGGGAGGCGGAATGGCCGCACTAAAGGCCAAACTACACGCATGCGTGCCGGCGGGAGAAAGCACGCGCCCACGCGCCTTGCGTTGACCGCGCGTCGCGAGAAATAGCGGTTCCAACCTACAAGATGCGTGTAAGCTCAACTGCTTGGCTCACTGCTTTTCGACTTGGTAGGCATCGTTTCGTATTTTTCTGAGGCAGCCAGAGCACCGATATTAGCCTGGAGAAGATACGAGGTGGATTTATCTGGTAGCGAAGTCTCCGTAGAGGTCCATACGTTCAAAACCTGGCTGTTGATCTATGGTTCATGGGGCTTAGCGCCATCTATGTGATGAGGTAACACTTTTCTATTGGAATAAAAAGTAAGCTGACGCGATATATGTTACAACTAGGAGTGACCTCATTTTTTATTGTAAAAGGCGAGGAATTTGTTTTGGCGACCCCGTCCGTCTATGAGCTGTATTTTCGATTGCCCCGCAATTCAACCCGATGAGCGTTTTCAGCGTTTAGCGCAGAAAGCGATGCAGCAAGAAACGTCAGCCGTACGGGTGTCCGAATTGCACCCACGCACAAACCATCATTTCTTTGCAGGTCAAAAAGAAAAAAAAGAAAGCCTTGGGTGGCGAGCGTTCTCGCATCGTCAGACGTCAAGCACGTCATCCAGTGCCGTCGCATCAAAGCCGCTAAAGTAAAGCCTATAGACGCACGCCAGCGCACGACATCAGAGTGGAATGAACTACGTTTTGTGCACGCCCGTTTTTTACACTGTGGATCCAACCTTAAGATTTAGACTTCCACCAAAACTTCCTCGAAAAGACGCGAACCTTGTGTGTAGGCTATGGCTAGGCGTCGCGTTCACCAATGCCTCCGCGTTCCGCATGGGGATGGCTGACACCGCACCATGTGACGATTGCGGCGACGGAGAACCCAATTCGGCATGTTTTTTGCCAGTGCCCGAAGTACAGTGTGCTGAGACAATCGGTTTCCGTCGTGCTGAACCAGCGGGACTATCAGCTTCTGTCGGAAGAATTTCGAAACATCGATGGCACCTAACATCGCGTCAGAATTTCCTGCAAGCCCTACTGCGCTTCTTGACATCGGCCGGCGTGCACTGTGTTAATGATTGGGATTAGGACGCGTTTTCTGCTGCCTCTTCCTGTTATTCTCTCTCTCTCTCCCTCTCATCGCCCACTTTCCAACCCATATGTCTCCCATCCCACTCTAGGGTAGCAAACGGAAAACTTGGCTCAGGTTAATCTCCTTGCCTTTCCCCCCTCTCTTTCTCAAATAAAAATTATTTGGTGTTCTTAAGGCAATAATTTGGAGTGAAGAGGTCGAAAAACGATGAAATACACCTCAAAAAATCGCGCCACCAGAGTCCAGACAAATGTTGACAATCAATACAACAAAGTGTTAGGGGGCTCTATAGTAGCAGGTGACGTTTAGAGCGCGCCCTTCGGCAGACTGAAACAGCTGTATTGTCTTGCAACCGACAGTGGATTCGACGCCCCCCCCCCCCCCCCCCCCATCGTTAGCGGGCGCTGAGAAGACACATTTATTGTTAATAATAAAGTTAAGAAGAGTTGGTGCACGTATATAACAATGATTAGGAATTTTATTTTTGTTGCAAGGAATCAAAATGTTTCAGATTTTATACTTAAGAAAACTGTTTCTCAATGTTTGTTCCCTCCTCCCATAGTCGCGCTTCAATCGCTGCTCTCATAACCACCTTCGCTGACGTCGGTGACAATTCGTTCCAAATTGCTTTTGGCCTGGAGCTTCGCGACCCATTTGGATTGACCTCGAAAGACATCTGGGCTTGCGCCGCACTTCTATGCGTACGATCTGTCCTGCACCATCCGCGAATGCGTGAGGCACGTGGATGCTAGCTTGCGCGTCCCGGCAAGCGTGCGTGCAGTTTGGCCTTAGCATGTTGCATGTCCACTGACACACTCTTATACGGTTGTTAGTCCAGTTGCCGTTAATAAGCACAGTAGCGGCTATGAAGTCTTGAGCGTACGCCAGCATCTCACCTGAAAACGTTATTTTCTTATACAGCCACCTAATTCTTTGCTTTAATCGACTAAGTACCTTTTCCGTTGGCAAACGTACTGTTCCTATAAAATACCACCAATTAAACTATATTCTACTCTACAAGACTTGGCGAACTTTTCCGTCAAGCATCGACTAGAATATCGGGCCGCGCGCGTTTTCTTCGTGATTCATCCTGTTGCCTTCCTGCCTCTTGATGACTGCATATCTCTTTCTGTTCTATCACACCTTTCATAGTCCATTGCTTGTTCTCAAGCTTCATTGTTGACTTATGCAATTGTAGGCCTCACAGGATAGTGCTGCCTAAAACGCTAGCTGTATGCTATTATTTCTGTAAATATCAGCAAGCTGCCATTTGATGATTTGATAACGTCTCCAGTTTGAGCTTTAACCCTTTTACATATTGCCCTCTTACGATTTCGTTGACCTCTGAATGCATAACCAGTACGAACAAATTCATTTACTGCTCTTTCTTCGGGGGCGACCGATGAGAAATGCCAAAAACATTCTCCGGACGTTCACGTTGGATGAAAACAAGTCACTGAAAAAGCTCTTGAAGAATAGCTCAGTCGGACACCTGTGCAAAAAAAGCCTTCCTATGCTGATTCCTTCCTACGTTACCTTAAATGCCATTTGCTTTATTATCTTGAGTAGAATATACAATCTGCTATATGATATAGTGGAAATCTCCTTTGTTTGGCTACAAAAGCAGCCGAGAGTACAGGGGGTGACGTTCAGCTAGAAGCACGACGAAGCGATAGAGGTCGATAAATGGTAGGTCACAACAAAGCGCACGCGTGCCGTAAAAATGAGCCCACTTTAGCTGCTGGAGGCGTACTGAATCCATGGAAATATCTTCGCCCGACAAGGGTTAATCCGCTCATTCATCGTCTTTTCCGCAGCAATCCGCGTTAATCCGGTGTGGCCGTGCTACCGGGATACTTGTACCGGGCTTGCGGGAGGCCGAAGCTTTTGTGACATCACCCTTTCCTTCAGGCTATACTACAACTTTGATAAATGACGCTATAGAAAACGAAAATTATCGATGTAAACCTGTTTGCGATACGCGTCAGGAAATTTTGAAGTACGCCTTCCTGAAACCAGCAGCTTTTCGAATGTTCTTTTCTTTTTTTCTGTTTTCTTTTCTTTTTTGCGCATTGAATGCGCTTTGTGTACGCAATGTATATCGAGTGGGCATACCTGTAAGAAGAGATGGTATTGTCGCCTACTGAGAGATGACGTCATCACTGCCTGCAATGTGTGTGTAGAAATGTGAGCTTCAAGACATCTCTAAGTGCCACCGCCCGTAAAAATAACCTGTCTTGAAGATAAGTAATATTCTGGCACTTCAAGGACGCCGAAAAATATGCGTATCTCCGGTTTTTGTGTACGCGACGCAGTTTTAGCCATCTTATCATGTTGAGATGCTAAAAGGACTCAGCAAGGCATGAGCAGCGCGTTGGTTCGTTTTCCTATTTTTAATACTGCCTCGTATACTTGATTTCAATGAGAAACAACATGGCAGAAATAATTACAGTGAACTAAAGAAAACAACATACTTCTACTTAAGCAAGTTCATTGCTGTAGACTAATGTGACGGAGGAAAACGCTTCTGCGTCTTCTGCAAGGTTAGCCAGTGAAGAGACGGCTCATTAAGCACGACTGCTTAATAACCCGAAAATTTCCGACGACGCAGCTGCGTTGGATACATCAATTAATATAACTCGCGCACCCGAGGACGGTAGAAGTTTGGGTGTATATACAGTGCTCACAAATTTTCGGCAGTGGACGTCGCACGTTTTGATAGTAAAGCATCACCAAACACATCGTACACTTAAGACAGTGTCTGTCTACAATTTGTTTAAGAAAAAGAGCATTCGAGTTAAGTGTCTCACCGAAGCATGGTTTTCCCTTAACGGGTTAAGAGAGAGAGAGCAATGAAAAGTACGGACGAGCATTTACGAGAAGAGGTGGCGTTAAGCAACGTCGACGCTTTTCATTGTAGTTAGAGTAGTTTGTAAAGTACAAAGCCTAGGCTCTACATTAGTAAATGTAGCTGTTCAAGAAAAGAAAAACAAACAGAGGAAACAGGATATCCTTGTGCGACTTTGCGAAATTACAACGCAACTTTCACTGAAGCTACTTATTTCTGGCAGATTTAATAAGGGTTACAATTGTCTGAAATTAAACCACACACTTCAATATGTCGCCCACATGCATACTCGTATATGACTCATGATGTGTAGATTATGTCTTGTAACTTAAGTTGGGTGTTAAATTTCGCGTTCTCGTGACATCAGGAAAAGAGAACACACTTGTGTGATGTCGTAAGAAAGC